>NC_000073.6:16021554-16339054 GCF_000001635.26 Mus musculus | reverse complement strand
GCTGATACTACTCTGAAGCCAGATGAACAAGGATTTCCTATGCTCCCCATCTGATCTAGTAGCTTACAGTGGATGTTATCTTTGTGAGCCTTCAAGACCATCTAGAAAATGCACCTTGCAAAAATTTGCGTCAAAGGGCCAGACCACTTGGCACCTTAGATGCCAAGTTCCTAAATGGTTCTGCCACTTTTGGATTCCAGAAGCAAGCCTACATTTATAGTCCTGCTCCTTTCCTCAGAGCAGTTCAGTCAGTCCTCTCTCTCTCTCTGAGTGTTTAGTCCTTTCAAAGTAGATAGTGATGGGGTACTCATACACGAAGCATGTTCAGCATGGCTCCTCCCACAGAGCAGGTTCTACCACAGTTTAGGCTTTGTTTCCAGACCTGTATTTTATAACAGTAGTAGTGGAGGCTGGTCACTTGTGAAAGTAGTTAACTCCCAATAACAGAATGGACAGGATTGTGCAGGCTACCACTGTAGTGGCTGCTTCTCCTTGCTCCAGGAGCTTGCAGGCTGGCTTCCTCTTGCTGTCATGAGTCACTGTGCCTCATCTGGCTACTTGGCATCCCATCTATCCTCTGTCAATAGCACCCATGACCCACTCTGGGCGTTAGTGCTTGTCTTCTCAAGAGTCTCTGACATTGTACATGGGCCACCAGAGAAACTGCTCTGCTAGACTGTCTGATGTCTTGGTCTCCCTGTTTTCATGGGCCATTAGTTGGGGCACAACAGAGAATGGCTTCCACTCCAGCCAGTCCCAGTTGCCAGCTTGGGTGCTGTATTAGTTAGGGTTTTACTGCTGTGAACAGACACCAGGACCAAGGCAAGTCTTATAAAAAACATTTAATTGGGCCTGGCTTACAGGTTCAGAGGTTCAGTCCATTATCATCAAGATGGGAGCATGGCAGTATCCAGGCAGGCATGGTGCAGGAGGAGCTGAGAGTTCTATGGCTTCACCCAAAGGCTGCTAGTGGAAGACTGACTTCCAGGCAACTAGGGTGAGGATCTTAAGCCCACACCCCCAGTGACACACCTACTCCAACCAGGTCACACCTCCAAACCATCACAGGTACTGTCATTCACTGCACATCTGATGTGCAGTTAGAAGCCAAGCTCACAAGATGGCAGTATGTGGCGGCTGTTCTCTGCATGTTAAGTGTCCAGACAGCACTAAGGGGACCAATGAAAGTTTTCTCAAAACTTTCTTAAGAGCTTAGAGCAACCTCAAATGGCTCTGCTTTCCAGCTCCCTTGGAGAGGCTGGCATGCCAGACTGCAGACAGTACCACGAACAAGCAGTTGTTCCAAAGATTTTTGTTTGGTTTCTTTCTTTCTTTTTTTTTTTTTTTTTTTTTAATGCTTTCCATACACAGACCCTACACTAGGCAGGTAACAGTTGCCAGAGAAATAGAGACTTGACATTTTGTTCAGCAGAGATATCCCAGAAATCAGACTTTTCTCTTGTAGTGGTTTGTGATTTTCTTGGAAAACTTGCAACCCATTTCCAAACTCTGCCTAAACTTCAGTGGAGTTCCATTGACTAATGTAGCCCTAGCCATAAGCTTCACGGATGCAGAAATCAAGTCCCACTCACTAGTGCACTTCCAAACCTAAGTCTGCCTGCACCCATCAGCGCTTCAGTGCTGGTCGGTAAAGTTTGTGCTAACGGGAGACTGGGACTCAGTCTTGGATGCTCATCTGCCAAGCTGTTTGTCAATCTCAAGATAACAGTATGGGTTTTAATAACACACAGACAACCTGGGGCTAGAGAGATGGTTCAGGAGTTCAGAAAACTAACTAGCTTTTTTTTTTCTTTTTGATTTTTCGAGACAGGGTTTCTCTGTGTAGCCCTGGCTGTCCTGGAACTCACTCTGTAGACCAGGCTGGCCTTGAACTCAGAAATCCACCTGCCTCTGCCTCCCAAGTGCTGGGATTAAAAGTGTGAGCCACCACTGCCCCGCACACTCACTCACACATTCTCTCTCTCTCTCTCTCTCTCTCTCTCTCTCTCTCTCTCTCTCTCTCTCTCTCTCATTGCTTTCTGAACACATTTGTTGGATAGATGAAAGTGTATTGCCTTTCACCTGGCCTACATTTTGATTAATGTATTACTTCCTATAGGTGAACACAAGAGAGAAGATGTTTGGGGTTTTCTACTTGAGAGTTTGAAGTGATCATTACAAGAAGGTCTCTCTAATCTCTCTTTCCCCTTTCCCAGTGCTGCTGAAATTCCGCACAGATAAAGGGAGAGATCCGACTTCTGAGAGCTACAAGGAGGATGCGGAGCTGCTGCTGCAGATACGGAATGACGTGTTTGACTCCCTGGGCATCAGTCCTGACCTGCTTCCCGATGACTTTGTCAGGTTGGCATCTGAACAGACAGACATCTGTTTTGGGTGTTTGTCTTTGTGGAGACCAGAGTCTCAAAGGGGACTCCTGTGCCACATTTGCCAGCTGCTTAAACCACCTCCTGCCGGTGCTTTAACCAGCATTCCAAGAGAAGCGAAGACTTGTAGGTTTGGGTTTTCATGTGGTTTAAAATTTAAGGTGCCGTGTGGTCTGGTGATGTTGGGCCTTTCTGTTCTGTGTTAACGCCTGATTGCCTTGTCTGTCGTAGGGTGGAGGATCCCAGTATGTAGCACTTTGCACCGTCCCCTGCGTGCTGGCCTTGTGTTCAGCCTTAGCTATGAAATGCTTCAGTGTGTCTCCTTGTGTCATGTACTGTCAGCTGTGGGATGAATGAGTAAGGAGGGAGTTGCCGGGGGGAAAGGTCACTACCATTGGGCACCTGTTTGTACCTTTATCAGCTGAGACCTTAGATCCAATCCCCAAGCTCTGGGAAGCTCTAGCTATGGCAGTCTCTTTCCCTCACACTGTCAGGTTTGAGGTATTTAGACAAGTAGCCCCGAGCTCCTTCTAAGCAGCTCTGCCATCTTGGGCACACTTAGTTTGCCATATCGCTGAACTTTCAGGCTTTAGCCCAAGGGAATGGCAAGCATGGCTTATTTGTTGCAATTTCTGCAACAGGCAGTGGGCAGTTGCTCAGGCTCATGATCTGTCTTAGTCTTGCTTATGACCTGCAATATAGTTGATAGGTGAGGGGACAGACAGAAGGTCAGAGAAAGGAAGTCAGTAGTCTCATGCCAGGAGAGTCCATGCACAGAGGTCTTTGCTCAGCTTCTTCTGTCACCAGAGTCTCTTGATTGCAGATGTCCCCGTTGGTTAAATGAAGCACCAGATCCATCGAGACCCAGTCATGTTTTGTTATCATTGCGACCCTCTTTTGAGATGTGGCTTTGTGGGTGCTTAAATGACAGGCGTGCACCACAGTACCTGTCTCTGCCCAAGGGTTTTGTTGGTCACTCTAGTGCTGCTGCCTCCTATCTCACTGCAGCAGCCCATACTGCTTTCTGGTTCTTTTCAGCAATACAGTTGGCCAGAGAGGTCCTTCTAGTACCTTCTTTCTTCCTGGGCTCCTGAGGCCCCCTAGACAGCATCATTCATCTTGGTCTTTGACTCTCTGTGGAGGCATGAACTTAAAAGGCTGTACTCCACAGCTAGGAAGCAGTCATTGAGGTACTTTGGCTAGGGTGGCAGTATAAGATCCGGGCTGGCAGCATCGCAGACTCGGCACTCAGCTCTTACTGCGGGTAAAACCTGACGACGAGGTTCCCTCCAACAGGCCCACCCAGAGAGTGGCAAGTGTGATGCTGGGCCGTGAACATGCAGCTAAGTGACCAATTTGGACACTTAAGGTGATGAACGGACTAGTTCTATCTTCCCCAGGCAACAGTTAAAGGCCTTACTTCCCAGAAGTAACAGCCCACACATGGCCTAATGAGCTACTGGCTGGCTCTTCTCTTCCCTACCTCCCTCCTGTGGAAACTACATCCCTTACATCCCTGGTCTAGGTTCTGTGTTCTCAGCTGCTTCTCCAATTGCCTTCTAAGTAAGAGGTGTTCAGAGGCCTCTTGAAGCCTGTCTGCTGGCAGGCCTGGGGTAAGATAGGGATGCAAGCGAGGAAATGCGTCTCCAGCTCACAGCTGAGCTACCCCTTACAAATTGCTTGCTGCTGCTGCTGAGCAGACACAGTTGTGCTTGAGCCTCTGTCCATCTTCATCTGATGGTAGCCTGTGCTTTATGCTTTCACCTCCTTGTCCTGAGTGCTCTCTCCTTGAAGAAAGAGCCTTATTGCTTTTCTAATGATGAGAAAAGATGACCTGTTTTAGCCACTGCTAACATCTTTGGGTCTGGGCTCACAGGGATGGATGGATGGATGGGTGGATGGGTGGATGGGTGGATGGATGGGCGGGTAAGCAGGCAGGTGGACGGGTGGGTGGGTGGATGGACAGATAGATATATATTTATATATATTTGTATTTCTATTGTCTAAATATCACAGTGGACATTGTTCAGTTGCCTCTGTGCAGCCTAACCATATGCTCTATACCAGACAGAACCATGTGACTTGTATGTCAAGGCATTGCACCACCTGGATGTGTAGTTATTAACTTAATTTTCACTGAGTTAGGGTGTGTTTACTGTTTCAGCCTTCATAATGTGTAAAATGATTTATATTACATTTTTAAAATTAGCAGTTGAGAGGGATCAAGAGTACAGCCTATATTATACAGTGCTCTACTATATAGTGTACTTACAGCTAGCCGGAGTTAAATGAGATCCTATCTCAAAACAAATTTATAGTAAACTTTAATGACAAAAGTACCCATCTTAGGGGCTGGGAAGGTCGCTGCCACTAGTCCTGTCAACCTAAGGCCAAAGCACAGCATCCTGCAAGTTGTCGCCTGACCTCCGCTCTGCTGCAGTCTGCTCACACATACAATAGAGATAGAAGTGAGTAAGGAAAAGTGGTAATAACATCCTCCTGGCTTAACCATTGTAACACTTGATTTCAGATGTGTTAGTTTGTGATGCTGTGGAGGTCAGAGGACACCTGCAGGGTCGGTTTCCTCCTTGCACCTTTACCCAGGCTCCTGGGCTGGAACTCAGGATAGCCCACTGAGTCATTTCCCTGGGCCTCACGATAACCTTTGTTTTGAATTAGACTTTCTTTGTGTGTGTGTGTGTGTGTGTGTGTGTGTGTGTGTGTGTGTGTGTGTGTGTGTGTGTTATTTACTTATACTTAGTGTGTATGTATGCTTTGGCTATGTGTATATGTTTATGCCACATGCATGCAGGAGCACACAGGCCCGGAGAGGGTGTCAGATGCCCTGGAACTCATAACAGGTAAACCATTTTGTGGTATTGGGAATTGAACCTAGGTCCTCTACAGCAACAAGTGCTCTTAGCCCCATTTTAACCATCTAGCACGGTTAGTAAGTGCTTTGAATCTTTCTTTAAATATGCCACACCTAGGCATTCATTTTTCTTTTTGCTGCTGCACAAACATCACAATTGACTCCCTATTCTGTTCCTTCCAGCTCCTGGTGTCTCTAGTGTGCTGCATTCTGAATCCCTCGTGTAAGTGGAATCATGTAGCACTTGTCCTTGGTATCTGACATCTCAGCATATGTATTTACACACCTATATACCTATATACCTATCTCATCACTTGAAGCAGAGGGACAAGCATTGCCATGAGTTCAAGGCTAACCAGGACTCTAGAGAGACCATTTCAACCTCTTACTACCAGTGCTATCTTTCTTAGTCAGGGTTTGTATTCCTGCACAAACATCATGACCAAGAAGCAAGGTGGGGAGGAAAGGGTTTTATTCGGCTTACACATTCACATTGCTGTTCATCACAAAAGGAAGTCAGTGCTGGAACTCACACAGGGTAGGAAGCAGGAGCTGATGCAGAGGCCATGGAGGGATGTTACTTACTGGCTTGCTTCCCCTGGCTTGCTCGGTTTGCTTTCTTACAGAACCCAAGACTACCAGCACAGAAATGGCACCACCCACAATGGGCTGAGTCCTCTCTTTGATCACTAGGTGAGAAAATGCCTTACAGCTGGGTCTCATGGAGGCATTTCCTCAAGGGAGGCTCCTTTCTCTGTGATAACTCCAGCTTGTGTCAAGTTGACACATAAAGCCAGCCTGTACATTATCTTTAGTGAACTTTCTGAGGTTTTTGTTGTTGTCTTTGCTTTTGTTATTTTGGATTTATTTTTTGTTTTGCTTTGGTTTTGGTTGGTTTGTTCCGAAGACTGACTTAAAAGGCTCAAATGCAAAGTGAATTTATAATTCTAGCAAGCCCCTATCAAACACACACAATCTAGGTATTTTATTTACAAGTTGTAAGCCTAGATTGGGCAGATTTAGAGCTATTGTAAGTTATTTTCCCCAGCTATAAAGTCCCTTGTTACTTGTTTCTTTTGGTCACATGCTCATGGTCTATATCCTCTCATGTGGCCTCCTTTCTTTTTCTCCCTCTACCTGCAACTCAATCCTCAAGTCCCACCTTTTTCCCTCCGCTGCCCGATCACAGACTCTAGCCTTTTATTGACCAGTTAAATGGGGGAGCAAGGGTTCCTTAGCATCACTTGGTATGCATGAGATTCTAACATTGCAGGCAACCATGTTTTGAGAGCCAGTGTTTAACATTAGAATACAAGCAGCATCAAACCAACCTACTACACTCAGACACACTAAATATGTGCTATACCACTGAGCCGCAGCTGCAGCTGACATGTTTGTGTGTTGATTGTGGATGCCCGTACGTGTGGTTTCACATGGGTGGAGAGAGCAGAGGTTGAGTTGGTTGGCCTTCCTCTGTCGTTTCTAAAACAGCGTCTCTAACTGACTGTGTGTCTTGCTGATCGGCTAGACTAGCTGGTCAGGAAACGCTGCATGTCATCTTCTCTCCAGCATGCCTAGCTTTCATGTGGGTGCTCGGGATGAAACTCGGGTCTGAATGTTTACTCCTCGTGCAGCCCTGGCTGTCCTGGTGGACCAGGTGGGCTGCAAACTCAGAAATCCGCCTGCCTCTGCCTCCCGAGTGCTGGGATTAAAGGCGTGCGCCACCACGCCTGGCTAGCCTCAAACTTTTTAAGGAGGCAAAAAAAAACCAAAGTACTATGGAATGTTAACATGTAGGATGTGGGTGTGTGAGTAGCTTTTGGTTGGTTGGTTGTTTGGTTGGTTGGTTTGGTTAAATAGCTGGATGTGGCAGTGCATCCTGTGATGTAAGCTGCTCAGGAGGTAAAGGCAGAAAGATTATAAGGTCAAGTTGAACACCTTAGTGAGATCCTGTCTCAAAAAGTAAAAAGAGGGCCAATAAAATGTGACAGGGTGGTAGAGCACCTTAAGTTCCCCCGGCAAAACACAAAACAAGCAACACAAGCTAGCAGTGGGAATGGTCCTCACTTTGTATCTCTAGCCCTCCAGAGGCTGAAGGAGGAGGACTCAGGACAGCACCAGCTTGAACTGCATACTCTATTTTCTCTTTGGTTTTGTGATAGAAGGAACAGTGATACCACACCTGGTCATTGGGGTTTACTTTGTTATGTTCTATGTGCCATGTCTAAAATGCAGCAGTCCTGTCTGCAGTGTATTTTAGCATTGACATACACGTGTCATTTTAAGAGACATTCGAAGCTCAGTACCAAGATGGATGGTTGATGTGTGGTTCCACAAAAACAGTTTAAACAGCAACCATTGGTTTACCAGATCAAAAAATAGATGTTGGTAATTGGGTTTATGTTATTATGTGTATAGGTGACACACCTTTAAAAATGTCTAGAAGACAAGGATGGATCGGGGTGGGAGGATAAAATATGGAGTGTAAAAAAATTAATTAATAAAAAATAATAAAGATGTCTAAAAGGCATATGTGCCTGTGTGAGAGGATCATGGCGGCCTGATGTCCCACTTTGCTCCTCTAAAGTGCTCCTTCTGTGTTTTGGACCCCAGGAGGGTGATTGGAGGAGGCCAGTTGGGCTCTCCTGAGATTTTCCTCTGAGCACTCTAGCCGATGAGGGTCGTGCAGACTTTGTGCTGTACCCATGTTTACTTTATTTATTCTAGCACGTAACACAGCCTGCTCGCCCATGGTTCTGGGAATAGCATACAGAAGAACCCACTGCCCGTGTGCCGAGAGGAGAATTGCGAGAATGTGCTGGGGCCACTCACACATCTGGTGTTTGTAGGACCTTATTTTTAGGAAGCACAGATATAGTGTTTCCTTGAACTTAAAAAAAAGAAAAAGAATCATGTGAAGGAATTCATGCTTTGCAAAGTTAAAGGTCTTCCCCACCCACTTAAGAGCCCCTGGGGTCAAATTTAATTTTCACGCCTGGATACCAGCTCTAGCACTGGGCTCTGACTAGGACTTTTATCCAGGACAGCCCCTGGCTGGTCCCCACCCCTCTACCTTCCTGTGCCCTGGTGCTATGTTTTTCTTGTTTGTCTTCTAGGTACTGCTTCTCTGAGATGGCCCCAGTATGTGCTGTGGTTGGAGGGATCTTGGCACAGGAAATTGTGAAGGTAAAGTCATCATGTGGAGCTGACGGCTGACCTCAAGGCCCTGCCCGCACACTCACAGAGCCAAGGGGTGGCAGACCTGCTTGCTCTCTAGCCCCTCAACCTTGCATGCCCTGGCCCTGTACTCAGGCCATCATGGGCCAGCCAGCTAGTGGTCTTGGATGCTGCCTATAGTTGCCACTTTGTCTGCTCTACCAGTCGTGTGAGCAGGTTTCCATCTAAGAGGAAAACATAGAAAAGAGATCCAACAGCTATGACCCTAACCGACATCCGTCAGAGTGGTGTCAGGGCACCCTGTTTATTCTGCATGCTGTGAGTATGTGTAGAGGAGGGTTAAGTTCAGTGTCTATAGGACGCGTGATCTACCAGCAGCCACATGAGTGGCTCTACAGTGACCTGTGACCTCCTGTTATGACAGTTAACGACTTAAAAGAAGACTAGGTCTAGGAACTATGTAACTCTTCTAGAATATTTGGTTTACTAAAACTTTTTTTTTCCTTCCCCGCCCCGTCCCCTGGTTTGCTAAAACTATGGCAAACTTTGAAGTAGATTTTATTTCCTTTGGAGACTTAAATATTTGCCCAACTTTCTTAAGTTTGTCTTATGCAGGGCTAGGGTGTAGCTCAGTGCTAGTGTTTGTTTAGCATGCCCAAGGCTCCTAAATTCAGAAACTTTAATTTTGTTTGGTTTTTGTTTTGTTTTGTTTTGTTTTTGTCTTTTGAGATAGGATCTTATTCGACAACTCAGGCTGACTCTTGGCCTCCTGAGTGCTGGGAATGCAAACATGAGCCACACGACAGCTCTTCTGCAGAAGTGTCTGTAGTCATGTCTCTTGTGGACAGAGACATGGCTGGCTGGCTGACTTCCACGTCTCTTCACGTTCAGACTGAGGAGGGCAGTGTGTGGAGATACTGGTTCTTGCTGCTTTGACTTGGGGTCTCCTTGAATCCTGTAGCTTTACCATCTTTTTGTCTCCTTTGCTGATTTGCTCTCTGGTCTAAACTCATTTGCCCAAGTCTCCCCACTTCTACACTCTAGACAGCAAGGGCTGGAGAAACAGGAGAACCTAGAGGCTCTGCAGATGTTGCCCTAATAGCACCACTCCAGAGACTCGCATGGCACTGTTTGCCCTGGGGGGAGGTGAGGTTGGAGAGTGGAGGCTGGGGCAGGTGGCCTGGAACCATTGTTGATGGTGGCTTCTCTACACATCCCTGTCTTAATGCTGCCCCCTCCTTCCTGCCTGCTGGGTACAGCTGTTGCTCAGCATCTTGTTTCTGTTTACCCCAGACAGCCAGAGCACTCTACATTCTTGGTTGCTGGGTGTGTTTGGAATCTCGTACCCCAACTTGCTTGAGAATCACTTTACCTTTTGCCCCATGTTCACCCTCTGCCCTGTCCCTTCATCCCTCCACTCCCTCTGCTTAGCACACTACAGCCAGCTGGCAGGAAGGCCTGCATCTGAGGCCCTCGCTCTGAGCACCTATTAAAAGTACTTGGGAGCAGTTCGAGGGAGAGTGTGAAAGTCCCGCAGATCAGGTTTTCCTCCTCCCTCCCTCCTTTGTATCCTTCTAGTCGCTCACTGTCTGGCAGGCTTTATAGGCTTCAGCCATCCCTGTGGCCCATGAGTTTCTGTCCATGGTGGTAGAGGGAAGAGTGAAAACAGCAGCCATAGCAGACCTCATATTAAAACTCAAGTTGAGCCCAGCAGTGGTGGCGCATGAATCCCAACACTTGGGAGGCAGAGGCAGGCGGATTTCTGAGTTTGAGGGCAGCCTGGTCTACAAAGTGAGTTCCAGGACAGCCAGGGCTACACAGAGAAACCCTGTCTCAAAAAAAAAAAAAGGGCCAAAACCAAAAAACTCAAGTTGAGCCAGCACCTTCAGTTGCAGCTGTTCAGGAGGCTGGAGCCAGGGAGCCCAGGAGACCAGACCAGCCTAGTCAGCAGAGCCATGAAGGATATAGATATGGGTCATGTCCCCTTTGGCTTGGAGGCTCTGGGAGTGTTGTCTCTATGGCACCATTAGATAATGCTCCTTCCCATTGATGACAACAGCTCCTGTTACTGAGAGATGTATCCTGGGAGGGACAAGGAAGGGATGGCAGAGGAGTTCTGCACATGCTGGTGACCCCTGGAGCTTAGGTGGGCCAGCCACAGTTGAGGAGCACTAAACCGTTATACATGGTTGGTTGGTTGGTTGGTTGGTTGGTTGGTTGGTTTGTGACAAAGTCCTACTGTTTGTGTAGCCCACCTGCACTCTGCTGGCCTTGTACTTCCTGAGATGTGAATGCCATTCCAGGGACTAAACTCGAATATTTAACTCTGAAGCTAGGGAAAAGCCTCTGTTTAAGCTTGGTCATGATTGTGTTAGGCCTCTTGCTTTTTTCTCTGTTTGTTTGTTTGTGTGTGTGTTTGTTTGTTATAAATGGTGTTTTTCTAGACATAGTTTTTCTCTAGGCTAAGCTGGCCTGGAACTCAACATCGATCCACCTGCCTCTGCCTCCCAAGTCCTAGGATTAGAGCTATGTCGCCACCTCCCATCCTAAGCAGAAGCTTTTACCCAGAGGGCTCTTGGCCCTTCCTTTGTCATTTTCATTGTAGTTTTTCCCTGGCCCACGTTAGAAGGCCCGTCAATGTGGTGGTCTTCTGTCTCTACTCTGAAGCTGAGCCCTCTTCTCCTCTCTCCAGGCCCTGTCTCAAAGGGACCCTCCTCACAACAACTTCTTCTTCTTCGACGGCATGAAGGGGAGTGGAATTGTGGAGTGCCTTGGTCCCCAGTGAGCTGAGGTGTGTACAAGGCCACCGAGTCACCTGCCCTCTCTCCGGATCATTTTTCTAGAGCAAGCAGGCCAGACTTCATCCTGCCTTTGTCTTCGAAGCTATCAGGGAACTGCGGGGTCCCAAATATGATAATCACGTGGCACCTCTGGCATTGCTCCCTTGGGCTGTCACTGGGGACTGGCAGTGCCTAGTGAGAGAGAGCATCATACTTCATGATGTCAGAGTGTCTTGTCACGGTTTGGACTTAACTTCCCTCTATAGTCAGCAGAGGGGATCCGAGGCCCAGTGCTGCCTGGAGAACTGAGAATAGACCTCTGTTGTTGACCCTTCCTCAGGCTGGAGCCTGGGTGTTGGAAGGGAGAGACTGTCACCCAGTTGTCATGTCTTTTGGTTGTGAGCCTATGCACCTTACCTTTAATGGTTGAACCATCTTTTCAGCCCAAACAGTTTATTTCTAAAAAGTAGATTTAATGCTAGGGGCCATTATGCAGGCTTGTAATCCTAGATGTTGGGATGCCGGGGCAGGATTTACTGTAAATTTCAGGGCCAAGTTGGTCTACATAATGTACCAAGAACCTTTCTCAAAATATAATAAAGGGCATATTCCAGAGTTAGGGTGGGGCACTGTTACCCAGCTCCTTATACTGGGCACCCGGGCCCCTGACAGGAGTGGGTTGGGGGGCAGTTGGTTTGGTCTTCCTTCTAGGAGTATGAGGGCAGCCTGTCTAGTTTGTAGATCCCCTTGGTTGCTGGATAAAGGATGATAATAAAGTGTCTTTCTCTTAAACTTGCTTGTCTCCTCTGTTTTAGAAACATGGGTGGGTAGCTGGTGTCCTATTTTCCTTAAACCTGAAAAGTCTCACACCCTCTTATGCTTAAAAGATTCCTACTGTCTCCAGCCCAGCCTCCTTGCTTCCTTTGTCCTTTTGATAATACAGCAGTTGCACTGCAGACAGGACACATGGATGCTTAGGCTCCTGCCTGTGTGCTGAGGGTCTCAGTACTAACAGGCTGAAGTCACGTGGGTGAGCTAGAGCGCCCAGCTTAACCATGGTGGGTGGCACACTCCTGTCCTGTCTGCACCTAGGAGGCTGAGACAGGAAGGTCACAAGTTGAAAGCCAGCCCCTTCTGTGCAGCAAGTTGGTGAGGTGGAAAGCAGAATCCTATGGCTATAAGATAGGGCTTCCCCTGCAATACCATCAGCTCCAGTTATTAGTCCCCCTGTGCTCTAGTTGGTGCAAGACACAGTTCTCACCCGTGTGTCCCCGTATCCATCCCAGGTGCAGTGGAACCCTTTCTGGGCGTCATTAACACAGCTGTAGCACTGGGATCAGCAGCCCTGTGGA
Source organism: Mus musculus (assembly GCF_000001635.26). Classification (NCBI taxonomy): domain Eukaryota; kingdom Metazoa; phylum Chordata; class Mammalia; order Rodentia; family Muridae; genus Mus; species Mus musculus. The sequence continues at coordinate 16,326,489 of NC_000073.6, read as the reverse complement.
TCTCTCGGGTATGAAAGGCCAAAGAAATCACCTTTCTGGTTGCAGTGTGAAGTCTTGGTCACAAGGGGGAGCAGACACTCCTAACCTACGTAAAACAAGCTTTCCATCTGGTGCCTCTAGGTCACAGGCTGAGTCACCCAGAGGGCCTCTGAGGAATCTGGCCGCTGCCAGTCCAGATTACAAGTACCCTACAGATAGGAAGATCCCTACGTGTCTGGGAAAGCCAGTAAAGTAATGGCTTCTAGAACCTCTGCAAGGTATGCAGCTCTGTGGGGACAGAACTTATCCTCAGAGGCATAGGAGTCAAGAGAGCAGGGCATGGGGGTGGGCTGCCCAGAGGCACAGTACCTCCAGTCCACCCTTCTCAAAGCGTGCTGGAGAGTGGGCTGCACAAAAGACAAACACAGCTGGGCAGGCTATCCCCTGCCTGTCCTCCCAGCATGCAGGAAGGGGAGGCAGGACAGGAAATCCAGGACAGCTAGGACTACATAGACCTTGTCTCAAACCAACATTCATAAAGCAGTAACTCACTTCTGTGCTCAGTCTTACCTACTTTTTAAAAAAAGTTGAATGCCAGCCGGGCGTAGTGGCGCACGCCTTTAATCCCAGCACTCAGGAGGCAGAGGCAGGTGGATTTCTGAGTTCGAGGCCAGCCTGGTCTACAAAGTGAGTTCCAGGACAGCCAGGGCTACACAGAGAAACCCTGTGTCGAAAAACCAAAAAAAAAAAAAAAAAAAAAATTGAATGCATTTCTTCAAGTATGGGTGTTAAGTGTGTAAGTTCACACACTGCACTTCTCATGCTGAGGTCAGAGAGCAGACTTAGGGTTTAGGGTGCTGCTGACAAGGTGATCCACACCTTAAATCCGACCACTCTGGAGGCAGAAGCAGGTGGACGTCTGCGTTTGAGGTCAACCTAGTCTACATTGTGAGAGTTCAGGGACGGCCAGGGCTACACGGTCAGACCCTGTATCAAAAACAAGCAAAACCAGTAACATAATGCTTCTGCAGTTGCTCTGGGGATACTTATGTTAGACTTTCATAGTTATGACCGGTTATTATTTTCATTTGAAAATTAAACATAAGAAGATAAGATTATGTGTCTAGTCTTGACTCTCAACTTGACTACATCTGGAATTAACTGAAACCCAATCACCTGGGTTACACCTGTGAGGGTTCTTAACACATTTGACATGGGAAGACCCACCCGCCTTCATCTGGGCCATACCTAGTAGCAAGGATGGGTGGAAATTCTTCCACGTTGGGTGTTCTGGGAGTCAAGTCAGATGGAGAGTGCTTGGCCTAAACAGTCTACTGTCTCGGTCATTCCACAGCTCTCTCTGCTATCTTCAAAGGCTTCTCTGCTGACGCTCAGTGTGCTAGCAGTGTATGCCTATATTCCCAACTGTTGTTGGGCCAGGAGGATCTCAAGTTCAAAATCAGCATGAGCTAAACAGTGAGAACTCATCTCAAAGAATAAACAAGGGAAAAAAACCCTCAGCGCATCAGGCAGCCTGGCAGCCTGTTAGACTCATAATCCTAGCAGCTGCCCTCATGGCTGAACTCAGGATTTTGGAGAGAAACGTGAGATGCTTTTTGGATGTGTTGGCTGTATCCACTTTCCCCCGCCCCGAGGTCACCCTCATAAGTCTTGAGAGGGAAGCTTTCCAGATGGCCAAGTTCCACCCAGACTCAGCTATGTAGATGTATGTCCACCATGGACAAGTGAGGTTTTTTTAAACCTCCTTTACACAGCTTGTGTTTAAGAATAATATGTTGAAAAGTCAGTCGGTGTTGGCGCACTCAGGAGGCAGAGGCAAGCGGATGTCTGAATTTGAGGCCAGCCTGGTCTATAGAGTGAGTTCCAGGACAACTTGGACAACTGTTACACAGAGAAACCCTGTCTCATAAAACCAAACAAGTAAAAGAATATATGTTAGGGCCAACAACATAGCCCAACAGCTAAAAGTTATGTGCTGCTAAGCTGCTGAGTTGGGGTCCCTATGCCAGGTGGGGGTCGGTCAAAGGATTCAAAGGAGTCCTATGTGGGTTACAGGGATCACCTTTACCCACTGAGCCATCCCACTGGCCCCACTTAGGTGAATATATATTTTAATTTTTTGTGTGTAGTAGTTATGCCTGCATGTATGTGTTTATATGTACTACATTTTGCCTGGTGCCCACAGAGGCCAGGACAGGGCACTGGTTCCTCTGGACCTTGGAGTTAAATATCTTTGTGAAACACCATGTGGATGCTGGGATCCAAACCCCGGTCCTCCACCAGAGCAACAAGAACTCTTAACTGCTGAGCTATCTTTCCAGCCACAGTGATATTTTGTTTGTTTTGTTCCTTGTGTTTTGGGGACAGTGTTTCTCTGTGTAGCCCTAGCCTTCTTGGAATTAAATCTGTTCAGGCTGGCCTCGAACTCAAGAAATCTGCCTTCCCCTCAGCCTCCCTACTGCTGGAATTAAAGACATACACCACAATCACCTGACACTGCCCCCCACACCACACCCTACACACTGGGATAATTTTTAAGGAGGAAATAAACTTGTAGGCAAAAGTCCATCTTTCTCCAAAGCAGCCATGGCAGGATGGGGACATGTAGAGAGGAGAGGTGCTGAGCCCCTTCATGGGAAGGTGTGGGCCCACTTAAGTTCCTGCATCCCTTGGGCAGAGGCCATGATGGCTGCAGCTGCTTCCTTTTCTCTTGGGTTTATTTTTCTAGGAGCCTGTTGGATTTGTACAGCATAGCTTCTTGCTATAAGTATCCCTGCGTCTTTGATGCAGGGGGGAAATTTTCTACTTCAGTGTTTGGATCTGGGAAAAGAAGGCAATCTTGTGACTAGAGAGATGGGGTTCAGTTCCCAGTACCCACACGGTGGGTTACAACCAGTTGTAACTCAAAGGGATCCAATATCTTCTATCTTCTGCAGGCCCCAAGCATACATATGGTATACACACATATATGGGGAATCATACATACATGTAGAATAAGAACAAATCTTTAACAAAGGAAAAGTAGACTGGGCAGGGGCAGAGGTAGGCAGATCTCTACTAAGTAGCAAGTTGAATGTAAGCCAGGGTACATGAGACTTAAAAAGTTGAGCCGGGCGTGGTGACGCACACCTTTAATCCCAGCACCCCGGAGGCAGAGGCAGGCGGATTCCTGAATTCCAGGCCAGCCTGGTCTACAAAGTGAGTTCCAGGACAGCCAGGGCTATACAGAGGTACACTGTCTCGAAAAAACAAAAACAAAAACAAAAAACTATAGTAAATGGATTGGTTCCCGGTATACCCAGAATCAGCAACACATGGTATAAATTAACCAAATGAATATTCTAGAGCTGGAAATGTACGCAATAGACGTAATATAATGGAGGTGAGAAACATTGAATCGAAAACACAGTAAGAAATTTTGCAGCCCCCCAAAAAGTTTGAAAGATTGAAAAGGTTGAGCAAGGTGACTCAGCGGGTACAGGAGCTTCCTGGAGTTTGTTCCCTAGGACCCATGCGGTAAAATACAAACCCTGAATTTCACAAGTTGTTCTCTGTCCTACACACACACACACACACACACACACACACACACACACTCAAAGATACATACATACATATACAGACATAGGTACATATACATATAGACACAGACACATGCATATACACACCAATATATACATGAAGTATACATACACTGTGTTAAAAACTTCATAACCTCTTGTGAGAAATGATCTCAAGGTCTGAACTATGGTACACAAGGCTTCATGCTATATAACCAGAACTTTACTGCCCACCCACAAATTATTCAAATTATAAAGCTAACTAAGAGGCAAATGTGTTGGCTCAAACCTATGAACCTAGTACTCAGACTCAGGCAGAAAATGGAGGACTGAGGGAGGGTGGAGCACACTTTTAATCCCAGCACTTAGAAGGCAGAGGCAGATGAATCTATAAATCCAGCCTGGCCTAAAAAATGAGTTCCAGGGGGCTGGAGAGATGGCTCAGTGGGTAAGAGCACTGACTGCTCTTCTGAAGGTCCGGAGTTCAAATCCCAGCAACCACATGGTGGCTCACAACCATCTGTAATGAGATCTGACGCCCTCTTCTGGTGCATCTGAAGACAACTACAGTGTACTTAGATATAATAATAATAAATCTTTTTAAAAAAAATGAGTTCCGGGGCTATATCAAGAAACCCTAGCCGGGCGTGGTGACGCACGCCTTTAATCCCAGCACTCGGGGAGGCAGAGGCAGGTGAATTTCTGAGTTCGAGGCCAGCCTGGTCTACAGCGTGAGTTTCAGAACAGCCAGGGCTACACAGAGAAACCGAGAAACCCTGTTTTGGAAAACAAACAAACCGAAAATGGAAGACTAAGTTAGTGTGGATATAGTAAGTCGGAAGCCAGTCTGGGCTCCAGAGGGAAATCATGTTCCAAGTTGGTATGCATGTATACATATATGTATGTGTGTGTATGTATGTGTGCACATATGCCCCTATGTGTGTAGTGAGCATGCGCACACACATGCATGCACATGTATTGGTTTGAATGGATTCTCCACAGGTTTCTGTCTGTGGACGTTTGCTCCTTGGTGGCACTGTCTTTGGCACTGTAAAAGTGTGGCTGGTGGATGCGCTGTGTTTCTGGGCAGGGTGCTCTGAGGGGTCCCTATTCCCTGCTTCTAGCCTGATCTTTCTGCTCTTGTGCTGCTAGAGCTGTGAGCAGCCAGACAAGCAATCAAATGTCCAGGGCTGCCTCCTCCAGTCAACAGGATGGGCTTGACCCTTAATGGCGAGTTGAGAGGCTGGCGTGTGGCTGGCATGCACAAAGCCCTGGGATCCATTGCCAATGCTGAGGAGGGGAAGCAGGAAGATTGGGGATTGGGTGTTCAAGGCCATCTTGGGCTAATCGAAACTTGTCTCAAAAGCAAAAAAGAGAGGGCAAGCGTCTGTAAAACTACTTAAAATGCTGAAGGGAGAGTTGGGGTATAGCTTAGTGACTTAGCACTTGCCTGCCATGGGTTTTATGGTTGCCCCATAAAACATGAATAAGACCAGGAAGTTGGCTCTGTGTGGGTAAAACTCAAGCCTGAGTTTGAATCCCTGGATCCCATGTGAAAGGCTGGGTGTGGCTGCCTGTGCCTGTAACCAAGATTGATGATGAGGGCAGATCGCCAGAGCTCCATGAGAAAATCCTGTCTCAAAGCAGGCATACCTGCACAGTCACCAAGGCACCAAGCAAAATGTAAATGAGCCAGTGGAAGGCAGGGGAAAAGACTTTACCCTCGCTATCTTACAGCTCAGGCTAAAACTCTTCCTTCCTTCCTTCCTTCCTTCCTTCCTTCCTTCCTTCCTTCCTTTCTTTTCTTTCTTTCTTTCTCTCTCTCTCTGCCTCTCTCTCTTTCTTTCTTTCTCTCTCTCTCTCTCTTTTTTTTTTGAGACAGGGTTTCTCTGTGTAGCCCTGGCTGTCCTGGAACTCACTTTGTAGACCAGGCTGGCCTCGAACTCAGAAATCTGCCTGCCTCTGCCTCCCGAGTGCTGGGATTAAAGGCGTGTGCCACCATGCCCGGCAAAATTCATTTTTTGTATCTCCATGTTTTGTCCACTGTAGGTTTGTCTGGGCACCATGTGTGTCTAGTGCACAGAAAAGCCAGAAGAAGACATCAGTTCCCCTGGAGCGGATGTTATCAGCTGCCCTGCAAGTGCTGGGAACTCAACCTAAGCCTTCTCCAAAAACCAGGAGTACTGTGAAGCACCTGGCCGTCTCTCCAGTCACCAACAACAACGCTGCTTGTTAGCAAATATTTTGGTAGCAGCAACAAGAAATTGCCTAATATAAGGTCTCACCCATCCCTGGACTGCCCTTGGACTCCTGATCCTCCTGCCGCCGCCACCCCCCACCCCCCCGCCATTCCCCAAGTACTGGAATTTCAGACAGGTGTTAGCAATCTGGCCCATACAATACTTATGAAAATTAATCAGTTAAATCTTATTAAAGATATTAAAAATATTAAAGGAATCAATAGTTTTAGAGACACAGTGCTTCTGTGGATGGAGGTCAGAGGACAACTTGTAGAGAATAGTTCTCTCCTTCTATAATATGAGTCTGGGGGCTGAAGTTAGGTTCTCATGCCTGGTGGCAATTAATTAGTCTTGGCACTTCCCCCCACCCACAAAGTTTCTCTCTGTAGCCATACTCGGAGATCTGCCTGCCTCTGCCTCCTGAGTGCTGGGATTAAAGGTGTGTGCTACCACATCACACCCCAGACTTGGCACTTTTTTTTTGTTTTGTTTTGTTTTGTTTTGTTTTTGTTTTTGTTTTTGTTTTTTTGAGACAGGGTTTCCCTTATAGCCCTGGCTGTCCTGGAACTCACTTTGTAGACCAGGCTGGCCTCAAACTCAGAAATCTGCCTGCCTTTGCCTCCCAAGTGCTGGGATCAAAGGTGTACGCCACCACTGCCCGTCGACTTGGCACTTTTGAGAACTGCTGTGTGCACAGTACACTTGGACTCTTGAACACATATATGTTCTTCTCGTGGAGATGCTCAGGAGGGCAGTGGATATGGCTTCATCAGATTCCTCTCCTCTATGCCCACAGCCCTCTAGAAGATCCACTTCCCCTAAATTGCTTTTTACTGTCACTGGCCACCAGGAAGGGATATACTACATATCTGCCTCTCCCTGAAGTCATTACAAAGCTGGCACTTGAGTGGGTTCAAGGACTGCCAATTCTCAGTCAGTTAGTAGGAAAAACTCTCCTTTCTCAAAATAATGCAAAGTGGGTTCTGAGGCTGTGCTCAGCATCGAGAGCTGGCCATGTGCCTGGCCTTAGGACAATGGTGCAAGGAATGTCTAGTTCTGATCTTAGCTCCAGGTCCCTTTCCAGCCAGAGAGCAACCTGAGGCTGGTCACAGGGCCAGGCTAGACCCCATGTCATTCAGGACAGAGCTCACAATCTGTAACTCAAGCTCTTGAAACAGTGGCTTCTAAACTATAAGCTATTCGTTCGTTCGTACAGTAAATCTTAAGCTTAGTTACACTCTTCATACCTGATGAAATAAGTACACATGAAGTATTAGTCCCTGTGTGTGCTTGCTCTCAAGACTACAGCAGTGGCTGCCAGCTCTGTGTAGCTACAACTTCTGTGCCTCTTTCATCCCGCCTTCCTTTTTTCTCTTGGTATAAGTAACTGAACCCAGGACTTTGTGCTCAGTTGAGCCACACCTCCATATCCTACTAGGCAGGGGCTCTACCACTGAGCAATGCTCCCAGTCTTTCTACTGTTTTTTTGTTTGTTTGTTTGTTTGTTTGAGACAGGGTTTCTCTGTGTAGCCCTGGCTGTCCTGGAACTCACTCTGTAGACCAGGCTGGCCTCAAACTCATAGATCCACCTGCCTCTGCCTCCCAAGTGCTGGGATTAAAGGTGTGTGTTACCACGCCCGGCTTTATTTTTAAATTAATTGTATATGAAGTTTGTATCTATATGAAAGCCTGCAGGCCAGAAGAGGGCATTGGATAACATTATACATAGTTGTGAGCCACCATGTGGTAGCTGGGAATTGAACTCAGGACCTCTGGAAGAACGGCTGGTGCTCTTCACAGTTGAGCCACCTCCCTGGCACATTTACCTATTTTATGTGCATATGTGTTTTTGGGGTTTTGGGTTTCCTTGTCCGCATGGAATGGGCCCTGTGCACATGCCTGGTACCCGCAGGCCAGGAGGTATCAGATCTGGAACTTGAGTTACAGAGTGTGAGCTGCAGCATGGGTGCTGGGACCTAAATGCAGATCCTCTTGAAGAACAGCCCATACTTCTACCTGCTGAGCCAGCGCTCCGCCTGTCCCCTCCACCTGTCCCCTCCCCATTGCTGAGACTGGGTCTCAGTTGCTCAGGCCTTCCAACTAGCTACGACAGGCCTGTGCCACCAGACCAGCCTCTAGCTTACCTTTTAGTATGACTGCCCCTTAAGAGTCCAAAAGTTCCAGTTTCTTTCTTTCTTTCTCTTTTTTACATTTATTTATTGTTATATGTAAGTACACTGTAGCTGCCTTCAGACACTCCAGAAGAGGGTGTCTGATCTCATTATGATGGTTGTGAGCCACCATGTGGTTGCTGGGATTTGAACTCAGGACCTCTGGAAGAGCAGTCAGTGCTCTTAACCACTGAGCCATTTCTCACACACACACACACACACACACACACACATACACACACACACCGTTTCTTTCATGTCCTTACAGGTAGTGCCAGATGCTCTGTCACTGGTAAAGCTAACAAAAAGAGTGTTCACTGTTCAATCTGATTTTATTGAAAAGGAAACATACAAAAATCATGTACAAAAAAAATTAACCAAACATGTACAGAAAATTCATTCCAGTATATCTACAGCAGTGCATGTACAGTATCTTACAGGCTGGGCCGTCCCTCCCCGCTCCCAGACTCCTCCCTCTTCTGAGACTTCCCCCCTCCCTGACTCCCCATCTTCCTCCCCAGCGCTTTGCCCTGGGGACTAAGGCTGGGGTGGCTTCCGCCAATATCTCCCACCCCCCAAATGAATGCCAGTGGTCACACGTGCTCTCTCTAAACCTATGCAATGAGATGGATGGGGATTGGGGGGGGGGGGGTGGTCCCGGGCAGAGCACAGGATTCACAGTCTGGACCCCTCCTGGACACCCCCAGATGAAGGTGAGGCAGGCATCGTTCACCGCCCGCCGGCGGCTCAGGGAAGATGGCTGGGCACTGGGTTAAGAAGGCCTTCACACGCCCCCCATTCTCTGGCTCCAGGAGGCTAGTGGTCAGGTTTGGCTCATATGCTCTTCACAGACCCCCTCCTCAGGAGGAGGGGGGGAAGCACCAGGGGCCTGAGGCCAGGCCCAAAGTGAAGGCGCACTGGGGACACCCCCAGCGTCCCCCCTGCAGCTGGAACGGGCAGCCAGCACCAGCAGCCTTTCCTGAGATGGTGGTGGGCGGCAGAGGCGGGCGGCTCGGTCCCCACCCCCTCAGTCACCATGAGTCCTTCAGCCCTCCCTTCCCTGGCTTTCGGGAGGCCAGGGTCCCCCCAAGTCCGTATCTCCATCAGTGCACCCAGGCTGCCCGGGCTCGAGTGGCATCCCTTGCCTGCCCCTGGGACGGGCAAGGCTGGCAGTCCAGTATGCTACATGGTGCAGAAAAAGTCCCCCGCGCTGGCCAGGGTGTCAGAAGGCGGAGGGGGTCCTGCCCCCCAAGTCTCCGACGTCCCCCGGGCGGGTGTAGGCACCTAGTTGGGCTCCATTTCTGGGGCTCCAGGATCCCTGGGTAAGGGGAGGAGTCCCATGAAGAGATTGTACATGACCCTCCAGGGTGAGGGTCGGTGTCGATGCTGCTCTTCTTGTCTCTGGGGAGAGGAGGAAGTAGGAATTAGCTTGGACCCGCAGACAGTGGGTTAGTGAGCAAAAGGTGTGGGTTCGAGATCGGTCCCAAAACTGAGCGCAACCCTCTTACCAGCCATTTTTCAGCCCCTCACTCACCAGGGCACACTCTCCCAACCTAGGTGGGAAGGGGCTGGGGCAGAATTCCCATAGCATAGAGCCTAGCACACACACCCTACGAATCACAAGGGCTCTAAGGGGTGGGCTGAAACGCAGCCCACTCAAGGTGAGAGACAGGCGTGGTGGCTCGAACTCATCTTAGTGTGCCTCACTAAATTTGTGCTAGAGCACAGGCTCCTAACTGGAAAAATCAAACCAACCAAACAAAAGGCTGTTGGGACATGGGAGAGAGTAAGGAGCAGCCCGACAGCCTAAGCAGTTCTCAAACCACCCCGGAAGAGTGTTGAGAACAGCAGGCCATGCCAGCAAGGCTGAGAGAAGGTATCTCTTGGCAATGCTGGCTTCAGGGAAACTCTTGTTCGATCCCTGGTGGTAGAGAAAAAGTGTGATGTAGCATCTAGATTTCTTCTGTGATGGCACAGGCCTGTAATCCCAGCGACTCAGGAGGCTGAGGCAGGAAGACAAAAGTTCAAAGCCTGTCTGAGCTATAAAGTGAGTTCAAAGCCAGTGTGAACAGCTTATTAAGAGCCAGCCTAAAAAAGAAAAAGAAAAAGAAAGAAAAGGAAAGAAAGAAAAAAAAAGGAAAAGAGAAAAAGAAAGAGAGAAAGAGAGAGAGAGAGAAAGAAAGAATGCTGGGTGTGGTAGCTCACATCTTTAATCTTAGAACTTGTGAGGCAGAGGCAGGCAGATCTCTGAGAATTCAAGGCTAGCATGGTGGTCTACATAGTGTGTTCTAGGACAGCCAGTGTTGGAAGGAAAGAAGGAAGGAAGGTAGGAAGGAAGGAAGGAAGGAAGGAAAGGGAGGGTGGGAGGGAGAGTGAGAGAAAGAAAGAAAGAAAGAAAGAAAGAAAGAAAAGAAAAGAAAAGAAAAGAAAAGAAAAGAAAAGAGAAAGAAAGGAAGGGAGAAAGGAAGGAAGGAAGAACGGAAGAGAGAGAGAGAGAGAGAGAGAGAGAGAGAGAGAGAGAGAGAGAGCAAGCTTTTATTTGGTCCTTCCACTGGTTATGGCCAAGCAGATCCACCGGGCTCATGTTCTTGGTTGTGAAGAATGTAATCCATTTGGAAGATGTCAGGCTAATGACCCTATTAGAGTACATGCCCAGAACTAGCCCAGGCCTCCTGTGCCCTCCTCCTCCTTGCAACTGGGCGAGGTGGTGGATGCCACCTTGTGAGTTCACTATCATTATACTTAGCCTATTAGGGGGAGCACGGAGCCCTGGGTGTTCACTCTGAAGACAACAGCACATGGGCCAAGCCAGAGATGGCCATCTCTTAGAAAAGAGGAGAAAACACTAATGCTAGACAATGTTTGCTGCTAAGCCACACCTTTTGCCACTCACTGGTGGATTCCAGGCATGTGTTTAAAAAAAAAAAAAAAAGCTCAGCTGAGTGGAACCTTTAAGCCCAGCACTTGAGTGGGGGAAGGGCAGGAGGAGAGAACCTCTGAGTTCCCGGCCAGTTTGCCTAGTCTACAGAGTGAGTTGCAGGACAGCCAGGACTACACAGAGAAACCCTGTCTCGAAAAAACAAAAGAAAAAAAAAGAAAAAAATCTTCCTGTTTTTGAGACCTCACCTCATGTCGCACAGGATGTCCTGGAACTGAAACTGTATTTGAGGGTGACCTTGACCCACAGACCTAAGGGTCAGTGTCTCTCTCCTAGGCAAGCACTCTACCAACTGAGCTACATCAGCCTCCCCTGAATTATAAATAAGTAAATAAATAAAACTAAAAAAAAAATAATATGTGGGCTGGAGAGATGGCTCAGCCGTTAAGAGCACTGACTGCTCTTCCAGAGGTCCTGAGTTCAAATCCCAGCAACCACATGGTGACTCACAACCATCTGATGCTCTCTTCTCCTGTGTCTGAAGACAGCAACAGTGTACTCATTAAACATAAAATAAATAAATCTTTAAAAAACAAACTAACTAACAAACAAACTAATGTGTACGTGCTGGCAAATACCAGAAGGCATTGGATCCCTGGACCTGGAATTACAGGCAGTTGTCAGCTGGGAACCTGACCCTGGTTCTCTGTAAGAGTTCTCTTAACCATTAATGTGTGTGTGTGTGTGTGTGTGTGTGTGTGTGTGTGTCTGTGTGTGTATGAGAAAGAGAGAGAGAGGGGGGATCTGTGTGTGCACATGTGGAGGTTAGAGAACACTATGTAAGATTAGACTCTTGACTTTTACTAAGTGGGTCCTGGGAATCGAACTCTGTTCATCAGTTTTGGTAGCAAGCACCTTTATCCTCTGAGCCACTTCAAAGACTATTTCTGAAGCAGAATATCACTCACTAGGTTGCCCAGGCTGGCTTTGAACTTTCTTTCTCCCTCCCTGAGTAGGTGGGATTACGGGATGCTGCCACCGGGCCATGCTACTTGCCTAGTCTCTAGGATTTGCTCAGTGGTAACCAATGAAGGAGATGGAGGACTTTGGAAAGCCATAGTTAGAAGGCGCGCCAGAGCCAGGATGGGAGCTAAAAACAACGCCCCTGGCTGTGCATGTAAGTGGGTGCAAAAAAAACACCTGCTGGGAGTGAGTCGCTGCTGGGAGGATGTCCCTTTTACAAAAGGTAGGCGACAGGGCCAGGGAGCAGAGTGAGGGACCTGTACCCATCCAACGTCAGTGGGGTGCGCCTCTCTCTCTCTCTCTCTCTCTGTTGAAATCAGCAAACAATGCAAGGGCCATGTGCAGAGTGCACAGCGCTAGGGGCGGGAACCGGGCTCTGGGGGTTTCATGGGGGGCTCCGATCTAGGAGCACCAAGTGGCGGGCCCGAGCCAGGGAGGTGCCGGCGCGAAGCAGCCGGCGGGAGGCGCTGCGGGGCGCAGTTCGGCGGGGGCGGGCGCGGCGGGCGCGGCGCGTTGCTGACTCACCGGCTATAAATAGCCCGGGATATAGGAGCCGCCGCGCCGAGCGCCGCCCTCAGTCCCCGCGACCGCGGGCTCCGAGTAGCTTTCCCCGACCCTGGCTAGGGGCTCCAGTCCTGATCTGGCCCACACCGGATCCCAGCATCCAGCAGATCCATTCCTTCCCCCACACCCCCATCTGCTTGTCCCTGGCGCGACCTCGCGCGCGCTGGGCCAGCAGCTGCAGCACATCTGGCGGGGTGTGCAGCCCCCTCCCCACCTGCCTGCCGCCCCGCACTCACCCGCCGCTCGTACTGCGCGTTGAGGTCGTCCGCCATCCGCCGCAGCTGGGCCCCGATCTCCCGGGCCCACTCCTCCTCCTCCACACGCACTCCCGGGGCAGCTTGGGTGGGGCCTCCTGCCAGGGCCTCCGGGGCGCTGGGCACGGGCGACTCTAAGTGCTGCTGGGCTGGTGACAGGGAGGGCTGAGGACCTGGGTGAGGGGAAAGGGGCGTGGTCACCATCCACCCAGTCTGCCCGGAGGCGCCCAGGAGCTACACTGTGCTTTCTTCTCCACTCAGCCATAGAAATTCCCTTTTTCCCACTCTTTCCCACAGGCCCTAGAAAGGGGTCTTACGGAAGTGGCTCTGGGGTCACCTGGATGGTCAATTACCCATTAAAGCTCATATGAATGTGGAAGTCCCTCAACTTATCCGACCTAAGTACCCCTATTTTAATACAGGGTCAAATCTAGCCTGTTCTATTTGACAGACGGGGAAACTGAGGCTCCACCCATAGAAGTGACCAAGGTCACACGGGGATACCGCCACTGACCCCACCCAGTCACTACCCTCAGGTCTCCAGCTCACTCCTGCCCAACCACAGTGAGGCCACACCCCCGGATGTGGCATTGGCCTGATGACCAGAAGGCCAAACTGGGACTAACCCAAGAGGACTAGGGTTTGGGTGAGGGTGGCAGGGGTACTGGGTTAGACTTTGTGCTCCACCCCCTCTGGCACTCATCCTTGTGCCTCGGTCCTGTCACACTAGATCCTGAGCCTCAGTTTCCATTATCTCTGAACCTAGTCCTGAAACGCAGGGAAAGTTGGAAAGTTTTTCTCTCTTCATGGGGAGGTGGGGGCAAATAGAAAGGGAAACCCAGATGGTCATTCCCCGTAGCCGGGCACCACAGGGTTAACAGCCCATCAGGCGAGGGACCTTTAACCCTTCCCTCCCTGAGCCTCACCCTCTCCCCGAGGGGGACTTTCCCAACACAATGGCCCCTCCCCCTCTCCTTCCTCCTGGGGGACTGCGGACTAACCCTGCCAGTGCCAAAGAGATTCAAATAAAAGGGTAAGGCCTCCGACCCCTCCCCAAAGTCCTGAGGTGACAGTCCTCCCACTGGCCACACTCCTTCCCACTGCAATCCTCATGGGGGTGGGGGGCGCCCAGGGACCCGGGCTGGGGGAGGGGAGCTGAGAAACAGCTGTTGCCCGAGGCCCGGGAAGGGACGTGGACTGCAACTCCGGGGACTGCAGTCAGATTCTAAGAGGGACTTCCCACTCGACTTGGCCCCTCCATCCATGTCTCCCACTCTGTCTTCCTGGTTCTTGCTACACAAAGACCACACTGGCCACACCCTCCCGGTGGCCCCACTCAGCTCCACTCCCGCTTCAGCTTCCCCGGGTGCGGGGCGGGCACTCACCGTCCGGGCGCGGGCCTCTGGGCCGGCTGCGGTGACCCCCAGGCCAGCGGGGGCCCCCCAGGGCGGCGGTGACGGCAGGTGGAGCGGTGGGGGCGCAGAGGTAGGCGGCCGGCAGCAAGGCAGGGGCAGCAGGGGCGGCGGGCAGGCCGGGCTCGCAAAGGCTGCAGGATACAGCGGAGGGCATCAGGCGGCCGAGCGGGAAGGGGCGCGGACTGTCGCGGGCTAGACCCTCTACGGGCTCCGGAGAGCTGCCCTCCTGGCGTGCGCGGGCCATGGCGCTCCCTGGAGCCTGCGGGACACGGCGGGAGGTCAGTGGGGCGACTGCGGGGGGGGCCTGCAGGACCCCACCTCGCAGACACCCTGCCTGGAAGTCACTCCCACCCAGGAAGGGATGACCCCAGGGACAGCCTGGCCGGGACACATGGTGAGGGGCGCACAGACTGCGTCTGGGGTTTGTAGCAAAACCCACCAGGAAAACTGCCTACTACTCTCAGGGCTTGGGCCAGGGAGAACTTTCTCAACAGAGAAGAGCGCAGAAGGGGTGCTGGGGCTCCCAGGATACACGGTGCTGTCAGAGAACCGTGTGTGTGTGTGTGTGTGTGTGTGTGTGTGTGTGTGTGTGTGTAATGGGAAGACACCAGTGAACTCAGAGAAGTGTCCAACTTTACCGCCCCTCCCGCTCCCCCAGTGAGGTGGCTCACCCAGAAACACATGGGGACACAGACATGCACACACAGCCATCCAGAGCCCTTTCAACATATTTACACCAGTCTCACACTGACCCGCTGCTGACATGCCAGCGCTCACCCGCCCACAATGCAGCCGTCACACACTGAAGCACAACAGACTCAAGTCTTCAACGTGTTTCTCCCGCATACACACAGACAACCCAAAGACACCCCCCTTACTATTCCTTAGCACATGCACCACCATCATCTCAAAACACACCTGAATGTGCACCCCCCCCCAACTTTGAGCTCCTGGGACACAACAGCCACACATAGACACAAGTCATCATATCCAGATACATCATCCCCCCTCGTGTGCGGGGCAGCCACATCGGGAGGCACCAGCCGCAGCTGGTAGAAGCCATAGGTCCAGCCTCTACTCTCAGCCCCAATACACCACAGCCAACTGTCAGCCCCAGAAAACACACACACACACACACACACACACACACACAGAGCCCAGCAGCACACACACCTAATGCAGAGACAGAAAACACTGGCCTCACGTGACTGCTATAAACACTACAGAGAGAGAGCACCACATGACACATAGCCTGGATCACAGAGACAAACCCCTCAGACCCAAAACTCACTCTCACCCCCCCCTCTCTCTTTCTCACACACACACACACACACACACACACACACACACACACTGCATGCAGAGAGAGGGGCTGGCACTGAACCCGCTAGATCCCCCCCACCCCCAAAGCCCTTCATGCTCAGCGTGCCTTGTGTGCCTTTTGCTGCTCAGAAGTCACCCAGCGAGCGATCAGGCACTGGGTGGCATCCCATCCCAAAAGCTGGGTACAGCAGATGCTTGTCTTGGAGACACCCAGAGACAGCACGCGCGCGCGCGCATACACACACACACACACACACACACACACACACACACACACACGCAGCGCACACTTGGGCGAGACCCCTGCACAGCAACACAGCTCACTCAAGCGACACACAAACACAGCTCAAGTGCCCCGGTCGTCCGCACCACCACCACCAACACTACCAGGCAAGCGACAGATACAGATCCCCTTTTCACCCCTTAAGAGCACACGTATACAACTCTGGTTTGGGGGGTGGCCACCCACACCCGTAAACGGACAGGTGCACCCCACCCCGCAGACACGCGGGCAAGGACTCACGCAGACACCCCTCCGGGTGACAAACGCCAACATCTCGGTGTAGGGATACAAACTCGGGAGCCAAACACGAGCACACACACCCAGGCGAGACACCTGCAGATCCACAGCCCCGCACGCGCGGTCCCCGCCGCCCCTCCGCTGTCACAGCCCCCCCCCTCGACGCCGCCACGTGCGCCCGCCCCGCCCGCCCAGCGCGCGCGGGGCCAATAACCGGCTGTTGCTGGGGCGCAGCCCCCGCCCGCGGGAGCCACAGCCTCCGCCGCCCCCTGTCGCCGCCCCCGGCGGGCGCGCGCTCTGGGTGTGGCCGATCCTCGGTGCCACCCCCCACCCCAACCCTCCCGCAGTGGGACTCGGGGGACTCGAGCGAGCCCGGGGCCACGCTCCTCCCAGGTCTCACTAGCCACCAGGGGGCGCGGGCGAGCCCGAACCCCATTGTTTGTAAACAAACCCGCCAGACCGCTGTGGCACCTGTGCGCCCAGACAGGGCGCCCTGAGTCCCAGGTGCTTCCTTCCCGCCCGCCTGGCCCAGCCTTAGTCCCAGTGATGAAAGCTGGGGCACAAGCTGCGGGAATGCAAGGCGACCGTCCTATCGGCCCGTGCACCCCGTCACCTCCTCCAGGGAGCCCTCCGGGCCTTGCCGCTCGTAAGCAGCTTCGGGAATCGGGGTGCTCACTCACCCCGGGGGCATGAACACTCCGGAGAAAGGAGGCGATGGGGTGGCGGGCGGTTGCCTTCTGGAGGGCTCGCCCGCCGAGTGGGTTGCTATTGAGGCACCTTGCTGCTGCTCCTGCTGCTCTAACTGCAGTGACTGCTGCTGCTTCTGGAGTCTTCGTGTCCGGATCACCGCTGCTGCTGCTTGCTTGCTGGTGTCGCCGCCGCCTCCTGGGCTCCCCGCTCGCATGTGGCTCTATGCCGCGTCTCAGGCCTCCCGGCAGATCCCCGGGCCCCGCTCGCTCGGCGGCCGCCCCGCCCCGCCTCTCGCTGGCTCCCACGCCCCGCCCCCGCGTGACGCCAGGGCCCCGCCCGCGGCTGGGGACAAGTCGGGGCTTGCAGTCGGGCGCCGCGCCCCCTACCTCGGCGCGGGGGGTTTCCCGGCAGCCAGAGGGGCGGGGCGAGGCCTGGTCCAGGCAGGAGGAGCAGCGTGGGGACAGCCCAGACCTAGGGTGTCCGGACACACGCTTGACACACTGACACACTGACTGGGACCCACACCCACACCTGAGGAGTACGCTCAGACTAACGGACTGGCACGCCAGGGTGCACTGAGTCAGTGATGACTGAGCCACAGGGACACAAAGTCAGACCAGAGGCACAGATACACATCAGGACAAGGGCCTGGACACACGAGCTCACACAGACCCAGACATCCAGATTATCTTACTTACTGGCTCACTGGGTCACACACAGACAGTGACAACCCAAAACGTAGTTGCACAAACAATATTCAAACAGTCTCCGACGCACAAACCCGTGTCCCCAGATGCCTAGGGCATTCACACTACACTAAAGGCTGACCCCTTCTCAGAACAACTTCCTGGCAGGTTCAGAGGGACACACACTCCAATCCAAATAGCACTCTCAGGCTGACACCCGCAATAGCTGAAGCACAGCCACTAGACTGCACTGGCTGACCCTACAAAACATGCCAGTCACATACAGAAGAAACTGAGCCCAGACCTGTGCTCACAAAGTCACTCCTGAGACAGGTTCCTGCTAAATGGCTTGATGGCGGGTTACACTCGTGAACTTAAACACCTGGCCCGCCTGGCGTAATACCCATCTGGCACTGGACAAATGGGGAAGAGGCAGCCCTGTGCTCCTGGCACAGACATGCCCGGGCAGCCCCCTGCACCCTATTTCATCCTGTCTGTTGTTTCTGTTTCCTTTCCCTTTTCTAAAAGTCATTTATTTCCCTTCCCTTTTGAAACAGTGACCCTTCCTCCTCCCAAGCCGTAGACATCTCTCACGGCACTTGACAGACTCTCTGTCTCACCCAAACTGTCACCAAACTTACTGAGTATATTACTTACCTATGGGTGCCCAGCACTGGGCCCGCTGTGAAAGGGTGTCACACAGCCATGTGAGATAAGACACTTGTTAAAGAAATAAACATAGTCACTTACACCTGTCTTCCCAGCACTTCCAGAGGATAAAGCAGGAATGTGGTTGCAAGGTTGGAGTCTGTCTGAGTTACATAGTGAGTTCCAGGCCCCCCCCTTTTTTTTTTTTTCTTTTTTGGTTTTTCAAGACAGGGTTTCTCTGTGTAGCCCTGGATGTCCTGGAACTCAGTTTGTAGACCAGGCTGGCCTCAAACTCAGAAATCTACCTGCCTTTGCCTCCCAAGTGCTGGGATTAAAGGCATGCACCACCACTGTCCAGCTTGTTTGTTTGTTTGTTTGTTTGTTTGTTTGTTTGAGACAGGGTTTCTGTGTGTAGCCCTGGCTGTCCTGGAACTCACTTTGTAGACCAGGCTGGCCTCGAACTCAGAAATCCTCCTGCCTCTGCCTCCCGAGTGCTGGGATTAAAGGCGTGCGCCACCATGCCCGGCTCTCCAAGCCCATTTTTGAGCACAGCAAGTGATCTTTTTCAAAAAACGAAGCAAGTGGGGGGGGGGGGGAGAACTCAGTGATTAAGAGTGCTTACAGCTCTTCCCAAGGAAGGACCTGTGTTCTGTTCCCAGTACCTACATCTTGTGCCTGGATATGTAACCCTAGCTCCAGGGAATCTGATGCTCCTGGCCTCCTGAGAGACCTGCGTCCGTGTCCACACACTCACGTACACACACACACACACACACACACACACACACATACTCACACACAATTAAATTTAAAATAACCCACAACTGGACAATCTGCAGACAGTGAGAGACCTTGGAGCATTCAGCTGTAAACTGGATGTTTTCATCCAACTCCTTTCCTCGGGGTTCAGGGACCCACGCAGAAGAGGAAGTGGAAAGATCACCAGAGGTGGCAGATGACTCCAAGAAAAGTGTGCTCCGGCTGGGCATGGTGGTGCACGCCTTTAATCCCAGCACTCAGGAGGCAGAGGCAGATGGATTTCTGAGTTCGAGGCCAGCCTGGTCTACAAAGCGAGTTCCAGGACAGCCAGGGGTATACAGAGAAACCCTGTCTCGAAAAACCAAAAAAAAAAAAAAACCTGACAAAATCCCAGCAGTGAGTAGGGTAGGACACAAGGTCCCACCTCTAGTCCAGAAGCTATTTGTAATTGATTCCTTCTCGGGGGAGGGACATCAGTTCTCTCCAGTGGAGTGTCACTGGGCTTCTATACTCCAGGACAGGTCTCAATGCCCCTCTGCTGCCCCCCCTCCCCCCACACACACCAGTAGTTGGTCAACCCAAAACAGACTGCATGGTTTTTTATGTGCTTTTTCCTGAGTTTAGTGTTGGCTTGGTTTGGTCTTTTTGGTTTTCTGTTTGTTTTGATTTTTGGTTTTGGGGTGGTTTTGTTTTGCTAAGACAAAGAGAGAAAGAAAGAACATGAAGTTGGGTGGATAGAGAGATGGGCAGGATCTAGGAGGAACTGAGGGAGGGGAAAGAATATGATCAAGAGCTGGCGAGATGGCTCAGTGGTTAAGAGCACTGACTGCTCTTCCAGAGGTCCTGAGTTCAATTCCCAGCAACCACATGGTGGCTCACAAACATCTGTAATGGGATCTGATGCAATCTTTTGATGTGTGTCTGAGGACAGTGACAGTGTACTCATATAAAGAATATGATTAAAACATATTGTATGAAAAAAATTAATAAATAAAAGTAGTTAGGTAGAGTGGCACATGTCCTTAATCTCTGCACTTGTAGCAGAGGCCTGAAGATCTCTGTGAATTTGAAGTAAGCCTTATCTATATAGCAGTTAGGAGGCCAGACAGCCACATAGAAAAAAACCCTGATAATCTATTTAGAAAAAAAATAAAAGCAATAACCAAAAGGGAAAAAGAAGAGAGAGGGGGTGTGGCAGGTTCTCAAACACGGCCTGCCCCATGACCAGGAATTTAGATCTCCGAGCCAATCAGGGGTCAGGATTGAGAGAAAGAGAGAGAGAGAGAGAGAGAGAGAGAGAGAGAGAGAGAGAGAGAGAGAGAGATTCCTATTTTGAATACCCAAGACTGTGGATTTTAGACATACACCCACCCCACCATTCCTTCCTTCCTTCCTTCCTTCCTTCCTTCCTTCCTTCCTTCCTTCCTTCCTTCCTTATCCCTTTCCTCAAGGCTCTGTTATACTTTGATCTGGTGCAGGCCATGGGGCACAGGCGTGAGGGATGCCACTGCAGTCATGGATGCTGGACAACCCCCACCCCGAGCCTCCCACCTCACCAGCTTACATGGCACTCATTGACAAACATTGATAGGCAATAAAGTACACCCTTCCCTTTTGGGGACAGCATGTTCAATGAGTCTGAGTACACCTTTTATCGGATGTGGTGGCCCAAGCCTGTGATCCCAGCCCTGAGGCTGCAGAGACAGGAGGATAAAGAGTATAAGGCCTGCATGGGGAGACCACAGTTCAAAACCAAACACATGTGAGGCCCTGGTGTCCATCCCCCGCACCACACATATTCAAAATAAATAAATTAAAACAAGCCCCCACCCCCATGTGTGTGTGCTGAGGACACAGCTCAGCTGGTAGAGTGCTCAGCTAGCATGTATGAAGCCATGATTTTGGTCCTTAACAAACATGACAGAGTATGCCTGTAATCCCAGGCCTTGCAAGGCTGGGTGGGGGTAAGGCCGTTGACAGCTACACTGGGGATTCGAGTCATACCTAGGATATATGAGATCCTACCACAAACCAGCAAATCACATGAGTGCACCGCAGATACAAAAGTGTATTTCTTCTTTCCCCTGACACTGGGTTTTCTCTGTGTAGCTCTGGGTGTCCTGGAACTCACTATGTAAACCAGGCTGGCCTCCAACTCAGAAATCCGCCTGCCTCTGCCTCCCAAGTGCTGGGATTAAAGGCGTGCGCCACCACTGCCCGGCTATAAAGGTGTATTTCTGAGTGTAGGTCAAGTTCAGAGATACCAGCGTAGCCCTGCTTTTGACGTATTAAATGAGATGCTTCTGGAAGTCATTAAATGCAGCGTCTGACACGAAGGCCTAATCAGTATTTGCTGTTGTCATTAGTAGGACTAATTTGGAGCAGTGTGTTTGCTCAGGGCCTCGCAGGGAAGTATCTGGGAGGGGGACAGGCTCCTGCCTTGTGCCTAAAGTTCCTTCTGGGCCCCTCTCTCACCACCCAGTGACCTCCAGCCACTAACAGCAGACCAGACTGGCTGGAATATTCCTCTAGGAAGGAATTAAGTATGAGATGGGTGGAAAATCTGACTGGGTAGAGAGCTGTGTGGAGCCAGGTCTCAGCCCCTCTCAGAAACATCTCCAACACCCACCATCCTGTCACTCCAAACACGAGGGTTAATGTCAAGAGCCATCATCAAATAAAGCAAAGTGGTAAAGGCCTGGTGTTTCAGATCTGTCATCCCAGCACTCGGGAGGCAGAGGCAGGCGGATTTCTGAGTTTGAGGCCAGCCTGGTCTACAGAGTGAGTTCCAGGACAGCCAGGGCTACACAGAGAAACCCTGTCTCAGAAAAAAAAAAAAAAAAAAAAAAAGTGGAATGAGGGCTGCAGATGGCTAGGCAGAGCTGGGCCGTGGTGGCATGGACCTTCAATCTCAGGACTTAAGAAGAAGAGGCAGGGGAATTTCTCTGAGTTCGAGGCCAGCCTGGTCTACAGAGTGAGTTTCAGGAAAGCCAAGGTTACATAGAGAGACCCTGTCTATAAATAAATAAATAAATAAATAGAAGAAGAAGAAAAGAAAAACAAGATAGTTGACTGAATAAAGAGACCTATAGGCAAGGCCAGCGATTTGGGTTCGATTCTTGGGACCCACGTAATAGAAAGTGAGAACCAACTTCCGAGCATTTTCTTTTTCTTTCTCTAATATAACTCTTTTCTTTTTTAAAGATTTATTTATTTTATATATGTGCGTACACTGTCACTCATTACATATGGTTGTGAGCCACCATTTGGTTGCTGGGAATTGAACTCAGAACCTCTGGAAGAGCAGTCAGTGCTCTTAACGGCTGAACCATCTCTCCAACCCCTAATGTAACTCTTATTAAAATTATTTACTTTTATTTGACATGTATTGGTGTTTTGCCTACGTGTATGTCTATATAAGTGCTGGATCCCCTGCAACTGGAGTTATAAACAAATGTGAGCTGCCATGTGGGAGCTGGGAATTGAACCCCCATCCTTTTGAAGAGCAAACACTGAGCCCTCTCTCCAAGCCTCCCTCGAGGTTTCTTCTGAACCTCAGCATGTGTGTGTGTGCACAAACATAATAAATAAATTTATTTTTTATTATTTTTATTTTGTTTTTTTTTCGGGACACCATTTCTCTGTGTAGCCTTCGATGTCCCAGAACTCACTTTGTAGCAGGCTGGCCATGAACTCACAGAGAACTCGCCTGCCTTTGTCTCCTGAGTGCTGGGATTACAGATGTGCACCACCACTGACTGGCATAAATGTATTCATTCTTTAAAAGAGCAGTAGAGGGCTGGTGAGATGGCTCAGTTGGTAAGAGTACCCGACTGCTCTTCCGAAGGTCCAGAGTTCAAATCCCAGCAACCACATGGTGGTTCACAACCATCCATAACGAGATCTGACTCCCTCTTCTGGAGTGTCTGAAGACAGCTACAGTGTACTTACATATAATAAATAAATAAATATTAAAAAAATAAATAAAAATAAAAGAGCAGTAGAGTCCTTACGCACCAGTGTGTATGGGAGGGGATGGAGACGAAGGTGTGGCTCAGTGGTAGAACATGCAGAAGACCTTGGATTCAAACCTCAGCATCTCAGGTAAGAGAGTTACTCCGCTGTGAAGAATTAGGGACTGCTGGGGATTGTGGCTAAAAGTGTGCCAATGGGTCAAAGGCTCAAAGGCTACTTTTTGTTTGTTTGGTCATTTCTTTTTTCTTTTGTTTTTTGAGACAGGGTTTCTCTATGTAGTCCTGGCTGTCCTGAAACTCACTTTGTAGCCCAGGCTAGTCTCAAACCCACAAGAGATCCTCTTGCCTCTGCCTCCTGATTGCTGGGATTAAAGGCATACACCACCTCAGCCTGGCTATTCACCTTGTTTTTAAAAATAGCTTATTTAATTTTCTTTTCATGTGCATTCATGTTTTGTCTGCATGTCTGCCTGTGTGACAGTGCCAGATCCCCTAGAGCTGCGGCTACAGGCAGTTGTGAGCTGCCATGTGGGTACTGAGAATTGAACCTAGGTTCTCTGGAAGAGCAGCCAGGGCTCTTAACCACTGAGCTACCGAGTCTCAAAAAACAAAAGACGAACCAACCAACCAACCAACCAACCAAACAAACAAACAGCATCCTCTCGTCTTATTTTTTTTTTTAAGACAAGGCCTTTTACTGATTGGCTACACTACTTAGCTACTGAGCCCTGGGTCCTCTGTCTCTGGCTCCCAGTGCTGGAGTTACAGACCCACAATGCCTAGCTTCTCACACAGGTGCTAGAACTGAACCCATGGCCCCATGCTTACGTGGCAAGCACTTTATGCACGGAACCATCGCCCCCGCTCCAAAGACGCCTTTACTCTAGGGCAGTGGTTCTTAACCCCTTTCACTGGGTTTGCAGATCCGATCTTTACATTTCCATTTATAACAGTAGCAAACTAGAAGTTATGAAGAAGCAATGAAAATAATTTTATGGGTGGGCGTTACCACAGTATACGGTATTACTGGGTTGCAGCCTTAGGAAGGCTGAGAACCATTGCTCTGGGGTGACAGACAGTAAAGACAGGCCACACTTCCGTTTTCATGTTAAGATTGTCTTCCAGCATCTTAGCAGGACTCCTAGGTTTAAAACTTTGTCAGCTGACTGTGGTGGCACACTCCTTTAATCTTAGCACTCAGGAGGCAGAGGCAGGAGGATCTCAGTGAGTTCAAAGCCAGCCTGGTCTACAGAGTGAGTTCCGGGACAGTCGAGACTACACAGAGAAACCGTCTGGGGAGAGAGAGAGAGAGAGAGAGAGAGAGAGAGAGAGAGAGAGAGAGAGAGAGAGAGAGAGTGAGAGAGGAGAGAACGCGAGGAGTAGGGGGAAGAGTGGCTGGGCAGAGGGTCAGGCTACTCCTCCTCCACTCTATAGATTTTTAGGATTGAATAAATTGTTATTGTGTGTGGAGCACTATAGCATGCTTAGTAACATCTGACCTCCTCAGCCCACAGGACGCCACAGCACCTCCACCAACAAGGCAAAATGTTCCCTGGAAGAGTTGGGATGTAGCTCAGTGGAAGAGCCCTTGCCTAGAATTCCCCAGTGAGGGGCTGGGGGCGTGGCTCAGTGATACAGCCCCTGCCTAGAATCCCCCAGTGAGGGGCTGGGGGCGTGGCTCAGTGATACAGCCCCTGCCTAGAATCCCCCAGTGAGGGGCTGGGGGCGTGGCTCAGTGGTAGAGCTCCTGCCTAGAATCCCCCAGTAAGGGGCTGGGGGCATGGCTCAGTGGTAGAGCCCCTGCCCAGAATCCCCCAGTGAGGGGCTGGGGGCGTGGCTCAGTGGTACAGCCCCTGCCTAGAATACTCTAGTGTTGGAATGTAAAACTACTGCAGTTCCTGGTGTACATCTAATTTCAACACTGAGGAGGCTAAGGCAGGATGCTCCAGAGGTCAAGGCTGACCTGATCCCCATGTGCTTCCGTTTTGCTCTGCTAGAGACTGAACTCAGGGCTGGGCTATACTAGCCTAGTCAACCATTGTGTTGCTCAGCTATATCCACAGCCTTTAGTTTTTGTTTGTTCAGCTTTCATTTTCTGAGACTGGGTCTCACTCAGGCTGACCTTGTACCTGCCTTAATCCTCCTGGTTTAGCCCCTGATGTACTGACATGAAGAAAGTGAGCCACCATACCTCCATTTATTTATTTTTTCTAATGTGCCTTGGGGTTTTGCCTGCATGAGGAACTGGAGTTATAGACAGTTGTGAACTTCCATGTGGGTGCTGGGAATTGAACCCAGGTCCTCTGTAAGAACAGAGTGCTCTTAATCGCTGAGCCATCTCTCCAGTCCCCCATGCCCAGCTTCTTAAATTTTGTTTTCTTTGAAAAAGAGTCTCAGAATCTCTCTGTCCCAAACTCCCAAGAGATGTACCCTCAGCCATTTTTTTTTTTTTCCTAGACAGGGTTTCTCTGTGTAGCCCTGGCTGTCCTGAACTCACTTTGTAGACCGGGCTAGCCTAGAACTCAGAAATCTGCCTGCCTCTGCTTCCCAAGTGCTGGGATTAAAAGCGGCGCCA
The DNA here is from genome assembly GCF_000001635.26 of Mus musculus. Classification (NCBI taxonomy): domain Eukaryota; kingdom Metazoa; phylum Chordata; class Mammalia; order Rodentia; family Muridae; genus Mus; species Mus musculus. The sequence continues at coordinate 16,301,209 of NC_000073.6, read as the reverse complement.
CCACCGCCTGGCTTCAGCCATGCTTTTTTAAGAGCCTCCTGCACAGTGCTGTGGATAAGGCCCCAGACGCTGATGCTAACTTCCCAAATAACTTGATGAGTTATCTCTGCTTCCTGTGTCTTTCTCTCGTCATGTGCCCCCAAACCAAACATCTGTGGGCCTTGATTTGGAGTGATCTGCTGAAACCTGTTGAAGACCAGTCCAGCAGTCACACTTTCCCTGTGAGATGCTGGCTTCAAAAGTCACCTGTCAGGGCTAAGGATTTGGCTCTGTTGTACTGTCTGCTAAGGACTGATGAGTCTCCAAGCTCAATCTCAAACTCCCCATAAAACTGGGTGTAGTTGTGCATGCCTGAATGAGGAGGATCAGAAGTTCAAGGTCACCTAGTACTAGTAATAAGTTTTATACCACTCTAGGCTATATGAGACCCTGTCTCAAAAAAATATTTTAAGTACAATAAATAAACAAATGTCAACCAGGCATGGTGTTTCACCCAGTCATCCTGAGAGGCTGAGGCAGGAGAATTGCTGCCAGTTAGAGGCCAGCCATGTGTTATGAGACCTGTTTCAAGAAGTTGAGTAAGGCTGGGCGTGGTTGGGAGGCAGAGGCAGGTGGATTTCTGAGTTCGAGGCCAGCCTGGTCTATAAAGTGAGTTCCAGGACAGCCAGGGCTACAGAGAAACCCTGTCTCGAAAAATCAGGAAAAAAAAAAAAAAAAAAAAAAAAAAAAAAAAGAAGTTGAGTAAGACAGATGCGATGGTGAAGGTCTTTAAACCCAGCATCCGGAAGGCAGAGGTGGGCCCATCTCTGTGAGTTTGAGGGCAGCCTGGTCTACATAGAGGAGTTCAGGCCTGCTAGAGCTACGCAGTGAGCTTCTGCCTTACAAAAACAATTTAAGAAAAAAAAATCATAAAATAAGCAGTTGTCAGCTCAGCATGGAAGAGCTGCACACGTGTCATCCCAGCCCTTGAGACGCTGAGGGTGGAGTATTGAGAGTTGGAGGCCAGCATGGGCTGCAGAACGAGCCCCTTTCTCAAATATAAAAATGAAAAATTTAAAAAGCAGAAAACTGCAGATCAGGAGTTGGGAAGGACTTAACTTTCCACCGCAGGGCCCTGGTCCGGATAGGGAGCGACATCCTGGGTCCCCACGCGGGGCCAGGATGCACTGGGCGGCGGGGCGTCCGGGCGTCCTCAGGGTCCAGGCTGCGCGTGTGAAGGTTACAGCTCCGCGCGGGGCGGGGGCCGCGCTGTTGCTGGGGTCTGCGCGGCCTGCCTGCGCCGGCGCCCTGCCTCCATCTCGGCCAGCCAGTGAGCGGTACTCGCCGCCGTTGCCAGGGGAAACTCGCCGCCCCGTTACCCAGCAACAAGCCTGGCCCAACCAGGCGCGAGGAGCCCCCAGGCCCCGCCCGCTGCTGCCCATCGCGTGCCCAATGCCAGGCGGGCAGAGCCGGCCCGGCTCCCGGAGACGGCGAGAGCGCTCATTGGTCGCCGCCAAAGTCCTCCCGGATCTGGGGGAGCCCTCGTTGTAGGGCGGGAGTGCGGGGGAGTCGGGCCCCGGGGAGCTTCAGGCTGTGCGGCCCGCGAGCTCTGTGGCCGGTTGGGGTAAGACTTCGGCTCTTCATGCTGCCCCACACATTTGCAGGGCAAGGCTGTGCAGTTAAGAAGGAATGGGATGGGGGGTGGGGTGGAGGTGGGGGATGTGCAAAGTGCACCCAAGCCACAGCTGGAAGGTCCCATGGAGTTGGTCTTAGGAAATTAGCCACCGAATATACCCCTTCCATAAAGAGACCCTTTCAGGGTGACCCCAGGAAGGCAGGGAGTGACTCTACCCGTGCCCTGAAAAGAATTCAGAGTACTGGCTGTGGAAAACAAGTCGCAAGACTTTACAGAAGAGAAATTCAGCTATGGCCTCACAAAAACAGTGGTACACCAGATATGCTGATGCTGCCCTGCCATCCCAGCACCCCAGAGACTGAGGCAGGAGGATTGCTAAGGGTTTGAGGCCTTCCTGTGCCACATAGCAAAACTTTCTCAAAAATAGAACGGCGGCGACACCCTCCCCCCAACACACACAATGGACTTCTGGAGTCATAAAAACAAGGACATCACCAGGCATGGTACCTCATGCCTTCATTTCAACCCTTGGGAGGCAAAAGCAGTGACAAGAGGATCTCTGTTAAGTTCCACGCCAGCACGGTCTGTGCAGAGAGAGGGAGGTAGAGGCAGGAGGGTCATGAGTTCAAGGTTATCTCTGGGTACATAGTAAGTTTTTAGGCCAGCCAGACTTGCATTTTGAGAACCCTTCTCAAAACCTAAAACAACACAAGGAGAAAAAAAAAAAAAAAAAAAAAAAAAGTCAAGGCCATGAGCCAGAAATGATGGTGCACACCAGTGTCCCAGTACTTGGACGGTGGAGGCAGGAGGACCAGAGATTCAAGACCAGCATGGGCTTTGTAGGAAGTTCAAGGATAACCTGAGCTACAAAATAAGTAAATAAGTATACAATCCCTTCTCCACAGGGACTACTAGCCCCAAGAGACAAGGTCTGGAGTCCCCTTCCAAAGGGAGCCAGACTGGGGATGAGGCTCAGTTCACAGAGGGCTTGCCAGGTGTTTGTTTGTTGGTTGGTTGATTGGTTTTTCGAGACAGGGTTTCTCTGTGTAGCCCTGGCTGTTCTGGAACTCACTCTGTAGACCAGGCTGGCCTCGAACTCAGAAATCCGCCTGCCTCTGCCTCCGGAGTGCTGGGATTAAAGGCGTGCGCCACCATGCCCGGCTTTGCCAGCTGTTTGTGAGTCTGAGCTCCACCCACAGCACTCTATAAAGCTGGGTAGAGTGGTCCATACCTGTCATACCAAAAATCGGGAGGTAGAGGCAGGACAGTCATGAGTTCAAGGTTACCTCTGGCTATACAGTATGTTTTTGAGGCCAGCTTGAATTATATGAGACCTTATTTAAAACGAAACAAACCAAACTGGGTCCGTATATTCGTGAAAGGTCAGGCAGGCAGGCATGTCTGAATGGTCTTTTGAAAATGAAGACCCACATCTCACCGCACAGGACATAGGAACTGGGGTTCTTGGGAAACAGACCCTCCGATGTCTTGGGGGAACTCCCAGCCTCATTCAGCATATTGGTGCTGATAGACATGTCCCCCTCCCACCCCCATAAGTCATTAGACTTCAGGTGTCTGGTTCATCCATGTGGTCACATGCCCATCCTTGAGGCACAGACCTGTACTCTTTTCTCTCCTGTAAGCACTTGTTCCCCGGGGTACAGCTTGGTGATCTCCCAGAACCAAGGGGAACCTGACATTGCATTTATTGTGTCCTCCTTAGCACTCAATCTATCCCAGGCCTCAGTCAGAGAGAACGGATCAAGCCCTTAGCATGAATGTGGGGAGCACCTGGGGGGTGCTTCATACTTTAGGACTGAGTAGATAAGGGGATTCATGCCTGTAACACCCAGGAGGGTGAGGCAGGAGGATTGCCAAGAGTTCCAGGTTGGACTGGGCTGCAGAGTGAGAGCCTGTTTTCATAAAAACACAAGCAAGCAGAGCCCAGTTATACATGTCTGTATTCATTCCCAGCTACTTGAAAAGCTGAGGCAGGAGAATAGAAAATTTATGGTTTATGTGTGTATGGACTTCAGAGTAACTTCAAGGCCAGCCTGGGTGATTTAGTGACAGTTCTGTCCTTAGGGGGTAACTGTCTAAAAGTTAAAAAAAAAAAAAAAATTAAAAAATAGTGTGGATGTTGCTCAGTGAAGGATTCCTAGCCTAAGTGTGGGTGAGGCTCTAGGCTGCATCCCCAGCACTGCAAACAAACAAACAAACCCAACACCAAACACAAAGCAGCAAGTGAGCATTAACAAAAAGACCTCAAGCCTAAAAGATCCAGAAGTCTGCTACCACCGATCCAGGGCTGGAAGCCCCCAGTCTCCGGGGACACTGATACGCACTCTTAAGTCACTTTAGAGAGGCCCAGATTCCTTAGTCCCCACCCCAGGGACATCGAAGGCGCCGAGCCTTCAGCTCCAGACCCCAGCTCTAGTCCTCGGCGGAGCTCAGGTGCGGCCCGCCCCTTCCCTGGTACCTGGGGGGGAGGGGGCGGAGACTAGGATTACTCAGCCTCCAGAATGAGGCGATGACATCATCCTGGGGGGGGTGACTAATGGCCGCACGAGGGGGAGGCGGGGAAGTTTACCCGGTAACAGCGGCAGCCGCTTGGCCCCGCCCCCAGGAAGTGCAGGAAGGGGGAGGAACTGCACCCAAATACACAAACACAAGTCCTCCCTGCATCCCTCCCCCCAGCATCCCACGTGCACTTAGCTTCCATGGACCAGAGCAGGAATGATATGTGTGTTTATATGAGTGACAATTTCCTCTAGGCGTGTGGCCAGAGTGTTAGGGAGTTGTTCTATGAAAGTGATCGTGTCAGGGGGCTAGTGTGTCAGTGTGATGGTCCCTGTCAGCACGCTAAGTATGGTGATATGTGCGTGTCAGGCTGTTGCAACAAATAGTTGAGTCCTTGGGCTATTATAAGAGTCCTTGGGATGCTTTTCTGTGAAAAGTGTGCAGATATAAGCAGTAGGCTGGCATGTGTCAATGCTATGGCTCCTGTGTGGGGTTATTTGTGTGACACTGGGATTGTGTCACAGCCATGGAGGTGTGTGTGGATGTGTTGTATTTCTGTACTGATGTCAGTGTGTCTCTCTGATGGTGTCTGCCACGCCAAGCACCAGTAGTACTGTGTGCATATCATAGTAATGGGTGTGTTTACATGCCCCACACTGCCACCAAGCATACACATTATCTATACAATGCCATGTGTCATTGTGAGTATGTCACTGTGGTTGTGTCTGAAGATTGGGTTGCCTGTCCCTGGGACTGTGCACACATCAGTGACATTATGCTGATTATAAATCTCCCTCGAGTGTGGTTGTGAAGTGTGTGTGTGGGCTTATGGTTGTGCCACTGTCACTTGTGACAAGGCCATTGTGTGTCAGTGTAGTGGTATGTGTGAACTGTGCATTGCTTTACTGACTTCAAAAAGATGTGTAGTGCTTCCCGGGGCTGTGTGTGTCTGTGTCTTGGGATTGTGTATGCCTCTAGGTGTGTGTGTGTGTGTGCGTGTGTGTGAGTGCCTGTGTGTGTGTGTGTGTGTGTATGTTAGTGGGTCTATGTATGTTTGTGTATATATTCATCTATGGTGTGCATGTATACATATACATGTGTATATGCGTGTGCATAGGTATATGTGTGTGCACATGTAAGTTTATATGCGTGTATATGTGTGAACATTTGTGCATATGTGTGAATATTTGTGTATATCTGTGCTGTGTGTACACGTGTGTGAATGTGTTTCTGTATGCGAATGCAGATAAGGGTGCATGCGTGTGTATGAATGTGCGTACATGTGGGTGTGGGACGGTCTCCGTGTGTGTGTTGCCGTGTAGAAGAACTCCGCGTGTCCGCGGGACAGTGGTGGCGCGCGCCACCGGGCCTGTGTCAGCGGCTTCCTGGGTGTGGGAAGGTGCGCGTGTCTCCAGGCCTCCTGCCCGAGAACAGCTGCGCCGCTCTCTGATTGGCTGCAGCCTCGCCAGTCAGAAGCTCCGGAATCCTGCGGTAATTTGGTAACTTGGTAACTGGCCCGCGCCGCCGCGGGGCTGGGGGGCTGGGCGGGCCCACGACGCGCCCCATCCCGCAGGGCTGGTCCCTACGGTCCCCACCGCGCCCATAGCCTGTCCTGCCTCAGCATCCTTGCCACTTGCTTGGTTCCTGTTGCCGGGGTCTCTTCCTTTTATTGTCTCTCGTGTCCCACCTCTCTTCCATCTGTTTTGACTTGAACCTGCTTTCTGTCTCTCCAACGTCCGCCTCAATTTCTGTCTTTGTCGCTCACAAAAGTCTTTCTCATTCATGTCTCTCCTTTCCTTCCTCCCCACCTCTCTTTCTCTCCATCCCACCGCTAGGCTCCGAATTCACTTTCTTTTTTATTTTGCAAGAAACACCCACTTTGTCCTCGACCCTCCCCTCAGGCCCAGGGTTCTGGCAGCAGGCCCCATACAAGGCAGACTTCAGGAAGGACTTCCCGCCCTGGTTCCAAACCAGAGCGTTATCGCTCGGGCCAGGCGGAGGCCGGGCCGCCCCGTGGCTTCCGGAGGCGCCCGGGCGGGATGAGCTCACTGCAAGTTGGCTAGGATTTCATCAGCTTCCTCTGCCTGAGTTGCCCCCGCGCTGGTCCTGCGCCGCCAATCCATCGTGCGCTTGCTGCCCCCTAACGGCCAAAGATGAAAGCGCAGGGTTCTCAGACCACGCAGAGGAACCTGAAGTTCTCACAGCAACTCCAGGACTTAGACCTGGTTCTGCAGTTCTGGAGCTCGAACCCAGGGCCACTGAGATGAACTACGGACCCTGAATTGACTGTGTATATGGTTGAGGGTTTCTGTGTATGTGTGTGTGCGCGCGCTTTTGCAAATGTATTCAGGACTTCACACATCCTAAGTTCTTATACATTTAATTATATCCCCAGCCCATTAAAAACTTAAAAAAAAAAAAATTGTGTGTAAGGGCTGGAGAGATTGCTCAGTGGTTAAGAGCTCTGGCTTATCTTTCAGAGTTGTTGTCCCAGGATCCACAAGGCGGGCTTCATTTTAAACTCCAGTCCTATGGTATCTGATGCCCCTTTCTGGCTGCTGTCGGCACTGCACACATGGTATATATTGTAGGGAAAAATATTGCACAGACAGAAAATAATAAATGCTCTTAAAAAAAAAAAAGGTGGTTCATGCCTTTGTCCCAGCACTAGGGAGGCAGAAGCAGGTGGATCTCTGAGTTCGAGGCCAGCCTGGTCTACAGAGTGAGTTCCAGGACAGCCAGGGTTACACAGAGAAACCCTGTCTCATCAAGAAAAACCTAAATAAATAAATAAATAAATAAATAAATAAATAAATAAATGTGTGTATCTATGTCTCTGTGCATATGACCAGGAGATGGGGTTACATTCCCTGGGGTTGGAGTTACAGGCCATAGTGAGCTGCTCGTTGTAGGTGGTGGGAGCCAAATTCTCAGGTCCCAACCCAGGAGCCATTCCTCCAGCCCATTCTCAGCTTATTTGTACTTTTTTGTTTACTGGCAGGGTCTTTTTTTGTTTTTGTTTTTGTTTTTTCGAGACAGCATTTCTCTGTATAGCCCTGGCAGTCCTGGCACTCACTCTGTAGACCAGGCTGGCCTCGAACTCAGAAATCCACCTGCCTCTGCCTCCCAAGTGCTGGGATTAAAGGCTTGCGCCACCTCGCCCGGCTTCAGGGTCTTCTTCTTAAGCTGCCTTTGAGCTCACTCAGTATCGCCTGCTTGCCGTGTGGGACTGAGCAACTGCTAGATCCTTGTACTTCCATTCACAGCTACTACTGACCATTGTTGGGAATTGGACTGCAGACTGTAAGTCATCAATAAACTCCTTTACTATGTAGAGACTATCCATAAGTTCTGTGACTCTAGAGAACCCTGACTAAACAGAAGTTGGTACCAGGAGTGGGGGTATTGCTGTGATAGGCCTGACCATGCTTTTATTTGAAAGAATGTGGATTTTGGGACTTTGGATTTGGAAAGCAGTGGAATGCTTTAAATGTGGCTTAATGGGTCATCCTAGTAGGAATATGGAGTAATTTGAACTGTGTTTAAACTGTGTTGGCCTAAGAGATTTCAAAAGAGAAGAATTTCAGTATGTGGCATAAAGAGTGTTTTTGTGGTATTTTGGTGAAGAATGTGGCTACTTTTTGCCCTTGTCTGAAAAGACTGCTTGAGGCTAAAGTGAAGAGACTTGGACTAATTGCATTAATTGCATTGACAAAGGAAGTTTCAAAAATGCCCAGCAGAGACTTTGTTCTCTGGTTAAGTCTTATGAAGAGAAATTTGAACAAGCATAACAAGCATAGAAAGGAAAAATATAAAATATATGGTTGGAGTATTAAAGGCATACCAAGAAGTGAAATGGAGCAAAATCCTGTGTTCTAGGAGAAATGTTGTTTTTTTTTTTTTTTTTTTTCTAAGACTTGCCTTGGTCATGGTGTCTGTTCACAGCAGTAAAGCCCTAACTAATACACTGACCTTGAAGTTTCAATCCTCTTGCCTCAGCTTCTCCAGTTTCTCGGACCCCAGTACTACCTTGCCCCGATCTGCTCTGTTTTTGTTTTTGTTTTTCAAGACAGGGTTTCTCTGTATAGCCCTGGCTGTTCTGGAACTCACTCTGTAGACCAGGCTGGCCTCGAACTCAGAAATCCACCTGCCTCTGCCTCCTGAGTGCTGGGATTAAAGGCGTGTGCCACCACTGCCCGGCTGACTTTTTTTTTTTTTTAAAGATTTATTTATTATTATATGTAAGTACACTGTAGCTGTCTTCAGACACACCAGAAGAGGGAGTCAGATCTTGTTATGGATGGTTGTGAGCCACCATGTGGTTGCAGGGATTTGAACTCTGGACCTTCGGAAGAGCAGTCGGGTGCTCTTACCCACTGAGCCATCTCACCAGCCCTGACTTTTTATATATAACTTTCAACCATGCCTTTAAATTTGGTATAAGTTCCAGGCTCCAGGAAGTCTGCTTGGATCTGCTGTAGGTCATTTTACTGTCAAATAAACGATCCAGAAATTTGTGTGTTTGGAAGCAATAATGATGGTGCATACCTATTGAGAACCTATAGTTTGCTTTACCTTTAATTTGTATCTATCCATTTATTTATTGAGACAGGGTCTCACTATGTAGCCCTGGCTGGCCTGGAACACTCTGGGTTAAAAAGACTGGCCTCAAACTCACAGAAGTCTGCCTGCCTCTGCTTCACCAGTGTTGGCATTATAGGTGTTTGCTACTACACCCTGCCTATGTGCTCTTTGCAGCAAACTTACAGATTGTTTACTGCAAAACATGTGTGGCTAATAAAAACATTGCATATTTCAGATACTTAAATGAGAAAAAGGTGAATATTCTTGACATAAAGAAATGATAAGGGGGCTGGTGAGATGGCTCAGTGAGTAAGAGCACCCGACTGCTCTTCCAAAGGTCCAGAGTTCAAATCCCAGCAACCACATGGTGGCTCACAACCATCCGTAACGAGATCTGACGCCCTCTTCTGGTGTGTCTGAAAACAGCTACAGTGTACTTACTTACATATAATAAATAAATAAAATCTTTAAAAAAAAAAAAAAAAAAGAAATGATAAAAGCCGGGCATGGTGGCACACGCCTTTAATCCCAGCACTCAGGAGGCAGAGGCAGGCGGATTTCTGAGTTAGAGGCCAACCTGGTCTACAAAGTGAGTTCCAGGACAGCCAGGGCTATACAAAGGGCTGAGATGGCTCAGTGGGTAAGAGCACCCGACTGCTTTTCCATGGTGGCTCACAACCACCTGTAATGAAACCTGACTCCCTCTTTTGGAGTGTCTGAAGACAGCTACAGTGTACATTACATGTAATAAATAAATAAATAAATAAATAAATCTTGGGGGGAAAAAGGGGGGGCTGCAGAGATGGCTCAGTGGTTAAAAGCACTGACTGCTCTTCCGAAGGTCCTGAGTTCAAATCCCAGCAACCACATGGTGGCTCACAACCATCTGTAATGAGATCTGACGCCCTCTTCAGGTGCATCTGAAGACAGCTACAGTGTACTTAGATATAATAATAAATAAATCTTTTTTTTTTTTTTTAAAGAAAGAAATGATAAATGTAGCCAGGTGACTGTGGCACATGCCTTTAGTCCCAGCACTCCAGAGGCGGAGGCATGTGAATCTTCAAGCTCAAGGCCAGCCTGTCTACAGAGTGTGTTCCAGGACAGCCAGGGGCTACATCGAGAAACCCTGTATCAAAAACCAAAACCAAACCAAAACAGAACAAAACAAAAGAGAAACAAGTGTTTCAGGTGAGGGAGACTATGTCAGTTCCTGGGATCTGATCATTGCACATTTTTTATATGTATCAAAATATTACACAGTTATGTGTCAACTAAAATAAAAAATGAAACAAGCTGGGTCGTGGTGTTGCATGCCTTTAATTCCCAGCACTTGGAAGGCAGAGGCAGGCAGATTTCTGAGTTCGAGGCCAGCCTGGTCTATAGAGTGAGTTCCAGGACACCCAAGGCTACACAGAGAAATCCTGTCTCGAACCCCCCCCCCCCAAAAAAAAACCCAAACCAAACCAAAACAAATCTGTAGGCTGGGCATGATGGCTCTTACCTGCTATCCTGGCACTCAGCAGGCAGAGGCAGATGGATTTCTATGCTTTGAGAACACCCTGGTCTACAATACAGAGTTCCAGACCAGCCAGGGCTACACTGTAAGACTCTATCTTAGAAAATAAACATTCTTCCCCCCACCACCCCCCCGCAAAAAAAAACCAAACAAACAAAAAAAAACCCCTCAAAACAAAACAGGTAGGCAAGGTGGCTCTGGCTAGGTGGGTACAGGAGCCTCCTGCCAAGTCTTTTCTTTTCTTTTTTTTTTTTTTAAAGATTTATTTATTATTTTTATGTAAGTACACTGTAGCTGACTTCAGACACACCAGAAGAGGGCGGCAGATCTCATTCTGGGTGGTTGTGAGCCACTATGTGGTTGCTGGGATTTGAACTCAGGATCTTGGGAAGAGCAGTCAGTGCTCTTAACCACTGAGCCATCTCTCCAGTCCCCTCTCTACAGTCTTTATGGGTTTCTCCCTGGATCCCACATGGTAGGAGAGAACAAACTTCTGTAGGTTGTCCTCTGGTCACCACGTGCGCCACAGCGTGTGTGCTCCCCCCCCCCCCCCATTAAAGAAATGAAAAAATGGGCATGGGCAGAGTAGTTTACATCTGTAATCCCAGCACTCGGGAGACAGAGACAGGAGAATCATCTGGAATTTGAAGACAGCTTAGACACATAGGAAGAGCCTATCTCAAAAAACTAAAGTGTGCAGATTGGTTCAGTGGATAAGAGTGCTATACTGGGCTGGAGAGATTGCTCAGTGGTTAAGAGCACTGACTGCTGTTCCAAAGGTCCTGAGTTCAATTCCAGCATCCACATGGTAGCTCACAGCCATCGGTAAAGGGGTCTTCTGGTATGTCTGAAGACAGCTACAGTGTACTTATATACATAAAATAAACAAATCTTTTATTTATTTATTTATTTTTTAATTAGGTATTTTCCTCATTTACATTTCCAATACTATCCAAAAAGTCCCCAATACACTCCCCCCCACTCCCCTACCCACCCACTCCCCCTTTTTGGCCCTGGCGTTCCCCTGTACTGGGGCATATAAAGTTTGCAAGTCCAATGGGCCTCTCTTTCCAGTGATGGCCGACTAGGCCATCTTTTGATACATATGCAGCTAGAGTCAAGAGCTCTGGGGTACTGGTTAGTTCATAATGTTTTTCCACCTATAGGGTTGCAGTTCCCTTTAGCTCCTTGGGTACTTTCTCTAGCTCCTCCATTGGGGGCCCTGTGTTCCATCCAATAGCTGACTGTGAGCATCCACTTCTGTGTTTGCTAGGCCCCGGAAATAAATAAATCTTAAAAGAAAAAAGAGTGCTTAATACCTTTGTAATGCCTGGCAGTGGTGGCACACGCCTTTATCCCAGCACTCGGGAGGCAGAGGCAGGCGGATTTCTGAGTTCGAGGCCAGTGTTGTCTACAGAATGAGTTCCAGGACAGCCAGGGCTACTCAGAGAAACCCTGTCTCGAAAAACCAAAAGAAAAAAGGAAAAGAAATACTTTTGTTTGTTTGTTTGTTTGTTTTTTTGAGACAGGGTTTCTCTGGCTGTCCTGGAACTCATTCTGTAGATCAGGCTGGCCTCGAACTCAGAAATCCTCTGCCTCCCAAGTGCTGGGATTAAAGGCATGTGCCACCATGCCCAGCAAGAAATACTTTTGTAGGGGAACCAAGTTCAGTTTCCAGCACCCACATGATGACTCTCAAGTGGTACACAGAAATACATGCAGGTGAACCCCCCCAACACACACACATACACATAAACATTTTGTGAGATAGGGTCTTTCTGTGTAGCTCTGGCTGTCCTGAAACTCACTATGTAGAACAGGCTGGCCTTGAACTCCCATTTAGCCTCCTTAGTGTTGGGATTTAAGGTGCTCACCACCACTGCCCAGGGCCAGCTTATGTTTCTGTTTAAAAGAAAAACAAAAGAACAACAAAATTAGACTGCAGATGTAGCTAAGTGACAGAACCTGGTCACGAGCCTGCTTTGTGTACAACACACACACACACACACACACACACACACACACACACACACACACACACAGGCAAACAGGCAGGCAGGCACACAGACAGGCATGCAGGCATGTAGGCAGGCAAGCAGGTACACAGACAGACAGGCACACAGGCACACAGGCACACAGGCACACAGGCACACAGACAGGCATGTAGGCAGGCAAGCAGGTACACAGACAGACAGGCAGACAGGCAGAGTTGCCCCTGTTGAATTTCAGTGAAGTATTGTTGGCAATTCCTGCTAACAGAAATAACTCTAACACCCATGAGACAGGTTGGACATATTGTGGCCATTTGTCAGATGGGATATCTTACAGCAGCTTAAGGTGGTCAGTTTGGTGGGCAGAGCTGCTCAGACCTGTAATCCTACCCTAGCACTGAAGAGGCTGAAGCAGGAGAGTCAGGAGTTTGGGGCCAACTGAGATATTGTCTTAGTCAACATTTTATTGCTGAGATGCAACACGTGACCAGAAAGCAAGTTGGGAGTAAAGGGTTTATTTGGTTGGTTTTCATATCAAAATCCATCATTGGAGAAAGTCAGGATAGGAACTTAATCAGAGTAGGAACCCAGTGTGTTTGCTCTCCAGACAAACACCAAAAAGCTACAACCTGGGGGCAGCAGTTAATGCAGAGGTCATGAAGGAGTGGTACTTACTGGTTTGCTTCCCAACAGCTGTCTCAGCCTGCTTTCCTATAGAACCCAGGACCATCAGTTCAGAGATCAGGCACCACTCACAATGGGCTAGGCCCTCCCCCATCAATCACTAATTATGAAAATGCCCTACAGCTGGATCAATCCCCAGCAACCACATGGTGACTTACATGGCAGCATTTTCACAACTGAGGCTCCTACCTCTCTGATGACTCTAACTTGTGTTAAGGACAACAAACCAAGCCAGTACAGATATTTTTTTTTTAAAAAAGTAATAATTAAAGTGCCAGCACATTGCTCAACAGGTAGAAGAGGTTGTGCACCTGACAGTCCAGGGGTCAAACTGAGGTCATAATTGGCCCAGTGTCTTTACTCTCTCAGCCATGTCACCCTGCTTTTTCTCTCCCTCCCTCCCTCCCTCCCTCCCTCTCTCTCTCTCTCTCTCTCTCTCTCTCTCTCTCTATCTATCTATCTATCATGCTGTTTTTGACCCCGAGGCAATCCTCCTGCCTCAGTCTCCCAAGTGCTGTAATTAGAGGCATGACACCCAGCTTTGTATAGTTGATTTTTTAATATGAATTTATTGTACTTTTATTGTTTTGCCAGTTGATAAAATAGACATATCTGATAAGTTATTTTTAATTATTATAAATACAAAAAAAGGCATGCTTTAAATAACTTGGAAGATTCTACTAGCTCCTTTTTGTTGCTTCTTCAAATCAGAAAGAACATTGCTTTTGTAGTGGACGTATTTTGCCACGACGCCCAGCTTTGTAGTTGACTTTTTTCCTTTTTTTTTTTTTTTTTTTTTTCAAGACAGGGTTTCTCTGTGTAGTCCTGGCTGTCCTGGAACTCACTCTGTAGACCAGGCTGGCCTCGAACTCAGAAATCCGCCTGCCTCTGCCTCCCAAGTGCTGGGATCAAAGGCTTGTGCCACCACGCCTGGATAATGTTGATTTAAAAAAAAAAAAAATATATATATATATATATATTTTAAAGACTTCATGTGAGTGCACTGTCACTGTCTTCAGACAGACCAGAAGAGGGAATTGGATTCCATTACAGATCGTTGTGAGTCACCATGTGGTTGCTGGGGATTGAACTCTGGAGGAGCAGACAGTGTTCTTAACTACTGAGCAATCTCTCCAGCCCCTATATAGTTGATTAAATTTTTTTTTCTATTTTTATGAATTGGTTACAGTTTCTATAATTAAGGTTTCATTTGCAAGAAGAGGTAATGAAACCAGTTTAGGTTTTCTGGGGTCCCTGTAAAATGTCTGATTTCTACTTAGTAAAATCGGAAATCAGTAAGCCAAAAAAGGAGCCCAGAGATTTAGGGCTACATGTCTGTGGGTTCAAGTCCCACCTCGTGCCCCCAGTCCAATCCCTGAAATCAGAAAGAAGAAACAGGCTTCTGCTACCTTCTGCAGAGCCTGAGCGGGTGCGGACCCTTTAAGGCACCCGGAAATGGGATGTCAAGACCGGAAGTGCCCTACTTATTTCCTCTCTTCACGTGGTGCGGGCCGGAAGTGACGAGTGAGGCCCGGGAGCTGTGGACGCGAAGGCGGACGAAGCCGGAGTCGCAGACACCGCGGGGTCTCCGGGACAGGTGACCGGGGGAGGGGGCCGGGAGCGCGCCCGGAGAGGGCGGGGCCTGGTCGCCCACGTGAGGGGAGCGTGAACGCGCGCGGACTGGGAGGCGAGCCGCCGGCGGGGGCGGGGTCAGGGTACTCTGCGGGGGGCGGGAACCCGACGCCCACATGTGTCGCTTGAGGGGTGCTGAGGTTGGGCGGTGAACACGTGGGCAGAGCCAGACGCGCGGGTGCTGGCAGGCCCGAAGCCCTGGCGGCTGCCAGAGTGGGGCGGGGCTTGCAACGCTGTGTCGGTCTGGGGGCGGGGCCAGAGTTTTGCCTGGAGGACTAGGGGCCCGGCTCGGGACGTTGGGCGGAGACGCTGGGGGCGGGATCAAAGAGTGTAGGATGGGGATAAGAGGCGGAGTCTGGGCGTTAGCACGGTGGAAACTGGGGGCGGGGCTAAAGTGTTGGGGCGTGTAAGGGGTGGAGTTTGGTCGGTAGGCGGGTGAACCTGGGGGAGTGGTCAAAAATGGTGGGCGGAGTAAGATGGGGGCGGGGCTAGAGTATTGCTTGGGGCCTTACAAGTTAGTCTTTGCTGTAGGGAGTGCCACAGGGCGTGGTCATGAGGGCCAGGGGTGGAGCTAAGGGGGGGTGGATGTGTTTGGGGCGGGGCCAAAGTTTGGAGGGGAGTGGGGAAAGGGGCAGGGTTTGGGCTTTGAGTGAAGAGGTGATGACTGAGTTGCGGTGTTGTGCTGGGTTTGGTCAAGATGCTGGGGGTGTAGCCGGAATGTTGTCCTCAGTGTTTTAGGTATTGATTGCTGCACTAGGGCGTGGTTACATTATTTATTGCATGGGACTAGTGTTTGGGGCGGAGACTTCCTGGGCTAGGCAGGAAAGTTTTTTGGTTCTGGTGCTGGGTCCTGATTCTTGCCCAGAAGCTAGGGGAGGGTCCAGGGGCTGGCTGAGACTGGGTGGAGGTGGAGCTACGATGTCAGGGATTTTGCGGGTGGGGCTAGGGTGCTGGTGGAGAATGGCGAATGGCGGGGATAGAGTTAGGAAGTTTTTACTGAGCTGGGGAGCGGGGCCAAACACAGGCAGGGAAGTAGGGAACTCAGAGGCGGGGTCAGAATGTTTCCCAGTCTGTTGGGGGGCGGGCCAGTTAAATTGGAGGTGGCGCCAGAGTGTGAATTTTTGGTGGGCGGGGCCAGAAGTCTGGAGGGAAAGGAGGGGCTTGAAGTTTCACCCTAGGTAGGGGTGGGACCACAGACGTTTTTGCAGGTCAGGGATGCGGTTGCTGCTGGCAGTTTTCTCTTGTAAGCCTCTGTAGAAGTTCTGTCATCTGCCTTGAGTATCACTATGAAGGTCAAGTCTGGTCCAGGAAGGCCCCTGCGGTGGATCCTGGGCCTGCTTGCTGAATCTTTTCCGCCTTGGTAGGATGAGTGCCTTTTTAGGATGCTGGGGGCTGGGGAGTCATGGACTAAAGTCCGTGTTGGGCAGACAGAGTTGGAACCGTTTTTCATTATGATTTTTGTTTGTTTGTTTTGTTTTTCGAGCCTTGGCTGTCCTGGAACTCACTCTGTAGACCAGGCTGGCCTCAAACTCAGAAATCCGCCTGCCTCTTGTCTCCCAAGTGCTGGGATTAAAGGCGTGCGCCACCACTGTCCGGCTTTCATTATGATTTATTTATTTTGTGCATGTGTGCGGGATCACATGGAGGTCGGAGGACAACTGGTGGGAATCATTTCTCTCCTCCTTTGTGGGTCCTGGGGATTGAACTCAGGTCTCCAGGCTTGCAGCAAGCACCTTTACTCCAGGAGATCCCTCTGGCCCTCTAGAAGTAACTTTTGCAGGTTGGAAGGAAAGATTGTAGCTGACCTATTGAGATCCAGATCCTGGCTAAAATTGTCATAGGAAATGGAGCCTGGACTGACGCCTTTGGAGGAATTAGTATGAGTTACAGGGGTGGGTCAGAATTTTCCCAAGGTGGGTCTGACTAATTGCATGGGTGGATCTAGAACTGAAGGGCGGGGTTTGTGTTTAGAGAGGCGAGGCTAGTACTTGAGAATTCCCTTGATGAAGTACAAGTGCATTTTCCTGTGAGTCTGTGTTTTTGGAACCCTCAATAAAGGAGAAGAGACAGCATTTCAGAATGCTGTTGATCTTAACATACTGTTCTCTCTGCTTGCAGGAGCTTCCAGTGCTACATGTATTTTCTGTGAGGGAGATTACAGCCAATGATGGTGAGCTGGAGAGGGGTGGGCAAGGTGCCCTACAGAGACCAAACCCTTAGGTCCTGGGTAAAATGCCCATGTGGCAGGAAGATTTTTCTTTCCGCCTTTCAATTGCTTCCTTACCACAGGCTACCACACTAGATTTGAAGTCAAAGGAGGAGAAGGATGCAGAATTGGACAAGAGGATCGAGGCTCTTCGTCGGAAGAATGAGGCCCTCATCCGGCGCTACCAGGTGCCCTAGCCCTGCCCTGGAGACCCCATCCCCTCTCCTCCCCGCAGTGAGTTTTCCCCACCTCTCCCTTCAAGCGTTCTCATGTTTCCCTTTCACTCACAGGATGCAAGCCAAAGACCGTGGTCTGGCCTCCCTCCCTCCATCCTGTCATTCATTCATTCATTCATACATTCTTTCATTCATGGATTCACACTTTGCTCACTGATGCCTTCAGAGTCCCTGCTCAATGCTGAGTGGTCCTGGGGACACAGTCCCCAGACCTGTTCTTAGGGTTCTGTGTCCAATTTGGGACATAGTTGCCCTTCGTGATGACCCAGAGTAGACAAGGATGGGCTGGGGGAATGAGTGGATCTGTGGGAGTCCAGAGCGCTCTCTCTAGCCTGAAGACATTAGGGAGGGCTTTCTGGTAGAGGGGATTCTGAGAACTGAAGGGTGCCTCAGTATTTGAAAAGGAAATGGGTATACATTTCACACGGGGGAGTTTGGGCAAATGTTTGGGTGCAAGAGAGGGCTTAGTAAATCAGCTGATGGAGAATTGGTCTAGGGAGGTCATGAGGGGCCAACCATATAGGTTGGAGAATGCCTAAGGGCACTAGGGAGCCATAGAGGGCTTTGAATGTGAGAGAGACCTGGTGAGACTACTCTGCATAGGAGACATTTTTTCTGTGCAGTGGTGGATGGTAGGGTGTCATTATAGAGTTCAGATAGAAAGGTGGGGCAGGGGCCCTAGTGGGGGAGGACAGGCGTGACTCAGTGACCAAGGGCAGTTGGGGCTAGAAAGGGAAGAGGAGGGAGGGTCCAGAGCAGGGCCCAAGAGGACATAGTAGAGCTATCTCTAGGAAGGGACCTAGGAGAAGGGTGGCCCTCATTGACTCATTTTTCATGCATTCATTCATAAAGTCAAAACAAAAAAAAAGTTGGGTTTGATTGTATGCCAGGCAGCACTGGAGGCTGGGAGGAGGGGCGCATCCAAGAACAGTCCCAACAGGTATCCCGTGCTTTACCAAGCAGGTCATGAGAACGGAGAAAGGCAGGTTGATGGTGAGACATCTGAAACCTGAGTAGTTACAGTACAGGCTCACAGAATGCACTGTAGCAGAGCAGCTAGTACAAAGACCCAGGGCAGTTCTGAGCCCCGGGGAATAGCGAGAAGGCCAGTGCAGATAGGCAGGAGAGGGGCCCCCACTGTGGGCTCCATGGTGATAGGGAAGCATTTGGCTCTTACTGATGGGCTTACTCACAGTGGGGGCTTTGGAGCAGCAGAGTAACATGCAGGGGTTTGATGGAAGTCGCTGTGACCCATGGCTAAAGCTCTGGAGAAAAGCCTGAGTAGAGGTGCAGGGCAAATGCAAAGGACTATGGGAGTCCAGCTGATGGACAGGACCCCTAACACTCCATTCCCCTGGGTATTTGCTTCTAGGAGATTGAGGAGGATCGGAAAAAAGCTGAACTGGAGGGCGTGGCAGTGACAGCCCCCCGGAAGAGCCGCTCCATGGAGAAGGAGAATATGGCAGTGGAGGTGGAGAGCCCAGCGTGTCTGAATCCGCAGGATGGGGAGGAGGCTGAGGGCTGAGGCCTGGGACCAAGACCTACCAGCTGCCTCTTAGCCTGGGATGCTCCAGTCTGTCTAACCTTTGATTGATTCCTTTTTCCTTTCCCTTTCAGGAGAAGAGCCTGGGTCCCTCTCGGAGGACTCCTGGGACTCCTCGACCCCCAGGGGCCAGCAGAGGGGGCCGGACCCATCCCCAGCAGGGAGGCCGGGCAGGCGTAGGCCGGGCATCCCAAGGCTGGGAGGATGGTGCTGGGGAGCAGCTTCGAGGGGGTCCTGGGGGCCGGGGCCGGAGGGGCCGGGGCCGGGGATCCCCTCATCTCTTAGGGGCAGGAGACAACTCAACCTCTGATCGAAAGTCTAAGGTAGGCACCAAGCAGGCCATGAAGTTTGGGTCAGGGTTTTCTGTTCCTTGTTTTTTACTCATTCATTCATTCATTCATTCATTCATTTATTTTCTGGTCTTGGGATTGAAATTGGGGCCTTGTGCATGTTAAGTGAGTCCTTTACCATTGAGCTACATCTTTAGCCCTTAGCTCTTATTTTGAGACAGGATATCTATCATCTCACTAGGTTGCCCAGGCTGGCTTGGAATTTGGCATCTTCCTGCACAGGGAAAACAGGCCTGCCATGCTGTTTCCAGCTAGTTCATTTCTTTCCCTTTGCCTTTTCTCAATGCTTGCTCCTCTGTCTTTGAGTCCCTGTCCCTCCTGCTAGCTTCCAGAGAGGGTTCTCTTCTTCCTTTTTTTTTTTTGTTTTTGTCTTGCTTTTTCGTGACAGGGTTTCTCTGTGTAGTCCTGGTTCCTGGAACTCACTCTGTAGACCAGGCTGGCCTCGAACTCAGAAATCCACCAGCCTCTGCCTCCCAAGTGCTGGGATTAAAGGCGTGTGCCACCACTGCCCGGCTCTTCTTCCATTTTTGACCAGCACTCTGAGTGTGTCTTAGGTTCTGAGTCTGACTTCCAGCTCTTGCCTGTTTCCTGTGTAGAGTCTGCCTTGTGCTTACTCTGTAAGTCTGTGTGTTCAGATTCATGTTAGGAGTAGTGGCCTTATTGTGACTGCTCCCCTCCCCAGCAGCCAGTGGTCAGCCATTCCAACCTATACGGTGAACTCCAGGCCAGTGAGAGGCTCTAAGGGACGGTGGATAGGCCTGGTGCTGTGGTGCACACCTTTCATTCCAGCAGAGGAAGGCAAGCAGATCTCTGCTAGTGAGTTCCAGGCTGGCCAGAGCTACATAGTGAGGAGACTCTGTCTCCAAAGAAGACAATGAGACTAGTGCTCAAAGTTGCCCTTCTGGCCTCACACGTATACGCATGAGCACGCATGTGCACAGACGCCGGATGCAGGGGCCTCAGTAGAACCAGGGTTTGTTTCTCTCACGTGTTAAGCTAAGTACTGTGGATCAGGTGGCCAAGGGCTGCTGATTGTTGTCTGCAAGGTGGACACTGGAGCACTGACGAACACATTTTCTTACATTTTTGTTAGCCACACTCACCAACAGTGGAGGCTGGGGAAGGAGAGTCCTGGCTGTTGTTTGTAAAGTGTGTTAGTGTTGCAGAAGGGAAGGGTAAGGATGGAGAGCTCCTCTGTCACTCGCCAAGTCACTACCTCTATGCATCATTTCTGTGCTGGCTGAGGTGTGCCAGGGTCCCCACACACGTTTTAAGTTAGGCTCTCTTTGTCACCTGTCTGTCCTTGGGGAATTTGGGCTGCCCTGTCTTTCCTGTATAGCTAGTTTTGTGGTTCTTTCTGACAGCCATGTGCTGTCTTTCCCCCCCAGGAGTGGGAGGAGCGGCGCAGGCAGAATATCGAGAAGATGAATGAGGAGATGGAGAAGATTGCCGAATATGAGCGCAACCAGCGGGTCCGTGCCGGGCAGCCTGGGGGTGGGCTGAGTGGAAAGCACCCAGTGCCTCCCAGCCTGCCCACATGCCAGCTCTTTTGCTGCAGGAAGGGGTGCTGGAGCCCAACCCAGTACGCAACTTCCTGGATGATCCCCGACGTCGGGGTGGGCCCCTCGAGGAGTCTGAGAGGGATCGCCGGGAAGGCAGCCGCCGGCATGGACGCAACTGGGGAGGCTCAGATTTTGAGCGGGTGCGCTCTGGCTTGGAACAGGAGCGACAGGTGAGCGCTCCGTCCCCCTGTGGTGGGCTTCCCGAGAGGCCGGCTGGGTGGGCAGACCAGGGCTTGCTTTTGGGAGGACTAGCACTAGCTTGATTTGGGGGATTTTGGTAAGGCCTGGGGCTGCTTAGGAACTCACTATGTAGATAAAGCATTTGGGTTGCCATACTCTGCCAGTGTTTTCTATTTTCTTTTTTTTTTCTTTTTTTGTTTTTTCGAGACAGGGTTTCTCTGTATAGCCCTGGCTGTCCTGGAACTCACTCTGTAGACCAGGCTGGCCTCGAACTCAGAAATCTGCCTGCCTATGCCTCCCGAGTGAGTGCTGGGATTAAAGGTGTGTGCCACCACGCCCGGCTTTTTCTATTTTCTTTTTGAGGTAGAGTCTCACCATCTAGCCCTGGTGACCTGGACCTCCAGGCCAGCTCAGTTTATGAGTTGTAGCTTTAAGCCAAGCACAGATGTGTGCCTGTTTGTACCCTGAGTGCTGGGCTTAAAGCTGTGCACTACTATGCCCTGCTGCCAGTGTTTTCTTTGTTAGGGATTTATGCTGGATGTTTTTTCCATGTTGGGATATAATCCAGGGTCTCATACATGCTATACAGATTTTGTACCAGGAACCTACATCCCAATCCTTTTTTTTTTTTTTTTAAAGATTTATTTATTTATTATATGTAAGTACACTATAGCTGTCTTCAGACACACCAGAAGAGGGCATCAGATCTCATTACGGGTGGTTGTGAGCCACCATGTGGTTGCTGGGATTTGAACTTTGGATCTTCGGAAGAGCAGTCGGGTGCTCTTACCCACTGAGCCATCTCTCCAGCCCCCCAATCCTTTTTTATCCTTATTAAGTTGCCCAGGCAGACTTGGAACTCTTTATCCTCCTGTTTCAGCCTCCTAGGTACTGGGATTACTGGCCAGGGAAAATAGTTCTAAGACAGAGTTGTAGTGTATCCCAATGATAACTGAATGGGTAAAAGTCTAAATATAGGCTGGGTAATACAAAACATCACCACCTCAGATGGTGAGGAGGGTCAGGGATGTTTCTTAAGAAAAATGAGGAGAGGATTAGAAAGACTGTTGAGTGCATAAGAGTGCTGAACAATGCCGGGCGTGGTGGCGCATGCCTTTAATCCCAGCACTCGGGAGGCAGAGGCAGGTGGATTTCTGAGTTGGAGGCCAGCCTGGTCTACAGAGTGAGTTCCAGGACAGCCAGGGCTACACAGAGAAACCCTCGGGGGGAAAAACCCCCCAAACCAAAGTTCTCTGTGAGTACTCATGTCCAGAACCCACACTGGGCAAGTCATGGCTGCCTGTAACACCAGCTCCACAGTACCTGGCACCCTGTGCTGGCCTCTGGGTGCCTGTACACACATGGCTTATGTTCAAACAGACACATGCACATGATATATATATATATATATATATATATATATGAAAATGATAAAAATGTATCTTAAAAAAGGAAAGATAGGGAGAAGCACCAGTGGGTAAGAGTGCTTGGCGCGTAAGCAGTAGGACTGACCTGGGTTTGAACCCCTAGCACTGATGTGAAAAAGGTTGAGTATGGCTCCATGCATGCCTAGGGATGGACACAGGAAGATCATAGCTAGCCTAAGTTGGAGTCCCTGCTTCAAGGGAATACGCTGGAGGGTGACAGAGCAGGACAAGCCTCTGACCTTCACACATATACCACCAAATGGAAGTGCTTAATTCTAGAAAGATGAGATCTGGCACTTGGGGGGGGGGGGGTGGAGGCAGGCCAGTCTGTGTGGGCATTTTCTCAACTGAGATTCCCTCTTCCCAAGTACCTGTAGCTTGTGTCAAGTTGACATAAAACTAGCACAAGAAGTTTAAGGCCATCCTCTTTAGCTCTATAGTGAGTTTGAGGCAGCCACCCTGGGCTATATGAGATCCTGTCTAAAACCAAAAATTTAAGAGCTCCATTCTGAGGCCACTTCAGCCAGACACTTGTTGCTTGTCTGCCCTTGTTCTGCATGGGGGTGGGGTGGGGGCAGAGCATGGAGAAGAGCTGGAGACTGATTGGCTGTGGTGCTGGCAGGGCCGCAGGGCTGGCCTGGGCAGTGGGGGCGACATGACGATGTCCATGACGGGCCGGGAGAGGTCAGAGTACCTGCGCTGGAAGCAGGAGAGGGAGAAGATCGACCAGGAACGTCTGCAGCGACACCGCAAGCCCACCGGGCAGTGGCGGCGGGAGTGGGATGCCGAGAAGACCGATGGCATGTGAGTCAGTCTTCTTCCTGCTGGGTGCTGCTTCCAGCCACTTTCTCCTCCTCATGGGTATTGGTGATGTTTGCTACAGCTGGCCATGGCTCAGTGGTGTGTGGAAGCCTGCCTTTCCTTTTCTCCTTTTGTTACTGGGGCTTGAACCTATGGCCTCTGGCATGCTGAAAGTGCTGCAGTGCTAAGCTAGGCTCCCAGAACCTCACTGTGGGAATTCTAGACAGGTGCTCTACTACTGAGCCATCTCTATAGCTCCCATTCTCCATACATTTATATGTTTGAGTGTTTTGTCTGCATTTATGTTTGTGCACTATGTGCATGCCTGGTGCCCATGGAGGTTGCAAGACATCATCAGATCCCCTGAAACTGGAGTTAGAGGGTTGTGAACTACTGTGTAGGCACTGGGAGATGAAACTGCGTCCTCTGGAAGAGCAGCCAGAGTTAGCTGAGCCAGGTCTTCTGTCCTTTTACCTTTTTACTTTTTGAGGCAGTATGTTTACTTGGCTGGCTTTGATCTTTCAGTCTTCCTGCCTCAGCCTCTTTTTTATTATATTTCATGTAACTTGTTTTGCTTTTCTGTGTATCCCTGGCTATTCTGGAACTCAGAGAGATCTGCCTGGCTGGGATTAAAGCCATGCACTGCCATGCCCTTCCAATTGGCTTGTGTGTTTTTATTTATTGAGAGGGCAAGAAAGCACAGAAGACAGCTCATAGGGGAAAGTTCTACGGTATAGGTCTGGGGATTCGTGGCAGTCACCTTTACCTGTTGAGCTGTTTTGCTAGCCCACTACCTCAGCTTAAGTGCTGTGATTATAGTCTGTGCAGCTCAGGTGGGCACAGAATTCAATATCTTCCAGCCTTGGCCTCACAGATGCCCAGCTTGTATAAGGAAAGTTTTGTCATGTGCTTACATGCCTGCTGGGTTGTACTGACCCAGGTTAGCACAAGACTCTAGGTCTCCCAGGCTCTGTACCTCCCTGTACGATGAGCTCCACAGATGTTCCACAAGGTCCAGCCAGCACAGGGCAAGGGATGAGGAAAACCTACAGCTGCTGACCCCGAGTGGCTGTCTTCCCTGGGTTCACTCAGCCTGCTTCCCTGGAGATTGGTGGTGGCAGAGTGATACTCTTTATTGTTTACAAGGCCTCAAGGATAGCCTGAACCTGAATTCTCCTGCCTTCACCTCTGAAACGCTAGGGTCCCAAGCCCGGCCCTGTGTTATGTTTCCCCTCTGTTTTGAAAATGCATGGAGTGTGTTCATTCTGGGATGCAGGCTGAGGGCAGCAACCCTAGGAGAGCTGCCTATCTTGGCGTGCTAGACACACAAGGTGCAGAGGTCAGTAAGGAAGTGATCCATCTTTCCAGCCTCTACATTTTTGTTTCAGAGGCCACGTTCTGTTTCTGTGCTGGCTTTGTCATTAGGAAGCTTGATTTGCCATCATCCATCATTCTACCCTCATCAGTCTAGCCCTTAGCCCCTTTGAAGCTGCTTTGGTTTGTTCTGGTCCTGCCTCTGCCCTGCTTTCTCCTTCTGCCTTTCCTTAGTTCCCTCAGCTATTGCTGGCTCTGTTCTCTTTTCCTAGGTTCAAGGATGGCCCAGCCCCTACCCATGAACTGTCCCACCGCTATGGTGAGTGTTATCTTGGAAAGGGTTAGGCAGTGGGGTTTGAATGTGGCATGTGCTGTGTCCTTCTTCCCTAAATCCTTGGATCTGGGTTCTGTTGTAGATGACCAAGCTTGGGCAAGACCACCTAAGCCTCCCACTTTTGGAGAGTTCCTTTCTCAGCACAAAGCTGAAGTCAGCAGCCGCAGAAGGAGAAAGAACAGCCGACCTCAGGCCAAGGTGGCCCCTCGTGCCTATAGGTGGGGTGCCCCTCCCTTGGGACATTCCCCTCCTCAGCATGCTTGGGTGTGTGCAGTCTTGTCTGGCTTCAGTTTGAGGGTACAGTGCTCTGTCTTGGCTCTGTGTCTCCTGCCCCCTTTGCCCTCAGTGCAACATGCCAGATGTTCTCTGAAGAGAAGTACATCCCATCCCTCACCCCTTTGCTCTGTCCACTCCAGTGACCACGATAATCGCTGGGAGACAAGAGAGGAAGCTGTGTCCTCGGCCCCCGAGTCCTCTCAGTCCATATCCCTGGAGGAGACACCCACACAGGTAAGGCAGAGCAGGTATGAGGTAGGGCGTGTGCATGGGGCTTTGTGGGTGACAGGTCCCAAGCACTTCCTTGATCTGCCTGTGTTCCCAGCAGGCTTCTGAGACCCCAGCTCCAGCTCATCGGCCTCCCGAGGAAGATGGTGAGGAAGATGTGGGGGAAGAGGAGGAGGGAGAAGAAGAGGGGGAAGATGAGGAGGATGAAGAGTGGGAGGACGTGAGTGAAGATGTTACTGAGGAGGAGGAGGAAGAGGAAGAAGAGTTTGAAGAGGATGAAGAGGGTCCTAAGGACCAGGAAGCAGCAACTGTTCCTGATCACCAGCCTGAAGCTGAGCCTGCTGGGAAGCCCACCTGTGAGCAGGTGGACCCTGTGCCTGCCGGGTCCCAGGAGTTGCTGTCCCCAGTCCCTGTTGAACCTCCCATCCCCTTCTCACCCTCTGAGGACCACCAGCCTGTGTCTGACTGGGGTGAGGAGATGGAACTGAATTCTCCCGGCACTGCCCACTTACCTGGTACCCACTCTTCGGGTGAGGCCTGGCCTTTTGCGAATGCTTGAAACTGGCTGCTTGTGTGTGTGTTTGTGTGCACAAGGGTGTGGCTGTGCCCACACCTCCTTCAACCCCCGTGGCAGAGAAGGGCAGTTGGTGCCTGCTTCCTGCCCTTATCTCAGTTCCCAAAGCCTGCTCTTGCTGGTTCAGAGCCTCTCTCCAATAAAAAGTTCACTTCCTTAAATGACACCCACCCCACTGTGTCCTTGAACCCCCTTGCTCCCCTCATATGGAGAGACATTTGGAAAAGGAGGGGCTTGACTGAGCCTCCCCTTCTCCAGGAGGTGACCAGCCACCCCTTGCCTCCTTGGAGAGCGGGCCCAGCTTGGCAGGAACCCCGAAGTCTTCTGAAGAAGAGGGGCCTGAGGCATCTCCAGGTGGGATGCATGAAGCTGGTGGAGGTGGGTGGCCTGCTTGCCTTCCTTGGGGAGGGAAGGGCTTGGGGATAGAAAAGGAGTGGGTCCTGTGAGGGCTTAGAACAGGGCATGAGCTGAGTCAGGTGCTGTGCTGGGTTTGGCCTGGAGTCAAGCCTTTGGGGTGCAAAGGGTGGGCCCTAAGGCCCCAGCCAATAGAAATTGTGAATAACTTTGAACGCTGGGCAAGGAAGAAGTTGGGCTCAGGGAAGGAGCTAAAAGTGGGATTTGAAATCTGAATATTCCCAGAGGTAAGAGGGTGACGCGATAGGATTTTGAGCTTGAAACTGGATTTTGGTTAGAGATCCTGTAAAAGTAAAACATGGTTAATTAAAGGTAGGAACGACTTTAACTAATGAATGAGCCGGCTCTTAAGACTTATCTGAAGGCAGGGTTAGCGGTTTTGGGTCAGACCATAGTGGGATTTTAGATCCCACGTAGTAGAAGCAAGAGACTGATCTTGGTCACTTTAACGTGATCAGCCAGGTTACTGCTTGTGTTCATCTTTTAGTTCCCCTGCAGTAGAATAAGATGTGGAGCAGAGGCCAGGAAAGGCTGTCAAAGGAATAGTGAGAGTGGAAGCCAAGGACATCTTCGGAAAGGGGCCAGGCCAAACAGGATAGTTTGGGGTCCTGGGAGGAGTGGATGAGCTCATTACACTAGCACTTCCCAGTAGTCAACAGGGTTAGATTGGAGGGGCTCCTGCTTCAGGGGCCTCCTGAGGGTCGAGTAAGCTGGAGGCCAAGTTGTAGGTGGGTTTGACTGAGGTGCGGGATAGGGTGGGTCGGGCAGGCTGGTCCTCCATTTACCGCTTTTTGTCTCCTTAGAGGTGGGCCCCGAGGGCCAGGAGACGGCGGAGATCACAGACTTCCAGAGGGTGCGTTTCTGCAAGGTGGTGGCGGCTGCTCCGCCGCCGGGGGCTGCCCGCTGACAGCGCCAGCAGACCAGGGTGCCTCGCTCTGTACTAACCTTCAGCTCCTCTGCTTCTGCTACACTCCGTCCAGGCCAGGGTTAAACTTAGTGGGGGAGGAAGCAGGTTAGCAACGAGCCCGGCCCGAGGGGAGTCTTCTAAATTCGCTGAGGACCCAGTGGTGCCAGTCCGACCGCACTCGTCTGGTCGAACCCTCGGAGTCAGTCCCTGTGAGGCCTGGGTGTGCAGGAACCTGCAGCTAGGGATTGAATTAAACGCGTGCTACCGCCAACCTTTGAACTGTGCTGCTAGCTGATCAGGCTAGGCTGCTGTGCTTGGCTGGCGGAAGAGGCGGGACGAGAGTGCTCCTCTCATCCTCACACCTCTCTCCTCCCACCCCGCAGGCCGTCTCGCAGTCCTGAAGATGCTGCTGGGAGGGGCGGCAGCGCAGGTTTGCCTGGCTCCCAGGCTGGCTGCTCTCCTCCCTGCAGTCCACCCTGGATCCCTCGCCTCTAGGGAACAGAAGTTTACGCTGGTGCGGAGTTGCTGGGGAAGGGGCCAGCAGGGGTGATGGAGGGAACTGGGTCTCGGAACTCTCGTAGTAGTCCAGGGATGTGAGACTGGGAGGGCCGGGGCCGGGGCTCGGTGGGCGGGGCTAGCGTTCAGAAGCTCCGTAGGCCTCCGGCTTCAACAGAGTAGGAACCTTAGCTCCGGCGGGCAGAGGGATGCTAGTGTGCAGAGCTGCAGTCG
This sequence comes from Mus musculus, assembly GCF_000001635.26. Lineage (NCBI taxonomy): Eukaryota > Metazoa > Chordata > Mammalia > Rodentia > Muridae > Mus > Mus musculus. Next base: position 16,273,583 of record NC_000073.6, on the reverse strand, counting down.
GTCGAAGAAGGAAGGGGTTCGATTAGCGCGGAGAGGGCTGAGGTAGAAAACAGGAATAGGCGGTTGGAAATGTGACAGCTAGGGCGGGAGAAGAGCGAGTGGGCGTGGCCTTGAGGGGGTAGAGCTAAGAAATCTTGATAGTGGTGGGTCAGAGGCGGTAGGGGCGTGTCTAGGATGTAGCTGAGCTGGGGGGGGGGTGCTGTCTGACAAGGCGTGGTCCTGGAAGGGGCGTGGCTTGCTTGAGGCGGTCCTGGGGTGGGGGCGGGGTCGGTGCAGGCTGAGTGGGCAGCGCGATGCGGGGCTCGAGCTGCGTGGGCAGTGGTGGCGAGAGCCCGGGTGGTACGGGGCTGAGCGAGGGTCCCCGTGGCCGATGGCTGCGGCTCGCCCCTGTCTGCGCCTACTTCCTGTGTGTGTCCTTGGCCGCTGTGCTGCTTGCTGTGTACTACGGGCTCATCTGGGTTCCCACGCGGCCGCCTGCGGGCCCCGCCGACCCCCTGCCCAGCGCTGCGGCCGCTCCGTGTGCTCGAGCAGCACCGCCCGCCCCGCCTCCGGCCGCACCCGCATCCTGTTTGCTTGGGGCCTCCGGCGGGCCACGACCGCAGCCAGGACTGCCACGGAGTCGCCGCCACAGTCGCCGCCCAGCTCCGGGAGCGACGCGGGAGACCGCGCGCCGAGCGCCTGGATAGTCTGGCCCGCCCCCACCGTGGCCTGCGTCTGTCTATCTGCACCACCGGGCCTCGCCTGCGCGGCGCCGCCTCTCTCCTTGCCGCGGTCCTGATCCTGCCCGACCTTATTCCACCTTGCTCCTTCCCGGGACTCAGCGCTCATCGGCAATAAACTCCAGCCTCAGCTGGCTTACCTGGTCTGTGGTCGTTGGCCTCGGCCGCTGGTCCCTTCTAGCTCCGTGGCCGCGCGGCCTTAAAGGCTTTCCTCTCTCATTGCTCACATGTAATTTTTGGGTTGGAATGGGGAGAAGCGGCTTGCCAGTTTTCGGGGCCATTGAAGGTCAGATACTGTAAAGGCCTTACCAGTTTTCGGGGTGTCATCTCGTATAGCTTCGGAGACAGTGGTGCGTGCTGGAAACTGCAGTTGGTATAGTTTGCAATGGCAGGGGTAGAGGATGTCACCCGTAAGCTAGCTTGTCCTGGTTTGGGTGGTGACATTTGCTGCTTTGGAAGTGTGGAGCATATAGCTGAACCAAACCAAAACTGGTCTGCATTGCTGTTGGTGCCATGTTGAGACTGGTGTAGCTTCTGATAAAGAAGTCATGCGATTGAGTCCATTTTCCCTTACCCATGACTGTGGCTTGGCCGTAGGCAGGCCTGGGATATACTCTGCTGGCCAGCTGCAAGAAGGGGTTTCCTTTATGGCCTGCCTTCCCCCTAGGCTGGACAGCATCAGGAACCTGAGGCCTCTTGTCAGATGGGAGTGTTACCTGTCCTGCTGGTTCCCTTCTGTCCTACCAGCATCCCCCACGGGATGATGTACAGCAATGTACTTAAATCTCTCTGGTCTTGTAAAAGGAAGACAACACATTGTTGCTCAGAATTAAACTAGTGATCGAAACCTGAGAACAGCGTTGGTTTCTGCTCTGTCTCCACTTTGTCCTTCAGCCCTTTCAGAGAGTCACAGCCTGTATCCCTGGGCATAGCCTGTCAGCTCAAAGACTGCACACCACCAAGCAGTGAGTTGGGGGGAGGGGTCCTCTTGCCTGTCCTTTTTGGCCTCCCTTCTGCTTCCTGGTTTTTCCTCCAGCCCCTTGGCCCCTCAACCTTTTTTGTGTCCCTCTGCTACCTTCTCTTTGCTTTTCTCTTTCTCTGTTTTTAGAGTGTCTCCATATTGTCACCGTGCTCCTGTGTCTACTGGCTCACACCGTCTCTCTAGTGCTTTCCCACTGAGTCACCCCCTCCCACTTTGTGGCAAGGGATTTGGGTTCTCAGCAGACCTCCTTCCTCTGTCTTCTAAGGGTTGGGATTGCAGATGTGTACCTCTATGCAAAGTCCAGCTTGTGGGCTTTGAATTCTGACTAGCTCTGACCACTTTAACCATTTTGGGGGTGACAGGGGTATGGAATAATTTTACCTCTCACATGATGACAAATCAGTTCATACCAAGCTATTTATATTTTTTATTTATTCCCTCCCAGTGTGACTGTTACACACATTTTGCTGCAAAAAGACATTACCATGTCCAACAGGGGAAGTGGACAGTGCCTGCCTCAGGCCCCTGGGAGTTTGCATAATAGGTACAGAATGGCCTTTCTAAAATTGGATCAGCCTTGAGTTCCGAAATGCATCTGTCCCTGAAGACCTCAGCTAAGGGACTATGGACCTGCAATTTGGCACACTGTCAAGCCTGATTTATCTTAATTACTAGTTCAACATTTAATTAATGGCTTTGTTAAAAAACTAATTTTCATCACCTTTATATATCTATATATCTCCTATAATCCAAGCTGCCTTGAACTTGCTGTGTAGCAGAGGATGACATTTGTGCTATGCTGATTTTTTTCCTGGGGAGACAGGAGCAAATGCCTCCTCACCCAGACAGGGCACTGCCAAGTGAATTTATTTGGGGGGTGGGCATTAATTATAGGAGGGTGTGGGTGACTCAAAGGCAGCTACACCACCACAACGCTGGATCTGCCAGATGACTGACAGTTCATACAGCCGAGACCTTGGTGTAACCTGAATGATCTACAAGCAACCGCACAGCCAGGCAGATCAGAGGCTCTGGCTCATGCTGCCACTTCAGTCATTCACATTTTCTAGAGGGTCTCATGCCTTGGAGATCACACCCTGGGCCTCCTCGGCAAGGCCATTAGAATCCTATACCATGCCGCAGTCTTGTGGAATCAACCTCCTGCTGTTATTAGTCATGTGTGCACATGGGGAGGTTAGAGAATAACTTCTTGGAGTTGGTTTTCTTTTTCCACTATGGTACCTGGGCATTGAACTCTGGAGTTTTCTGGTTTGTGCCACAGACATCTTTATTCACTGCGCCATATAGGCGGTCCTCTTGGATCTGTATAAATGACATTACGGCATGACCACCCCGTGGTATAGCTGAAGGGAAGGTTTTTATTGTAGATGAGAGAGAGGGGGGAGAGAGAGAGAGATCATCCAGAGGCTTCTGGAAGAGTCTAGAACAGAGAGAGAAGGCAGTAGACTGGACATGGACATGGCCATGGTGGGGTAGAGGGACCCAGAAGGAGCAAGACAAAGGACTAAGACAGGAAGACTAGAGAGCAGACACACAGTGGGAACGGCAGGGTTATGGGGAGAATGAGCAGCTGGAGGAAGGGAGCCAGGAGCTGGGGGAGTCATGGTAGGGGAGGAGCTGAGGAGAGCTGAGAAGGGCCAGGATGCTGACACAGACTCTGAAATGTGTACCGGGCACTTGTGATAGATACTGAGGGAGTCTGAGGTCAGCATGGGTAGGCTAATAAGCATCACAGAGAGCCACGTGTCCCTTCTGCAGGTGGTAAGGTGATAAGGAGAACGTCTCCTTTTGGTAGAGGAATTTCTGAGGAAAGCTGGCTTTGATCTAACCACCATGGGAACTTGGGGAAGTTGAGTTTCCTTTGGACCTGGCAGGATCATCTCCCTTAACTTTCATAGAGCATGGTTCTGCTGGCCCGGTGAACTGAGCTTCAGATAGTGCCCTCATGCTGTGTTCCCTCAGGAATACCTGTCTTTCCGCTTTCCCTAGTGTCCCTGAGAAGCCAGCCTGTGGGGACTGCTTTCCCTCAGATTGTCTCAGCTTATGCACCTTTCCTCCTGAGGAGGGACAGGCAGCTCCGCTGCTCAGTTCTGCCACCATGGCAGCCAGGCGGTTGCCATAAGTCCCCACGTCTCTAAGTCTTAGAAGCCAGGTGACAGATCTGCAGCTCCTTCTGCAGATCTGACAGTTCCTTGCTTGTCACTGTCCCCTTGTGCTGCCCGTGGTGTGTTGAATCCTGGATTCTCTCTCTCTATTAAGCATTGCATCCAAGGGCTGGCTCCTCCTCCTCCTCTTCCTCCTCCTCCTCCTCCTCCTCCTCCTGCTCCTGCTCCTCCTGCTCCTGCTCCTCCTCCTCCTCCTCTTCCTCCTCCTTCTTCTTCAAGATTTATTTATATGAGTACACTGTAGCTGTGTACTCATACACACCAGAAGAAAACATTATATAGTTGTGACCCACCATGTGGTTGCTGGGAATTTAACTCAGATCCTCTGGAAGAGCAGATGGTGTTCTTAACCACTTAACCATCTCTCTAGCCCTTCTGTCCTCATCTTCCTCAATCTTGATTCTTTTTATTTTTTATTTTTTAAATTTTTTTTGATTTTTCGAGACAGGGTTTCTCTGTGTAGCCCTGGCTGTCCTGGAACTCACTTTGTAGACCAGGCTGGCCACAAACTCAGAAATCCACCTGCCTCTGCCTCTTGAGTGATGGGATTAAAGGCGTGCACCACCACGCCCGGCCTCAATCTTGATTCATACTCTGGGTTTCAAGTCAATGGCTTTTAAGCACCCATCTAACTGATACACTCTAACTTTTGGCTCTCCAGCCATGAAAATGGCAACCCAGCTGTTCTGTCTTACCTCCACCCCATCAGTTTTACTCTGAGGTATCAGAGGCAAGCCCACCCACCAAGTCAGAGGCTAACATAGAGGATGCTGGTTGCCACAGTGGCTTACCCCATTAGTGCTATTCTTGGCAACTGCAGTGTGTTCCATGTTCCTTCAGCTATGTTCAGTGACTCGACCTGTAAGCAGTGGACTTCACTCATTCAACCACTCTACCATACAGGAAAAACAGCCGCCATGGGACGCCACACCTCGGTGGAGACATGCCTTTGAGCTTGCCTACCTGGCAAACATATATACAAAGCCTTGCTGTGTTCCTCTTGGTCCTCAACTTGGTGAGCTCTAGAGTCACCTAGGAGACAAGCCTCTGGGCATGATGTGGGAAAGTCATCACCCAAGCTGGGAAGACCTTCACCCTGTGGGTGGCACCATCCCATGGATTGGGGGTCCACGGCTGAATACAAAGGAGAAAGACTTCCCAAGTGGAAGACAATGGACCCAGTTGCCTCAAGCTGCAATGATGGATGGTACCCTAATTAACTCTTCCTTCCTTCCTTCCTTCCTTCCTTCCTTCCTTCCTTCCTTCCTTCCAAGTTGCTTTTCTCATAGCAACAGCCAGGCATGGTGGCATACACCTGAAATCCCAGTGCTCAGAAGGTAGAGGCAGGATCAAGAAGCTCCAGGCTATCAAGGCTATCCTTGGCTACATCGATGGGTTTTGGGGCTAGCATAGTCTATGTGAGATCCTGTCTGAAAACAAAACTCAGAACAAAATCACATTCGCTCAATTTCTGCATCATTAAAGTTGTTTACAAGCCGAGTTCATTAACCACTTGAACAATTTATAGAAGAGGGAAAATGTCATCCTAATTGCTAGACATTCTGTCTCATCTTAATTTCAATAAATAAATATGAAAATGATTCCAGGAGAATCAAACTCCTGCTGAGAGGATGCTATTTAAAGTTAGTGGAGACTTCCTGGGAAAGGCTGTGGCTTTGTTGCCTAGGTCTGCAGTTGCACTAGGAATGCCTCAGGTCTGAATGGTTGTCTCCTTCAAAATGCCACCTAGAAGCTGGCCATGGCCGCACATGCCTGTGGTCCTACTTGCAGATGGACCAGAATCCCTGTGAGTTCCAGGCCAGCTTGGGTTACACAGTGAGACTCCGTCCAGCAGTGAGACTCCACCCAGTAGTGAGACTCCATCCAGCCCCATCCCGGTTTGCTTTGTCTCACTGTGACTAACACCACGAGCAGAATCAACTTAAGCAAGAAAAGGCTTATTTGGCTTTATGAGTCCTGATTATAGTTCCATCACCGAGGGAAGCTAGTCAGGTCAGGTAGTGCAAAACTGCCTGTAACTCCAGTTCCCGGGGATCTGACACCCTCTGTTGGTTCCTGTGGGCCCACGTACCCACTTGATGTACACACAAGGAGAGGCACATATTCATATACGTAATTGAAATATAAAATATGTCTTTTCTTTTTAAAGTCATTACCTGAGTGATAGAAAGGAAAGGACTGACCCCCCCCCCCAGTGTCTTCCACACACATGTATGTAGACACACACACACACACACACACACACACACACACACACACACACTACATACACTAAATAAATAATATTTTAACAGCTATAACAACTCTCCATGCTGGGTCACACATGTCATCCGGCACCCAGGAGGCTGGAACAGGATGTTCATGAGTTGGAGCTGTATAATGACTTCCAGCACAGCAAGACCCTGTCTCAAAAAAAAAAAAAAAAATTAAAGTTTTCTGTTTGTTTGAGACAGGATCTTACTATGTAGCTTTGGAACTCAATGCATAGACCAGACTAGCCTCAAACTCACAGAAATCTGCCTGCCTCTGCCTCCTGAGTGCTGGGATTAAAGCATATGTCACCAAGCCCAAAAACCAAAAGAGAGAGATTATAATGGTAAAGTTTATGTTGTATATTGTCGCTACCGTCTCTGACCAGCAGAAAAGAAGCGACGAAACCGACATCCTTCTCAAGGCAGTTTATTCAGGCTTCACAAATGTGTAGGAAAAAGAATGCCCGACCTCTCTTGGCCATCCCCCTTTATCCCCTCCAGTCCACCCCCCCTCACCCCAGTCCATGTAGGCACAGTTTATTGGCTCAGGACTACATTCGTCACATCATCCGATTTTACGTCATGGTGCATCTGTGCAATGCAGCTCAAGGTACATGGCTATCTTGAGGGATATGAGGAAGTCAGGTGCCAGTCATAAAACTTGGCAGCAGTCCCGGGCGCCCTCTTGGGTCCACGGCCACACCCACTCCTCACAGTATATATTTTACCACAACTGTAAGGATAAACAGTTTTCAAAAACTTTGTGTAGAGAGATTGTCTGAAAAGACTATGTGTGTGTGTATGTATGCATGTATGTATGTATGTATGTATGTATGTATGTATGTATGTGTGTATGTATGTATTTTGTGAGGGTAGGGAGGTAGCTCAGTTTGTATCAATCATTCCTAGTAAGCACAAGACTCGAGTTTGAGTCACAGAATAAAGCCTCGTTAAAAAACAAAAAAAGCAGGGTGTGGTGGCACATGCTTTAATCCCGGCACCAGGGAGGCAGAGGCAGGAGGATGACTGTGGCTAAATCAGTGAGCCCTTGCTTCAGGAAGGAGCCTCCTCTCTCAACAACAACAACAACCAGCAACAGGTGAGTGACTCCTGAGGAATGACACCTAGGCTGTCCTCTAGCTTTTATAAACATGCACGGGTATGAATACATACCTGCACACACGTGAACATGAGTGTGCACACACGTGAACATGAGGAATGACACCTAGGTTGTTCTCTAGCTTTTATAAACATGCACGGGTATGAATACATACCTGCACACACGTGAACATGAGTGTGCACACACGTGAACATGAGTGTGCACACATACACACAGAATTTCTTCAACATCCCGGCCTGGTTCAAATGATCCGAGTAGAGGAGCCACAGCAGCTTAGCAAGCTTAGCACTTTGTTGGCGAGCCTGAAGATGCACGTTCAGTGGTGAAAGAGGACTGAGCCCCTCATACCTTCCTCTGACCCCTGCTTCTGTGCTGCGGAACACTCAACCCTTCCCCCACAGTAGGTGCAAAAACATAACTTGAGGAAATCAGTTATAAACGTGTCCATCAGGGCTCCAGCCTTCCATGTGCAGTATGGAAGCCTGCATGAATATTAATAATCCAACCAGCTTGTTTTGTTCTTTGCTGATAGGAACGTGCCTTCCCATGGCACTGCATGAATGTGTTACACACTATGTACACATGCACATAGAATATCCATACACCAAATAAATACTTTTTTTTTTTTTTTTTCCGAGACAGGGTTTCTTTGTATAGCCCTGGCTGTCCTGGAACTCACTTTGTAGACCAGGCTGGCCTGGAAATAAATAAATTTTTAAAAACAAAAGATGACTCATAGATGTTACTTAAACTTCGTCTACATCTTTTTTTTAAAAGATTTATTTATTTATTTATTTATTTATTTATTTATTTATTTATTTATTTATTATGTATATAGCATTTTGCCTGCATATATGCCGGCATGCCAGGAGAGGGCACCAGATCCTATTACAGATGTTTGTGAGCCAGCTGGGAATTGAACTCAGGACCTCTGGAAGAGCAGTCAGTGCTCTTAACTGATGAGCCATTTTGCCAGTCCCCCTACATCTTCTTTTTAATCAAAACATTTCTCTTTGGAGAATTAAAAAACAAACAAAAGAAAACAAACAAACAAACAAACAAACCCAGTCATCACATATGTCCATATACCTGAAGGAGTTGTCTTTTATTTCACAGTCTGCCATGACTGACCTTGGCTACAGCTGTCTGCCCTGCAGTGGTTGGAGTGATTGCCGTATTATGTAATTCCTCCATTGGGCGGCAAAAGTCAACTTTCTGCCACCAGACACCCCCCACCCCCAATGATTCCTGACAGAAAGCAATGCAGTTTTTTAGAAAACAGAAAATGTGGGTGATTTTGAGGATCCGTTCTGACAGAGGAGGAGGGGGAGGAGGAGGAGGAGGAGAAGGGGGAGGAGGAGGAGAGGGGAAGGGAACAACACTGCCTATCAGAATGAAAGCGCACATCACTCAAGGATTATAAGTTTAGTAGTCACATTAAATGAAAAACTGAAATCATTTTTAATTTAAACTTTAAAGATTCATTTTTATGATTTGTGACTGTCCCATGTGTACAGGTGCCCACAGAGGCTAGAAGAGGCCAGAAGATCATTAGAATTGGACTTATAGGCTGTTGTGAGCTCCCGTCCTAGGAGTCCCTAACCTCTGGAAGGGTTACAGTGTACTTATAACCAATGAAAGATTTCCCCAGTCCCTAATTTCCCTTTTTCTTTTGCAGAACAAGAGGTTGAATTTAGGGCTTCCCATATCCTGGCAGGAGCTCTACCACTGAGCCACGCCCCCAGCCCCTCACTGGGGGATTCTAGGCAGGAGCTCTACCACTGAGCCACGCCCCCAGCCCCTCACTGGGGGATTCTAGGCAGGGGCTCTACCACTGAGCCACGCCCCCAGCCCCTCACTGGGGGATTCTAGGCAGGGGCTCTACCACTGAGCCACGCCCCCAGCCCCTCACTGGGGGATTCTAGGCAGGGGCTCTACCACTGAGCCACGCCCCCAGCCCCTCACTGGGGGATTCTAGGGTAGGAACTTTAGAGCTGAGCTACAAACCCAGCTCTCACTGGGGGAATTTTAGACACCTTCAAAATAAACTTCCTCCCACCTGTTACCTTAGACTGCTTAGAGGGAACCCAAGCAATACTGAGACTCTTCTGTAGATGTATTGTTTTTTAATCATTTGGTTCTGCCCACTTCCAGACTTCCTTTTTCTTCTCGAGTGGCAAGTTCAACTGCTCTAGCTACAGTGAGAGACTAGGGCTTGTGGTGTGGACCAGTTGCTTAGTATACAGGAAGCCCCCCGGGGTGCGGGGCGGACATCCCTGGCACCACATAAACTGATACTGTAGCAGTCTGCTGTAACCCCAGGTCAAGTCGGAAGGATGAGGAGTTCAAAGTCATCTTCAGCTCTACAAGGATTCTGAGGCCAAAAGAACACATTAGAGAATATAAATTACTTCCTTCCAAAGACAACCTCTCTGCCTCCATTGAAGGGTTTCAGACACTTCAAACTCAACCACTGAGGTGTGGCTGTAGGCAAATGGTACAGTGCCTAAGCTATGACTTTGAGTTGATTCCCAAACACACAACCAAAAGCCCTCAGGGTGCTAAAGATATGGCTTAATAGGTTAAGAGCACTGAGAGTTGGGGTTTAATTCCCAGCTCCCAGCTTGGAGGTTCACAACCATCTGTAACTCCAGTTCCATGAGAATTTGACATCCTCTTTTTTTTTTTTTTTTTTTTTTGTACTAGGCACACACGTGGCACACAAAGATAGGTGTAGCCAAAGCACTCACACATTATATATTTTTTAAAAAACTAAGCCCCAGCCGGGAGGTGGTGGCACACACCTTCTTTATTCTCAGCAATGTAGAGGCAGAAGCAGAGGCAGGTGGATCAGTGAGTTCGAGGCCAGCCTGGTCTAAAGAGTGAGTTCCAGGACAGCTGGGGCTACACAGAGAAAAACAAACAAATAAACAACAAACACAAACAAGCAAGCAACACAGAAACCAAAAGGAAACGGAAAAAACTCCACCCCCATGCTCTACCCTCGCTGTCAACACCTCCCCCCCCCCCAAAAAAAACCCCAAAGTCTCCAGTCATAAACTTGGTTGAGCTCTCAAGAAGAACGTAGCTGGTATGCCGCCACTAGAGGGCACCAGCTGTGCATTGATAATCAGGACAAACCTTTTATCATGTCTCCAAGCAATGGCTGGATTCTTAGTTTTTCCCAGGCATCTTGCTGAACTCAGCTTGAATGTCTTTCGTTTTCTTTATACTGTTTTTGAGACAGGGTATCATGTGGCCTAGGCTGGCCTTGGACTTGATATATATGGAGGATGATAGTTGCGGTGCGTCTCCAGTGCTAGGATTCAGGCATGTGTCACACATCTGGTTTTTGTGGTGCTGTGGGATCGAACCCAGGACTCCTTGCATTTTAAGGAAGCTCAATACCAATTGAGCTATGCCCTCAGGTCCCTCACCTGCATTCTTTTCCTACACAGGAGGGGCCAAGGCAGAGGATATGGGACCACCTTTCGAATAGCAAGCAAGAGCTGGATGATCTCAGAAGATCCAGGATCCATTTACCCTGCTCACGTTAGGTGCTTCAGAGTCATAGAATCTTCTAGTGGCAATAACAAGAACATGCCTTGAAATGACCCCTCCACTTTGGAGAACAGTTTGGTCCGTGGAGTGGTTTGAATGATGACCCCACCTTAAACAAACAAACAAACAACCCCCCCCCCAAAAAACCCCAGAAGCTGTGGATATAAACGTATTTGGAAACGGGGGTTTTAGTGTCCATAGACGAGTCAGGAGGACACACGGAGGAGAAGGGCCGTGTGAGGAAGGAGACAGCCAGTGGCCACAAGGAACTGGAAAAGAGATCCAGACCCTCCTGGGACATTCTATCGGGCTCTCCTGGATCCCCATGACCCCATGACTCTCGAACCTATGGATTCTGGAAGAGTGATTGTAAATTTTCAGCCTTGTAAGCCACAAGCCTCTGATTGTTTGTTACAGCCAACACAGAAAACTAACACAATCTCTTTTATTTAGTTAATTTTTTTTTCTTTTTGTTTTTCAAGACAGAATTTCTCTGTGTATCCCTGGCTGTCCTGGAACTCACTCTGTAGATCAGGCTGGCCTTAGACTCATAGATATCTGCCTGTCTCTGCCTCCTCAAGTGCTGGGATTAAAGGCTTGCGTCACCTCGGCCTGGACTAATTGGTTAACTTTTAAAATTACATTTTACTTGTTTGTTTGTTTATTGTATGCCCAAGCCTAATTAGTTAGCTTTTAAAATTCCATTTTATTTATTTATTTTATTTAAATAATTTATTTTTTATATCTTATATATAATGTATCTATTTTATATATAATATATTGTAAATGTATATTCTATAAAGATATAATAAATATATGTTTAGTATATATAATATATTTGATAGACATGTATAAATAAACTATATTATTTACTATCTATCTATCTATCTATCTATCTATCTATCTATCTATCTATCTATCTATCTATCTATTGTGTGCACCCATGGTACATGGTGCACAAGTAGCAGTCAGAAGACAGGTTTCAACAGTCAGTTCTCCACCCCCTGGCACTTCCCACAGTCCTCCTCCTCCCTCCCTCCTCCTTCCCCCCTCCTTCCTTCTCTTCCTCCTCTTCCTCTTCCTCCTCCACCTCTTCCTCCTCCATCTCCTCCTCCTCTATCATCTTCTTCTTCTTCTTCTTCTTCTTCTTCTTCTTCTTCTTCTTCTTCTTCTTCTTCTTCTTCTTCTTCTTCTTCCTCTCTCCCTCTCCCTCCCCCCTCTCTCCCCCCCCCCCTGTGTTTTTTTGTTTGTTTGTTTGTCTTTTGCTTCCTGCTTCTTGGGCAGAGCAAATACTAGAACCTCTTGCAAGCCCACCGGATCAGATCAGCATGGAAGGCCACTTGTATCTCAGCTCTGCAATGACCAGTCCACCACATCCTGCCTTAGAAGCCACTGTGGCTGCAGCCTGGGGCCTCACTCAGCACCACAGGGTAGTAGTTGTTGATTGCCACCCTATGGTGGACTTTCAGCTTCCCTGAGGGAACAATGGATTACAGCCACCTGCTCAGCTGGTTCATGCACTCCTGCAAGGGACAGGCTTCCTAGGGCACTGGGGCTGTAGATAAGGGACAGCTCACACTTCCCATGTTATTGGGTCATGAGACTTTTCAGCTTTGTTTGGTTTCCACTGTGTAAGTCAAAAAATTTCAGCCCTGCCCAAGAAAAGGGGCCAGCGAGATGGCTCGGTGGGTAAAGTGCTTGCTGCTCAGCCTGCTGACCTGAGTTCAATTCCTGTGACCAACATGGTGGAAAGACATAAGTCCTACAAGTTTGTCCTCTGACCTACACACACACACACACACACACACACACACACAAGTTTAGAAAACAAATCAGTAAAGCTACATATTTACTTTATTTAGTTTTTACTCTTGTTTTGAGGTAGTTTTCTATATAGCTTTGGTTGGCCTGAAACTCATTATGTAGACGAGCTGGCCTCAAACTCACAGAGGACTGCCTGTCTGTGCCATCTGAGTGTCGGGATTACAGGCTTGTGCCACCACATCTGGCTGTTTTTGAGTGTTTGAGATGGTGTCTCGGGTTGTCTGTATTGCTAGGAATGAACTTGAGCTATGGTGTCTCCTGCATCCACCTCCCAAATGCTGAGATTATAGACATCGTTGAAATCTCCGGAGTGTGTTCCTTTCACGGCCCATCTCGCTGCATACTCACAGGAGTTCCGGGGTCCTGTGGTCTCACGTGGCTGATGCATCAGGTGTTCAGGGTAGGATGTGGGAGGAGAAGAGAGAAGATAGAAGATTTCAGGTTTCAAACAAACAGAAAACACAACAAAGGATTAATTAGGCTGTTAAGACAGAATAAGACATTTCATCTCTTATGCTCCACGCCCCCCAGCCCTGAGATAGGCTTTCATTATGTGGCTCTTACTGACCATGAGTTTACAGAGTGTTGGGATTGCGTACCACACATGTGACCATAGGTTTGTTTTATTTTTATTTTTTTAAAAAATTGGTCCTTCCTATGCAGGTGGCCTGGAATTTTTAATCCTCCTGCTTTTGTCCAAGTAATAGAATTACAGGCATGTATAATTGTGCCTAACCTGAGCCAATTTTGTCTTTGCTAAAAAGCACAGGTTCTCAACCTGTGGGTCCTGACCCCTGGGGGGAGGGTGTCACATCTCAGATATCTTGTATATCTGATATTTACATTACAGTTATGAAGTAACAATGAAATGCTTTTGTGGTTGGGGGTCACCACAATATGTGGAACCAACTGTTTTCAGGGTCACAGTGTCAGGAAGGTTGAGAGCCACTGCTACAAAGGATCTCACAAAGCCTACTCTGGATTAGAAGTTACTGTGCAGCCAGGAGGATGGCTTTGAACTTATTCTCCTGCCTCAGCCGCCTGGGTGCTGGGGTCGGATGCAGCACTACATCAGGTTTTATGCGGTGCTGGGAATGGTATCCAGGGCTTTGCACATGCTAGGCAAGTGTTTAACCAACCAAGCCATGATCCCAGCATGCTTTGCTTTATTATTTGAGACAGGTCCTGTTCTGCAGCCCAGGGTGATCCTCCTGCCCCAGTCTCCTGAGTGCTAGCATTGAGTTAACACATCTCCCTAACCCCCTTAAGAGAAAACGCCAAGACCTTGGCCATCTCTTCAGCCCTCTGTGTGCTTTCTTGCTATAAAAGCCACCAGGCTGGGGAGCTGTGGTCATTATTTCTGTCATGTAGAAACCCCAGAAACTCCAAAACTTCCTTCAGAAGAGGTAGGCTCCTCCTCAGATTGGGGAACGAGGCCAGGAAAAGCAGCTGCGTCCCCAAAAGTGAAGAAGTCCTGGAAATTGCCTTTTCCCCTTCTGGGGCCAGAGACTTCCTTCCTTTTCCAAGTTGACATCTCTCCCCTGGCTGGTTGGTACTGGGTGGTGCTGAGGGTGTACTGGGTAAGCACCGGTGGAGGGAGCCTCAGCTAGGATGGTCAGTGAGTGACCAATGAGCACCTCCAGGAGACAAGACAGTCATTTCCTCTCAGTTGCCTGCATCTCTTCTTGAGGGTTTAAAAGGCACAGCCTGGGTGACAGGGACCTTCAGGCATCCGTCGCTGGTTACCACAGAACCCAGGAGGAGCCAGGACATGGTGAGTGGATTCCTCTCCCTGTCTGACTTTCTTTGCCCATTTCTAGCTCCTTTCCCATCCTGAGCTCACACTCTGAGATGGGATGTGGCCAACGGACTAAGGGGATTTATGGGAACCACGGCGGCCTCACCAAGATGTAGGCTCAAGAAGGTTCTTCAGGACAGGAGACCCTGGAGTCAGCTCTCCTCACTGAAGAGTTCTAGAAGTTGGGCATGTTCATTTACACTTGTAATCTGAGCCCTCAAGAGGCCGGGGCAGGATGCTGCAGTCAAGGCTACATAGTGACTTTTAGGCTAGTGTGAGCTACACTATGAGATACTGTGTTCAGAGACAAATGGGCTGGAGGTAGAGATCAGGTGTGAGAGTGCTCTGTGGGAGAGCTGGAAGCCATGGGTCCAATGACCAGCACCTCGTACAGCTGGGTGGGAGTGATTGGAAATTCAATCTTACATAGTAATTTTGAGGTTAACCTGGGCTACACTACATGAGACCCTACTTCAGAAAAGCAAGAACAAAAAAATAATTTTACAAACTAGCCAAGGTGGTGGCTCAAACCTGCTATCCTGGCTCCTAGCAGGAGGTTTGAGATTTGGGGCGAGCCTAGGCAACTTTGTTGAGACTTTGTCTCAAAGACTAAAAGCAAAACAAAACAAAAACTCAAACAGTGTGAATAAAGGAAGGAAGAATGAAACAATTGCAGAAACCTGTTGGGATTGTAGCTCACTGCCTAGCCTGAGTGTGGCCCAGGGTTCCGTCTCCTACGCTGAGTCTAAAACTACCAAGCAGAGACTGGGTGCTGTGACGCACACCTTTTAATCCCGCACTCAGGAGGCAGAATCGGGAGGTTCTCTGTGAGTTCGAGGCCAGCCTGGTAAACATGTAAAGAAGTCTAAGGAAGGTCAATGTTGAGAGTCTTGACAGCCAGTTTGAAAGAACGCCCATTCCCAGAAAAGTTAGAGGAAGCCCAGATGGGAGCACTGATGGCCTGGGTCCTTCTGTGGTTAATGGCCATGACCCTCTAGGCAGGTCCCTCTCCATGCCTGGGACCTGACGTTGAGGCATGGTGCTAGACCAGCGGCGACTTGGCCCCACTGTAACAGAGGATACGGTCTTGCTTCATCCACACAAAAGAGGAAACGGAAAACTTGATGACAGGGAGGGTACACGCTTTCTTCATCCTTCTTCTGTCCCATCCAATCCTGTGTCTGCCCCGAGCAATTGGGGTTTCCAGAACAGGGTGGGTTCTTTTTCCTTTCTACACAACGTTTCTGAAGACGAAGTCACTTTATTGACCACCCGAACTGTAGAGTCCCTGATTTGGGCTGGGGCGTGACTGAGTTTTTTGTTTTTTGTTTGTTTGTTTGTTTGTTTTAAATACTGGAATAGGCTGTCAGTATCTTTTTTTTTTTTTAAGATTTATTTATTATATATAAGTACACTGTAGCTGTCTTCAGACACTCCAGAAGATGGCATCAGATCTTGTTACAGATGGTTGTGAGCTACCATGTGGTTGCTGGGATTTGAACTCCAGACCTTCGGAAGAGCAGTCGGGTGCTCTTACCCACTGAGCCAACTCACCAGCCCTTTTTTTTTTTTTTTTTTTTTTTTTTTTTTTTAAAGATTTACTTATTTTATATATGTGAGTAGTATTGTCTCTTCAGAGACACCAGAAGAGGGCATCAGACCCAATTACAGATGGTTATTAGCCACCATGTGGTTGCTGGGAATTGAACTCGGGACCTTTGGAAGAGCAGTCAGAGCTCTAAACCGCTGAACCATCTCTGCAGCCCGTGACTGGATTCTTAGGCCAGTAGTCTATGGCTAAGCTATGCCCCTCACCCCTCACTGGGGGATTCTAGGCAGGGGCTCTACCACTGAGCCACACTCCCAGCCCCTCACTGGGGGATTCTAGGCAGGGGCTCTACCACTGAGCCACGCCCCCAGCCCCTCACTGGGGGATTCTAGGCAGGGGCTCTACAACATTTCAGTCCTTGATCTTTTAAGACAGGATGTCACTATGTAGCCCAATGGTCTAAATCACATGATTATCCTCAGGCTCCCTGGTGCTGGGATCACAGGCATATACCACCGTGGCTAGCCCCTAAACATAATTTTTCTTTTGAATGAATAATTTTTTTCTTTTGGTTTTTCAAGATAGGATTTCTCTGTGTAGCCTTGGCTGCCCTGGAACTTGCTCTATAAACCAGCCTGGCTTCAAACTCACAGATCCTCCTGCCTCTACCTCCTGAGTGCTGGGATTAAAGGCATGTGCCATCACTGCCTAGCTTTGAATGAATACTTTTTTTTAATATTGTGAATAGGCATTTACTGAGTGCTTATTGTATGCTAGTCCTCTTGCTAAGCACTTTAGATTTACTACATAGCAAACTATCAATAAAGGAGCTGTAGAATATCCATGTATTTCAAGGGCAACACAGCCTTTGAACAGACATATACTATCCCAATGGCATTCCACGCATTAGGCGGTATAACCTTTTAAAGAGAAGGCTCTTGGGATTCGGCCCCACCCCTGCTCTTGCTGATAGGTTTTGGGAGGCTTTCTAACTAACCTAGAGCCCCACTTTTTAAAATCTGTAGAGTGGGTGTGGCCATAGTAGCAGCCCAATGAGGGTTGCATGTGTTAAATGAAGAAAAGAGCAGTTGAAAGCCCCTCACAAGTGGCCCATACCTGTAATCCCAGCACTCAGGAGAAAGAGGCCCTGTCTCAAAAGAAAATACAAAAAGCATGTAAACTTATGGACCAGGCTAATTATTTTATTTTGTTTTTTTAAAAAAGATTTATTTATTTATTTATTACATGTAAGTACACTGTAGCTGTCTTCAGACACTCCAGAAGAGGGAGTCAGATCTCCTTACGAATGGTTGTGAGCCACCATGTGGTTGCTGGGATTTGAACTAAGGACCTTCAGAAGAGCAGTCAGGTGTTCTTACACGCTGAGCCATCGCACCAGCCCCAGGCTAATTATTGTTATTTTGAAATAGGTTCTCATGTAGATAAGGCTGAACCTAGAACTCACTATGTAGCCAAGGATAGCTTTGACTTCCTGTCCTCCTGCTCCACCTCTGGTCTCTCTCTCTCGATATATACACACATATATGTTCATTTTATATATTATATTGTATAATAGTTTATAGTCTTCTTTTTTTCTTTTTTTTTTTTTTTTTTGGTTTTTCAAGACAGGGTTTCTCTGTGTAGCCCTGGCTGTCCTGGAACTCACTCTGTAGACCAGGCTGGCCTCGAACTCAGAAATCCGCCTGCCTCTGCCTCCCGAGTGCTGGGATTAAAGGCGTGTGCCACCACGCCCGGCTATAGTTCATATTCTTTAAGCAACTATTTTTATATCATTTATTTATTTGTCTTACAAGATTTGTTTTTAATTGTGTGTACGCTTTTGAGTCTGTCTGTCACACGCGTGCAGATGCCCTCAGAGGACAGAAGGTGTTGGATTTTCGGAGCTGGAGTTTCAGGCAGTTGTGAGATCCCCTTGGGTGCTGAGAAGTGAACACATGTCCTCTGCGGAAGCTGACAGTGCTCTTCATTGCTGAACCATCTCTCCACTTCCTTCTTAGTCTTTTTTTTCTCAATTGTTTTTCTCCTTAAAAAATATTTTGACCTTATGATTAGTTGAGTCCACAGACATGGACACTGTGTATACGGAGGGACAATGACATCTTCTATAATAGTTCAAATTATGTATGCATATAATATGTTACATATATTGTATTCCACATCCAAGAACCATATAAACAGGAGAAAGTGCTCTCTCTCTCTCTCTCTCTCTCTCTTAAAGATTTATTTATTTGTTATATGTAAGTACACTGTAGCTGTCTTCAGTCACTCCAGAAGAGGGCATCAGATCTCATTATGGATGGTTGTGAGCCACCAAGTGGTTGCTGGGATTTGAACTCAGGACTTTCCAAGAGCGGTCAGTGCTCTTACCTGCTGAGCCATTCTCCAGCCCAGGAGAAAACTCTCTTAATTCCCGAGTCCCAGTCCCTTCCTTAGAGGCAGCCACTACTGTCAGTATGTGAGGCTAGTCTGTATGTACACGTGAATGGACACACACACATTCATGCACATGTTGTGCATCCTTCCTTCTACAGGTAATATACATTGTGCATTGTCCACTGCTATTTCCTATTTTAAACAAAGTTTCCCTAGATATCAAAGACCTTTCTGTATCATTTCATTAACAACTACCTTATTCTTTTAAAAACTGCATAGTGCTTTGTTGCCTAGAGGCTATTACTAAGTTACTCAGTCCCTTTTGGTCAGTTCAAAATATCATTATCATCTCCTCCTCTGCCTCCTCCTCCTCCTCTTCCTCCTCCTCCTCTTCCTCCTCCTCCTCTTCCTCCTCCTCCTTCTTAATTCTTCATCTTCATATCCGTCTTCATTTGTTTGTTTTATGTTGGAGACAGAATTTTGGTAGCCCAGGCTGGCCCCAAATTCAAGCACCTTTTGCCCGAGCTTCTCGAGTGCTGGGATCACAGTTATGCAGTGCACTCAGCCGATCTCCCCTCCTCGCAGGAACTCTGTAAAGGCCAAAGCTTCCTGAGATGTTTGTATCTGGAAGCCCCAGGAAACCACAGAGTTTACGATCAGCATCTTTTTCTCTGCCTCATGAAGTCACGAAAAGGACAGGGTGAGATCATGTCAGGAAGCAAGAAAGGAGAAGGTCAGCCGGCAAGGATGAGAGATGGGGTTAGAGAGGCCCGTGTCAGAAGTCTGAGTCATTGTAGTAAGGATGGTGAGATCTGCAGATGCCAGGAGAAGCATTCCACCCTGTCTGGGGCCTTGAGAATACCCAGAGGGCAGGCTGTGAGGTTTCCTATAGGGCCCAGAATTAATCCTCAAGTGACCTGAGCATGGGACCCTGGGGATGTGGGGATGCCCAGAGTAACAAGTAGAAAGATACAGAACTGAGGGTGAGCCAGAGTGAAATGAGTGGCTGGGTCCTGGGTCTGTCTGTCTGTCTGTCTGTCTGTCTCTCTCTAGCTTTCTTTTTGTTTTTCTCTGTGTAGCCCTGGCTGTCCTAGAACTCACTCTATAAACCCGGCTGACCTCAAACTCAGAGATCTGTCCTCCCCTGCCACCCGTGCTGGGATTGAAGGTGTGCATCACATCACCACCCTCCTGCTTGAAATATTTTTAAATTATAGAAAAGTGTGAGGCTAGTACAAGAAGTTTATTTATCTTCTTTTGTTGTCGTTGTTATTTATTATTACTGAGATGGGGTCTCGCTATGTAGCTCAGGCTGACACTCAATGTAATGCATAGCCCAGGCTGGTCTGGGGCGCCACATCTTCCTGTTCAGCCTCCTCAGTGTTGGCATTACAGGCGAGCATTACCATAAATTCTTGTGTTTCCTCCCCAAGAGTCCCCACATGCAGTCTATGGTGTATATATGTTTACCCATGTATATACTTATAAATCTTTGTATGTATCTATGTTTCTGTTTCTATAAACATATCAGTTTAGCTGCATATCGACATATCTGTTTTTCTATCTGTCAATATAGCTATCAATTATGCTCCATCCATTGTTTCTCTACCATTCATCTCTAGCTATTCATCATCTACCCAGGCATTTTCTATTCTTCTATTAGTTTAGCCTGGTCTTGAACCCCCAACCTAGCTGAGGATAGCTCTTTTTTTTTTTTTTATAATGGTACTGAAGTTTATTTTTTTTAAAGATTTATTTATTTATTACATGTAAGTACACTGTAGCTGTCTTCAGACACACCAGAAGAGGGCGTCAGATCTCGTTACAGATGGTTGTGAGCCACCATGTGGTTGCTGGGATTTGAACTCTGGACCTTCGGAAGAGCAGTCGGGTGCTCTTACCCACTGAGCCATCTCACCAGCCCTGAGGATAGCTCTTAACTCTTGATCTTCTTGCCTCCACCACATAGATTCAGGGGTTACAGGTGCACTACCGTGTCCAGTCTATGTAGCACTGGGGATGGAACCCAAGGGTTCATACATGATAAATGAGCACTCTACAAGATGAGCTATGTTCCTAACCCATCTGCCTGTCTTTCTATCACCTATGTCCCATCCGTTGATCTATAAATCTTTTTATTCATCTTTCACCCACCCACCCAACCATTCACCCATTCATTCTTAGTAACCAAGGCTGGTCTTGAACTCTTGATTTTCCCACCCGAGTCTTCCCAGTCCTGAGATGATACAAGTGCACATCACCATACCCGTGTCAAAATCTACTTCTAATTCTTATTTCTGTTTTTAAAAAGAAAAGTTATCTGTTTTATGTATATATGTGTCTGTTGAGTGTATATATGTGCACCAAGTGCCTACAGGAGCCTGCAAAGATCAGTTGTCAGATTCTGCCATTGGAGTTCTAAACAGTTGCGAGCTGTCACAACTCTGGTCCTCTACAGGAGCAGCAACTGCTCTTAACTGGTGACCCATCTCTTCTAATTTCTCTCTCTCTCTCTCTCTCTCTCTCTCTCTCTCTCTCTCTCTCTCTCTCTCTCTCTCCCTCCCTCCCTCCCTCTCTTCCTTCCTTCCTCCCTTCCTTCCCCCCTCCCTTCCTTCCTTCCTTCATTCCTTCCTTTTGTTTTTTGTTTGTTTGTTTTTTTTTAATTAGGTATTTTCCTCATTTACATTTTCAATGCTATCCCAAAGGTCCCCCATACCCACCCCCCCAATCCCCTAACCACCCACTCCCCCTTTTTGGCCCTGGCGTTCCCCTGTACTGGGGCATATAAAGTTTGCAAGTCCAATGGGCCTCTTTTTGCAGTGATGGCCGACTAGGCCATCTTTTGATACATATGCAGCTAGAGACAAGAGCTCCAGGGTACTGGTTAGTTCATATTGTTGTTCCACCTATAGGGTTGCAGTTCCCTTTAGCTCCTTGGGTAATTTCTCTAGCTCCTCCATTGGGGGCCGTGTGATCCATCCAATAGCTGACTGTGATCATCCACTTCTGTGTTTTGTTTGTTTTTTTGAGACAGGGTTTCATCGTGTAGCCCTGGCTGTCCTGGAACTCACTCTGGAGACCAGGCTGGCCTCGAACACACAGGGATCTACCTACCTCTGCCTCCCAAGTGCTGGGATTAAAGGCATGCTCTACCACCACCTGGCTAGTTCTTATTTCTTATTTTGCCTTTTGCTGGCCCCAAATACTTTGCCTCCACTTCCAATTGTAAGTCCCAAAACTTAGGGTTTGGAAAATGGGTGGCTTGCTAGACTGTCAAGGAGATAATGAAGGAAGAAAGGGAGGCTCAGAGCCAGAGAAATTTGCAAAGGAACCTGTATGCCCCATAGGTCTGGATCACAGGGGATAACTCCAAAGCCAGTATCCAAAGGACAGCCTATCCTCAGCTGGGGGTGGAGTCTTTGCCTGCTTCCCGCCTATACTAAAATGTCGAACTATTTTTTCTCTTTCTCTCTCTCTCTTTCTATTTTTTCTTTTAAAGATTTATTTATTTATTTTATGTATATGAGTACACTAGGGCATTAGATCTCATTACAGATGGTTGTGAGCCACCATGTGATTGCTGGAATTTAAACTCAGGACCTCTAGGAGAGCATCCAGTGCTCTTAACCTCTGAGCCATCTCTCAGCCCTCTGGTTTTTTGTTTTGTTTTGTTTTGTTTTTTTGTTTTTTTAAAGACAGTATCTCATTGTCTTTGTTAGCAGCTCTGTCCTGTCCTAGAACTCACTATGCCCAACACACTGACCTCAAATACATGCTTATCCACCTGGCTCTGCCTCCCAAATGCTGGGATTAAACATGTGTACCACCACTACCTGGCATCTCTGTCCATCATTTTAATCAAAGAGAAAAATGTATAAAACTTTTTCTTAAGTAGCCCAGACTGGTAATGAGGATCACTGTGCATCTGAGGATGAGTCTGTTGCCTCTGTCTCCCAGATTCTGGGGTGGGAGTCACCATTTCTAGTTTAATGTTGTGCTGGGTTTGGAGTCTGTGGCTTCATGCTTTGAGACTGGTTTCCTGTAAGGCAGGCGATCATTGAATGCTTCCCCACCCTGCCTCCTGTTACTGAATGTCAGGATTGTAGCCATGAGCCGCCATGCCCGCTTTAATATAAGATCATTTAAAGCAGTAGTTCTCAATCTGTTGTCAGAGAGTAGCAAGCTTACAGTCAGGAAGTAGCAACAAAAGTCATTTTATGGCTGGGGGTCACCACAACATGAGGAACTGTGTTAAAGGTCTCAGCCTTCGGAAGGTTGAGAAGGAAACCTCAAACCCACAGATATCGGTCACAGTTCTCAAAGGACCACATTGCCCAATATGTTTATACACCATGGTCACATTTCCAGCCCACCGAGGACACCAGGATAAAGCTTCACTGCCAACAATGAGGTGTTTCAAAATTAGATGTCATTGTCCTGTCTTTATACCAACTTTGGGTTTTAGTCCAAATTCAGGGCATACACATCTATAATTCTAGCACACAGGAGGTAGAGGCAGGGGGATCAGTAGTTTATCATCTTGAGCTACATAGTGAGTTTTGGGACTAGCCTGGTATACAGTGGATTCTGTCAAAAAACTAAATGACAAAGAAGTAACAACAACAACAACAAAATAATAATAATAATAATAATAATAATAATAATAATAATAATATTATTATTATTATTATTATTATTATTATTATTATTATTATTATTTGTGTGTGTGTGTAGTGTCTGGACACATAGGTCAAGCTGAGCTTGAACTCAGGACAATCCTCATACATGTTTTGAGTCTTTATATCACTGGGAGCTGGAGAGGTAGCTCAGGAGTCAACAGTACCTGCCAGAGGACAGGAGTTCAGTTCCAAGCACCTATGTAGAGTAGCTCACAACCAGATGTAATTCCAAAGTGTTCAATGCCCTCTTCTAGCCTCCCAGGGCACCTCCTCTCTCTCTCTCTCTCTCTCCTCTCTCTCTCTCTCTCTCTCTCTCTCTCTCTCTCTCTCTCTCTCTCTCTCTCTCTCACACACACACACACACACACACACACACACATACACACTTTTAAAAAGTCACATCAGCTGGGAAGTGATGACACACACCTTTAATCCCAGTACTCAGGAGGCAGAGGCAGGCAGATCTCTGACTTCGAGGCCAGGCTGTTCTACTGAGTGAGTTCCTGGACAGACAGGGCTACACAGAGAAACCCTGTCTCCCCCTCCCCCCATACAGTACCAATGGTAAGATGGTTTAGCAGGTAATCGCCCAAGCCTGGAGACCTGAGTTCTATCTTAGGACCCACATAAAGGTTAAGGGAGAGAACGCAGTGCACAAAGTTATCCCCTGGCTTTCACATGTGTGTTATGGCATGCACATGCATACATACATACATGCATACATACATACATACATACATACATACATACATAGACAGTGACAAATTAAAATAATACCTCATTGGTCAGTCACTGCACCCCTTTAATCCCAGCACTCAGAAGCCAGAGGCAGTTGGAACTCTGTAAGAGTGGAGCCAGCCTGGTCTACAGAGTGAGACTTTTTCTTTTTTTCTTTTTTTTTTAAAGATTTATTCATTTATTATACGTAAGTACACTGTAGCTGTCTTCAGACACTCCAGAAGAGGGAGTCAGATCTCGTTACGGATGGTTGTGAGCCACCATGTGGTTGCTGGGATTTAAACTCCTGACCTTCGGAAGAGCAGTCGGTTGCTCTTACCCACTGAGCCATCTCACCAGCCCCGAGATTTTTTCTCATCACCTCCCTACCCCAATCCATATACTTGATTAAAGCCCAGGTCTGGAGAGCCATGCCTGTAGTCTCAGCATTGGGCAGCTGAAGTAGATGGACCACCATGATTTCAGTTTATCCTGGGCTTCAGAGTGAGTTTAAGACCAGTCTGGGTAATTTAACAGAGAACCTGTCTCAAAATAAAATCTACAAACTATACTAGTTTTATAGGTGTTCAGCATCCCTTGGTAGAGTTGAGACTCAGAAAGACGGGCAATGCCTCCATCCCCTGGGAATGTGTCTACCAACTCACACAATCTACCTGTTTGATTTGCTTAGGACCCCATAGATAACAGCAGCTTTGAAATCAACTATGATCACTATGGAACCATGGATCCTAACATACCTGCGGATGGCATTCACCTCCCGAAGCGGCAACCTGGGGATGTTGCAGCCCTTATCATCTACTCGGTGGTGTTCCTGGTGGGAGTACCTGGGAATGCCCTGGTGGTGTGGGTGACAGCCTTCGAGGCCAGACGGGCCGTCAACGCCATCTGGTTTCTGAATCTGGCGGTGGCCGACCTCCTCTCGTGCTTGGCACTGCCTGTCCTGTTCACGACCGTTTTAAATCATAACTACTGGTACTTTGATGCCACCGCCTGTATAGTCCTGCCCTCGCTCATCCTGCTCAACATGTACGCCAGTATCCTGCTGCTGGCTACCATTAGTGCCGACCGTTTCCTGCTGGTGTTCAAGCCCATCTGGTGTCAGAAGGTCCGCGGGACTGGCCTGGCATGGATGGCCTGTGGAGTGGCCTGGGTCTTAGCATTGCTCCTCACCATTCCATCCTTCGTGTACCGGGAGGCATATAAGGACTTCTACTCAGAGCACACTGTATGTGGTATTAACTATGGTGGGGGTAGCTTCCCCAAAGAGAAGGCTGTGGCCATCCTGCGGCTGATGGTGGGTTTTGTGTTGCCTCTGCTCACTCTAAACATCTGCTACACCTTCCTCCTGCTCCGGACCTGGAGTCGCAAGGCCACGCGCTCCACCAAGACGCTCAAAGTGGTGATGGCTGTGGTCATCTGTTTCTTTATCTTCTGGCTGCCCTATCAGGTGACCGGGGTGATGATAGCGTGGCTGCCCCCGTCCTCGCCCACCTTGAAGAGGGTGGAGAAGCTGAACTCCCTGTGCGTGTCCCTGGCCTACATCAACTGCTGTGTTAACCCTATCATCTACGTCATGGCTGGCCAGGGTTTCCATGGACGACTCCTAAGGTCTCTCCCCAGCATCATACGAAACGCTCTCTCTGAGGATTCAGTGGGCAGGGATAGCAAGACTTTCACTCCGTCCACGACGGACACCTCAACCCGGAAGAGTCAGGCGGTGTAGAGGAGAAGCCACAACTGGCCTAGCTGCTCCTTTTCCAGCCCTCCTACCCCCTCCTCTTCTTCCTCCTCCTGCCTCTCCTCCTTCCTTCCTTCCTTCTCTTTGCATGTTTAATTTTCTGCAATTCTCTAAGTTGCTCTGACTAGCCTTGAGCCCAGGATCCTCATGAAGGCTGAGATTATAAATATAAATTCCTTTGATGAAAAGCATCACATTAAGATAGTACTCGGCTTTTTTTCTAAGGCTTTTTTTTTTTTTCTTGGCTACGTTGCCCACCTGCAGTGGCTAGGCAGATACACCTAATGATGACCTCCAGGGGTTGGATAACAGAGAACAAGAGAATTTCCTGGCCTTCTTCTTCCTCTCTTCCTCTTCTTTTTCCCTCCTCCTCCTTCTTCTCCTCCTCCTCCCTTTTTTTTTTTATGGTTCTGGTCTGAACCCAGGTCTCAATGGAACCCAGGGCTTATGGATATATCACATAAGCAAGCTACAGCCCCAAACCCCAGGCAACCAGTATCCACCCACCCTTTATTTCTTTTCTATGTTTGATTTTTTTTTTTTTTGAGACAAGGTCTCATGTAGGGTAGTCTGGCCTTGAACTCCAGATCCTCCTGTGACCATCTCCCAAGTGTCGTGACTGTAGACCTGTGCTGTTGTGTCCGACCTATCCTTTATTTCTACAATTTTGTGTTTTCAGGAATGGTATTTAATGGAACCCAACATATCCAAGCTTTGTAAAAACAACTATGCATGGCTTACTTGATAAATTTTTTTTTTTTAAAAAGGTACAGAAATGTGTTGTTTAACTTTTTAAAAGCACGTATTTATTTATTTTGTGGGGGGTGAGGGGGTGGTGCTGGGCAAATGTCATGGTATATGTGTGGAGGTCAGAGGACAACCTGTTGAAATTGGTTCTCTCATTGCAACCATGAAGGTCCTCATGGAATCGAACCCAGGTCATCATACTTGGCAGCAAACACCTTTACCTGCTGAGTCACATCACTGGCCAGAGGTGTCCTGTCTTATAATGCGTTCTTTCAGCTTAATGAATGTGTGTGCATGAGTGTATGTGTTGGCTAGAAAATATGTACAGATCAACACCAGAAGTATCATGCAAGCATGGGAATGGTTTTGAATTTCCTGGTCAAATTAAAAATGTGAAAGAAGACCTGGGTGTGGTGGCGCAAACCTATATCCCAGCATGTGGGAGGTTCAGGGGCCAGAATTGAGTTTTAGAACCCAGCCTGGCTTACCCAGGGAGACTGTCTCATGAGATCCAAATAAACAGTATATGATGGAAAACACTGGAGTTTAGCTCTGCTAGGCCCTCTCTTCTTCCCAGTGGATATGTGACCACTGGTT
The DNA here is from genome assembly GCF_000001635.26 of Mus musculus. Lineage (NCBI taxonomy): Eukaryota > Metazoa > Chordata > Mammalia > Rodentia > Muridae > Mus > Mus musculus. The sequence goes on along the minus strand of NC_000073.6, from coordinate 16,246,678 downwards.
GTCACATATCACAGACCCAGCCTACCTGTGTTCTGCTATTCACACTTTCTATATGATGACACTAACCTCACTGAATTTTTACAGGCTCCATGCCTTGGCATTTATTATTTATGTATTTATTTATTTTGAGACAGGATCTCTTTACATAGCCCTAGCTGTCCTGGAACTCACTATGTGAACCAGGCTGGCCTAGAACTCACAGAGATGGGCCTGCCTCCATCTCCTGAGTGCTAGGATTAAAGACATGAGCCACCACATCCAGCTTTATTCTATGTTTTGTATGGCCTCTATGAGTTTGAAACATTTAATCAATTAGTTAGTTAATTAATTAATATATGAGATGGGATCTCATGTAGCCCAGGCTAGCCTTAAGCTGGTTTTACAGCTGAGGTGGGATTATAGGTAGTCCTCCTGACTCCCAGTTGTCTCCCTCTTGTGGCTTTTCTCATTATCGGTCACATCTGTATTGCCACAGCTGAGCTTCTCACCCACTGACCCATGCCCCAGCTGTCCCAAGAACCTCTTCCTCCCCTTGCTTTTCCATTCCAGGAAAAACCACACTGGCAACCTGCTCACCCAGGCCCTTTCAGCTGCCCCATCACAGACCCAGCCCTCCCTTCTTACCACACACCCGGCTCTACATCCTGCCCCCCCCCCCCGCACCCCCCCCCGCCTCCTTCATGCCTCTCCCTTCCCTTGATCTCCTGGTTGCCCAGCACCTCTTCCAAGGACCATCCTGCTCCCATCCTGTCTTCTTGCCAGGTGTCCCCTCCTTAAGGGAGTCCCCTGTGACAGCCCTCAGTTTCCCATAAGCACCCTACCATCAATCTTTTTCTCTGGCTGCGATTGAGCTTCCTGGTTCAGGGAGTAAGTAGTAGGTAGGGATTCACCTCCTTCTGGCCTTGCTGTAATGAGATGCTGTTTTAAGGGTTGGGCTGAGGGCTGGGGCTAGGGGGTGGGGTGGGGTTAGAAAGACGGATCAGTGATTAAGAGCATTTGATGTTCTTTTAGAGCAGCGGTTCTCAACCTCTGGGTCTCAACCTCTTTGGCAAACTTCTGTTTCCAAATTATTTACATTCCGATTCATAACTAGCAAAATTACAGTTTTGAAGTAGAAATGAAAATAACTTTATGGTTTGGGGGGACACTGCAGAGTGAGGAACTGTATTTAAGGGTCATAGGTCGTAGCATCATGAAGGTTGAGAACTACTGTTTTAAAGGATTAGTTCAGTTCCCAGCATCCACATAGTGTCTCCTAATGATTTGTAATGGCTGCCTTGGACACCAAGCCCACACATGCTGGACATACATGCAAGCAAAACACCCATACATATAAAATTATATATAATATGTAAGCTGGGCCCAGGATACAGTGTTTCAGTTCAGTAGGTAGCATGCTGGCCTAACACGCACAAGCCTCTGGTTCAGTCCCCTGCACTGAATAAAATCTCCAATAGTGGTTGGGTGTGGTGGTACATGCATTTAATTCCAGCACTCCAGACACAGATGCAGGCAGACCTCTGGGAGTTTGAGGCCAGCTACTTAGTGAGCTCCAGGTCAGTCCAAGTGAGACTTGGTTTCAAAATAAAACAAATATATACACACAAAGAAACTAAATCTGCATGGTGGATTTAGGAGGTAGAGGCAGGAGGCTCATCTAGTCAAGGAGAGTTTGTGGCTAGCCTGGGCTACATGAGGCCATTCTGGGCTACATGAGCCTCTGTCTGAAAACACAAACAAAAACAAATGAACAAACAAACAAACAACAACAAAAATCCCAGCCAGGCTTGGTAACAAGCATTTGGGAGACGGCCATAGGTGGACCTCCGTGAGTTCAGGCTGCAGAGAGAGGCCAGTTTAAAACCAAAACGAGACAAAAAGGGATGCTCAGTGGTTTAAGAGCATTGGCTGCTGCTCCTCCAGGGGACTGAGGTTTCCTTCCCAGAACCCACAGGGCAGCTCACAACTGTCTGTAGCTCCAGTTCCAGGGGAGCTGATGCAGTTTCCTTGCCTCCACAGGCATGGTGTGTAGCACGCAGATATACAGACAAACCACTCATGCACCAAAGGCAAAAATAAATTAATCTAAAAGAAAGGAAGGAAGGAAGGAAGGAAGGAAGGAAGGAAGGAAGAAAGAAAGAAAGAAAGAAAGAAAGAAAGAAAGAAAGAAAGAAAGAGAAAGAAAGACAGGAAGGAAGGAAGGAAGGAAGGAAGGAAGGAAGGAAGGAAGGAAGGAAGGAAGGAATTGGACATACAGCAGGTGGTGGTCATGTTGAGAGACCCCCACCCCAGGTGACTCCCAGGCAGGTCAGGGTTAAGCAACGCAGCTCAAAACAGAAGTTTGCAGAGTCCAGGGGATTGCCAAATGTGTGGCCTGTGGAATCTGCTTATGTCAACAGGGTTGGAAGGGGAAGTGAGCAGGAAAGGAAGTGGGCTGAGAGCTTGGCGGACTCTAGTGTGTTCTTTCTCCTCCCCCAGCCCCAGCCTTCTGGACCCTTGGGTCTTACACACCTATCTGTTCTTCAGATGCAGGGCTCCAAGGCCTGGGGCCAGAGCCGCCTTCCCTTGTAACGGTGACCTCCGGGAGCTCACATCCAGGAAGCTGTTACATTGCAGTAGAGTCTTCTGGGATGAAATATGAGGGGCTGGGAGACGGGTCAGTGAGTAAAGTGTTTGCCATTTAAACATAAGGATATGCGTTCCAGCCCAGGCTATGGATTTGCCTGGTACAGAGGCACGGTGGGTTGTGTTTGTAACCTCAGCACGGGAGAGTGAGACAGATGGATCTCTAGGGCTTGCTGACCAGCAGGCCTGGGTTAATCAGTGAGCATCTAGAGCAAGTTGAGAGCCTTGGTCTCTAAACACAAGGTGGAAGGAAAGGGAGGGCCCTGGAGAGGTGGTTCATAGGTACCGCTCTCAGCAGCAAGCACTCTCACCTGAGGAGCCCTAGCCCTAGCTCTACTACTGAGCCACACTCCCAGCCCCTCATTGGTGAGTTCTTGGTTCTGTTGAGCCAGGCCCCCAATCCTTTGCTGGAGGATTCTAGGCAAATATCCTAACACTGAGCTGTGCACTGCTCCAGACCTTTTATCATCTTGGCACATCTGTTGACCAGGTAAGTCTCCCATGTTGAGGTGTGGAGAACACTGAGGCCTTTCAGGATGAGAGAGAGAGAGGAGAGGCCTGCATCACAGAATCTGTAGTGCCTTGACCCAGAAGCAATTTCCTCTAACAACATGACTTTATGCTCTAAATATCAACAGAAGAATTTGTGACCGCATCCTTCTCAGCCTTAAGCAAGGCTCAGAGAGAAAGACGACCATCAGGAACTGCTGAGTGACGAGAGTCCATGTCAGGGTTGAGGCCATGTCCTGCTCGGTGTCCTAAGCCTGCACCATGCTGTAGGTGTATAGTTTAAGACAGTGTACTCTAGGGCACACTTTAATTCCCACAATTGGGAAGCTGAGGAAAGCAAATCTGTGAGTTTGAAGTCACTCTGGCCTACGTGAGACCCTGTCTCAAACCCAACCCAACCCAAATCAAACCAAACCAAACCCAGCCACTATAGCCAACTTCTTTTTTGTTCTTGTCATTACTACTACTACTACAAATAATAATAATAAATATCTAATAATAATTTTCACTTTAAATATCTGTGCACATGGGCCTGTGAGAGTCACAGTTTGTATTTGAAGGTCAGAGGCTAGCCTTAATTCTAGAGCTTTCCTTTCTACTTTGAGACAGAGTCTCTTGTTGCTTGTAATGGCAAAGGCCAGCTGGCCCACGTTTCCAGGGATTTTGACTCCCTGGCTGTCTTCCTTTCTGAACGCTGGCATCACATACATATACTACTGAATGTGGCTATTATATGGGTTCCAGAACTTCAACCTCAGGTCCCCATGCTTGTGTGACGAGCACATTCCCCACCAATCCACCCATGGGGACCGGACAGATCTCTCCCGTGAGCTCCCCCTTGCCTCTGCCTCCGGAGTGCTGGAGTGACAAGCATGTTCTCCTATGCCTGCTGTCTTCCCATTTTACAGGTAAAAAAACCAGAGGCCCAGAAAGGGGACAGGATTTGCTTATTTTGGGGCATGTGGGGGTTTGAGACAGGGTTTCTCTATGTAGTCCTGGCTGTCTCTCTGTGACTCTTGGCTGGCCTCGAACTCAGAGACCTGTCTGAGTGCTGTGATCAAAGGTGTGCGCCACCACTGCATGACAGGACTTGCATTTTATGTTCCCCGGAAACCTCAGGCCCTGGGCTCAGCTTCTTGATCTTTCTGAGGAGGGTTCATTCTGGGCTATCATCCTCACAACATTTGAGGAAGGAAAGATCTTTAAGAGTCTGTGGCTGGCAGGAATGAGAGGCAGAGAACAGCGCAGCCGGTCAGTGGAGGGTTAGCAGGCCGCTGGTGATTACTGCAGAATCTTAGGGGTCCTTTAGTGCCAAGGGTGGGTGGGAAGTGGTTTCAGAGATAGCCCTCCAGACCTTGCTGTTCAAAGCCCACACACCTCTGGCTTCCAGGAAGCTGATAGTAGTGAGGCTGCGGGTGGAGGCACACACTTTCGGCTTTTCCGACCTTTCTGTCTGTGGGTTAATTTGTGACTCACGGGGAGGAAGAAAAGACAACTATTTCCCTGGGGCTAGCGGAGGCCACGCCTGTTTTTCCTGGTTAAGAAGGTTGCGCAGGGTCCTCAGAGAATCCCATAGGATCTGGGGAAGGGTTGCATTGCTGAGACTCAGGCCCGCTACTGTCCCTGGTGGAGAGACTCTGGGCTTCCTTGCGGCTGCTGAGGTCTGCTGTGCTTGTGCATTCGGCCAATTTGGGACCAGTCAGAAGAGAGGTGAGGAAGGGAGGCATAAAGGAGGTTGCGAGAAGGGGTGGAGAGGCTCATAATGTTTGCCTTAGAAGCTTTCATTTTGAAATCTTGGGAGTCAGAATTAGCATTCCAGATTATATATGTTGTATTTTCCTGAGACAAGAGCTCATGCTGTCCAGGCTGACCTCAAACTCACTATGTAGTTGAGGTGATCTCGAACACCCGAGTGTCCTGCCTCCACCTCCAGAGTACAGGGATCATCAAACACAGGTTATGTAGTGCTGGGAGCAGAGCTCAGGGACTTTGGCACTCTACCAACTGAGCCACACCCCCAGCCCTGAATCATATAAAATAATCTGTTTCATTACGACATTTATATTATATATGAATGTTCTTGAGTTTTGCTCAAATTCACCACCATCTCTTTTCTCATCAGCTTGTATGTTGTTGTTGTTGTTGTTATTATTGATACAAAATATCTCTACGTAGCTCTGACTGTCTTGGAATTCGTTATGTAGACAAGGCTGGATTCACAGAAATCCACCTCCCTCTGCTTCCAGAGCACTGGGATTAAAGGCATACTCCTGGCTTATACTTAAAAGTGGCAATTTGGAGCTGAAGAGATGGCTCAATGGTTAAGAACATGCAATGTTCTTTCAGAGGTCCTGAGTTAGGTTCTCAGAACCCATCTTATCAGTGGCTTACGAACACCTGTAACTCCTGCTCTAGGGAGTCAGATGCCTTCTTCTGGCCCCAGCAGGTAACTGCACACATGTGGCCAACACTTGTGTGCATAGACATATGTAAAATAATGGCAATAATATTTTATGTATTGTGTATAGAGCCAAACAAATATAAATGATTTACTGTAAAAGAAAGCAATGTCACTGGGTGCAGAAGTGTCCATTTGTAATCCCAGATGAGAAGGCAGATAAGAAAAGAAGGTTTCTTTTACTCTCTGGCCCATCTGTTGAGCCAGTTGGCAAACTTGAGGTTCTGTGAGATATCCAGTCTGAAAAAATGTGGAGGGCTGGAGGGTGTGGCTCAGTGGTAGACCCCCTGCCTAGAATCCCCCAGTGAGGGGCTGGGGGCGTGGCTCAGTGCTGGAGCCCTTACTTAAGTTGGAAAGAGGGAGAAAGAGGGAGAAGGAGAGGGGGGAGAGGGAGAGAGAGAGAGAGAGAGAGAGAGAGAGAGAGAGAGAGAGAGAGAGAACATGAATTCTGGGAACCATCCTTGTCTCTCTTTACAGAGGAAATACCATAGGCTGATAGTGACTGAGTACAGAAACTGTCCCAGACTATTATCAGTAGTAGCTGTGAAGGGTGGGGTCAGAGATGGGAAGAGAGGTAGTGATAACAGCAGTTCACACACACATACACACACACACACACACACACACACACACACACACACACACACACAAACACACACACGAGCAGGCACACCCTGTCTGCTGTTTGCTGTGGACGAGCACTGTGGCAGCCTGTCTCCATAGCAGATCCGCTAACTACACTGACTATCCGCAGCGCTCGCTCTCCCAGGTGGGGTCTGTGATTATCCCTATACAGGTACACAGAGATTCCGCAGCTTGTTGAAGGCCACACAGCTATTGAAGCTTTGAGTTTTTGTACTCTTGTTATGCTCTATATTGCTTGTTTTGTTTGTTTGTTTTGAGATGAGGGTCTTAACTTATAGCCCAGGTTGGCCTCAAAATCATGGCATTTCTCCTGCTTCAGCCTCTGAGTGCTGGGGTGACAGGTGAGTTTTTGTTTTGTTTTGTTTTTAAACAGGTACAGTTTACTTTAAGGAAGGAAAACTACTCAGAAAAATGGCTTGGCCTCATAGCTGGCTACCTGGCAGAGCTGAGAGTGTCCCAATTTCCGTTCTGTCCTTCCTGTTTTAACAGTGTTGGCCAAGGCTTTGGGCAGTGCCAGACAACCCATAAATAGTCAGATGAGAGCTGCAGGTTCCAGCCACTCCAGACATGGGGTTGGGTGTCCCCTCCCGCCCAGGTCCTGTCCTTCCCCGCCTGCTTTGTGTCTTGTGTGTGTTTCTTAGGCTTTAGTTCTTCTGTCCCACCAAACTGGTGAGCTGGGTCCTAGAGGAGGATGTGCACAGACAGAGCCAGCCGTGACTGCGGGTCAGCTCAGGGCCACGGGGATACACGGCTGACTAGCTTCCCAGTTTCTCACATCTGGGGCCGGTAATATTTCTGGACTCCCTAGGGACACGCTGCAATTCAGTTCTGTCTTCTTAGCTGAGTGATTTTAACTAAGTTACTCACCCTCTCTCTGCCTCTTTAGCTGCAGAATCGGCTTACCAAGACTGTATCAAAACACAGTGTTGAAAGGTGTTTGGGGCCAGGCCTTGCACGTGCACAAAATGGTGCCCTCTAATATCCTAAAACTATTATTATTATTTTATTAGGTAATTTTGTGTCTTAGTTAGGGTTTTTATTGCTGTGAAGAGACACCATGAGGGGCTGGGGGCGTGACTCAGTGGTAGAACACCCACCTAAAATTCCCCAGGGGCACACGCAACTCTCTCTCTCTCTCTCTCTCTCTCTCTCTCTCTCTCTGACAGGGTTTCTCTGTGTAGCCCTGGCTGTCCTGGAACTTGCTTTATAGACCAGGCTGGCCTCAAACTCACAGAGATCCCTCTGCCTCTGCTCCAAGTGCTGGAATTAAGTTGTACACCACCACTGCCTGGCTAATTATTTCTATCTTAATAGTTTCTTTTCCTGTTGCTTGTGATGAAATACTCCACAGCCAGATGTGGTGGCACACTTTTTTATCCCAAGACACTTGGGAGGCAGAGGTAGGTAAATTTCTGTGAGTTTGGGGCCATTCTGGTCTACATAAAATACTCTTAAAGGGCTACTTAAGGGAGAAGGTACTTATTATAGATTATTATATATTATGTCATTATATATTATATATAATCTAGAGAATTAATATTATAATATTTCTATAATACATACTATGTAATATAATATTAATATCAATACAATTATATTATCTACTATTCATTATACATTAATATATATTATATGATTTTGTTAATATTATACAATATATAACAATATTATATTATTAATGATATTATTACCAACATATAAATTAATATTATTAATATATTATTTTCATTTATATATTTAATGTATATAATATAAATTATATTAATTGCAAAAATTAATAAGATTATAAGGTTATTGATAGTTATATTAATAATATTGTATATGATATACTAGTATATATTACCACATATTATTATAGTCAGATTCATAGTTCCAATATCTTGTCCATTATGGAGGGGAATTCAAGGCAATAGGAGCTCGAAGTAGCTGATCACGTTGAAACCAGTCGAGAAACACTAGTGGTGATTGCATGCTGCTGCCCACGTTTTCCCCATTTATTTTTATCTCATTTAAAAAAAATCTTCATTTTTATTTTCTGTATGTGTGTGAGTATGTATGTGCTGCTTGGCAGACATGTGGAGGTCAGAGGACAACTTTTTAGCACCCTTTCTCCTCTTTCACCGTGTGGGTCTTAGGGATTGAACGCGGGTCATCAGGTTTGGTGACAAGCACCTTCACTTGCTGAGCCATCTTGTTGGCCCTCTTTCTCCAGGATCCCAGCCAGGGATCTTTCCACAGTTAGCATGGATCTGCCCACATCAATTAGCACAATAAGACCAGACCTCCGTGGAGTTCCTAGAGGCTCATCCCTTAGTTGGCAATAACCGGCACAGAATGCTGGTACCCTGGAGTGCAGGCACCCTGCGCCACAGTGTTGGTGTCTCTAGCATGGAGCCGCTGGACCCGCCTTGCCCGGGGACAGCAAAGCTGGAGTTTTCCGTTGACTTTCCCTCCTGTCCCCTGCAGGTGTCTGGGGGCCAGAATGATGAACCACACCACCAGCGAGTATTATGACTATGAGTATGACCATGAACACTACAGTGACCTTCCGGACGTGCCCGTAGACTGCCCAGCTGGCACCTGCTTCACTAGTGATGTCTACCTGATAGTCCTGCTTGTGCTGTATGCAGCCGTCTTCCTGGTGGGTGTGCCAGGCAACACCCTGGTGGCGTGGGTGACCTGGAAAGAGTCCCGCCACAGGCTTGGGGCCTCTTGGTTCCTGCACCTGACCATGGCCGACTTGCTTTGTTGTGTGTCTCTGCCCTTCCTGGCTGTGCCCATCGCCCAAAAGGGCCACTGGCCATACGGGGCGGCAGGCTGCTGGCTGTTGTCCTCCATCACCATTCTGTCTATGTATGCCAGTGTGCTGCTCCTGACCGGCCTCAGCGGAGACCTCTTCCTACTGGCTTTCAGGCCCTCCTGGAAGGGTGCAGATCATCGAACATTTGGGGTGCGTGTGGTCCAGGCCTCCTCCTGGATGCTGGGCCTCTTGCTGACTGTGCCTTCTGCTGTCTACCGTAGGCTGCTTCAGGAGCACTATCCTCCCCGACTTGTGTGTGGCATAGACTATGGGGGATCGGTCAGCGCCGAGGTTGCCATCACCACTGTTCGATTCCTCTTTGGCTTCCTGGGGCCATTGGTGTTCATGGCCGGTTGTCACGGCATCCTCCAACGGCAGATGGCCCGCCGCCATTGGCCCCTGGGCACAGCTGTCGTGGTGGGGTTTTTCATTTGCTGGACCCCTTATCACGTCCTGCGGGTAATCATTGCAGCGGCTCCTCCGCACTCCTTGCTCCTCGCCCGGGTCCTGGAGGCGGAGCCTCTGTTTAATGGCCTGGCCCTGGCTCACAGTGCTCTCAATCCCATAATGTTTTTGTATTTCGGAAGAAAACAACTCTGCAAGTCACTCCAGGCTGCATGCCACTGGGCCCTGAGGGATCCACAGGATGAGGAAAGTGCGGTGACCAAGGTATCCATATCCACCAGCCACGAAATGGTGTCTGAGATGCCGGTGTAGGCAAGAGGGCTTTGGATTTCCTAGGCCATCGCACAACTGTGCAGCTTCAAGCATAGCTGGATGCAGGAGCTCGGAGATGGCTTTTGTTCTTCATTCAATATTCATTGTGCACTTGCTCGTTCAAAACCCTGATATAAAGGTCCCGGGCTGACAGTGGCTGGAGCCAATTCCTTCCCCAGGAGTTAGCAGTTTACACAAGAAGACGTATAGGAAACACTTGACGGGATATGGACTATGTCAAGGTTGAGATGTTCCATAGAACCCAAAGAGGGTGCTGGGGAGACTGCTCGAGTGCCTGCTGTACAAACCAGGACCTGAGTTTGAGCCCCACCACCTTCACAGAGCTGTGTATGGTGATTCACCTCTAACCCCAGCACTGAGGGAATAGGTGGATCCAAGGGGTTCTCTGGACAAGTGGTCTAGCCCAATCAACAAACCCCTGTCTCAAGAAATAGAGTGGAGCCAGGCACGGTGGTGATAACTTTAATTACAGCATTTGGGAGGTAGAGCCAGGCTAGCCTGATCTACATAGTGAGATCAGGCTAGCCTGATCTACGTAGTGAGGTCCAGATGGAGATTTGGGAGGTCGAGCCAGGCTAGCCTGATCTACATAGTGAGATCCAGGTGGAGAGTAGCAGATGAAGACATCCAGTCTTAACCTTAGGGACACACACACACACACACACACACACACACACACACACACACTACACAGGGTTGGACAGCCTAGGTCAGGTAGGCTAGCACCCTGAACAACGGGTAATGACTGAGCCAAAACCTGACTAATGGACCTGAGCATCCATGCTTAAATCTGGGGAACTATTCCAAGCAGACAGAGCAAACACAAAGGCCTTGCTCTGGGGTATCTCTTCCAAGAAGCCTTCCCTGACTTGCATCCCTCCCAGAAACAAGGGTTCTTCCTATCTTGCAATCTCTTCAACACAAATGCCCAGATAAATCCTAAGTCCCCTAAGAGTGAGAGAGGAACTCACTCTATCTTTTATATTTTGGTATTACATTTAATTATTTATTGCCTGTGTCGGAAAGCATGGAGGGAGTAGGGGTGGGGTGGGACGATGGTTAGAGGACAACTCTTTCCATCATATGGGTCCTTGGGATCGAACTCAGGGTGTCAGGCTTGGTTGTAAGCACCTTTACTGGCGGAGCCATCTCACCAGCCCCAAACTCCTCCGTCTTGTCTCTTTCTCCCCTCCTCTGTCTTAGAAAGTACTGCATTTCCTCTGTCCACACTCTGATTGTTTTCAACTGCTCAGTGGGCCTGTTTGTGTTGCTGGTGTCTTTTTTGTTATTTTCGAGGATCTTTAAACTATTTTATTTTATTTTTTTTTAAAAATCATACAGGTATATGCTGTACATTGAGTAGATCCCCACCTTACTCCAGGTTTGCAGAACTTTAACGCCTATGGCATACTGTGTCCAGCCAACTCTCCCCCACAGATCCCTAGGGCCTGGCTTTGGTCTTGGTTTTCTTTTTTGATTTTTTTTTTTTTTTTTTTTTTTGAGATAGGGTCTCATAGAGCCCAGGATGGTTTTGAACTCACTATGAAGGGGGTGACCTTCATCATCCCCTGAATGCTGGGATTATAGTCTGTATCACCACACGTTAGTTTATGGGGTGCTGGTGATCAACCTCAGGGCTTCATGCATGCTAGGCACATGCTCTATCAATTGAGCGACATCTGGATTTCCTCACAGGGGGACTCTAGGAAGCTGTCCTGTTACTGAGCTCCACCCCAAACCCTCCTTGAACAATGTATACATCTGTCTGTCTGAAAAGTTCAAAAAAGTTTTGGTTAATTTACTGGACCAGAGAGCCTCTTCAGAAGGTCTTTTAAATTTTTTCTTTCTTTCTTTTTTTTTTTTTTTTGGTTTTTTGAGACAGGGTTTCTCTGTGTAGCCCTGGCTGTCCTGGAACTCACTTTGTAGACCAGGCTGGCCTCGAACTCAGAAATCCACCTGCCTCTGCCTCCCGAGCGTTGGGATTAAAGGCGTGCGCCACCATTGCCTGGCAAAAATTTCTTTTTGAAAGTACACTTTGGTGTTGTATGAAAGGAGAGGTTAGCACTCCCCCTTGACAAGGATGGAAGAGGCCTTGGGCCTAACAACACACATACGGTTAAGGCATTGCCTATTACCTATTTCGTGGCATCTAACAAAATAAAAGAAAAAACAAAAACAACAAAAAAAAAAAGAAGAAAAGGAAAGTACACTTTGAGAGTTTCTATTTAATTCTTTAGTCTTAAAACAATGAAGGAGAAATTTCATGAGATCTTCCAAATGTATTTTCTGTGTAACTATACATAAAATCTCTTGATGTTAAAAAATACTGTGTTTTGTTGTTTATTCTAAGCTTTCTCTGGTTCAGACGGCTGTGCAATAATTTTTCCAAACTGAAACAAGTTACACTGCTTAAGAATCAGGATGTAAACAACTCACAAGTCTCAGGATATTCCTGAAACTGACCACATACACCAGGTCCCTTCTTCCCCAAGTGCTGTAGTTTTCTTTATGCTGCTGTAATAAAGCACTCGGACCAAATCAGTTTAAAGGAGCAAGGAGTTTATTTAGCTTACACTGCTACATCATAATTCCTAATTGAGGGGAGTCAGGACAGGAACTTGAATACAGAAACCATGGAGAAGCACTGTCTGCATGCTAGCTCTTTGCTCATGCTCAGGTCGCTTCCTTACAGACCCCAGGGTCACCTGCCTAAGTATGGTGACACCTACAGTGGGTTCATCCACTCACATCAGTCAAGACATTCTCTCACAGACATAGCCACAGGCCAACCTGATGAAGGCAAGTCTTCAGTGAGGTTCCCTTTACACAGGCAACCCCAGGTTGTGTCAAGCTGGCAGTAAAACTTAACTAAGACACCAAGCTCATTCAAACAGTGTCTTGGAGTTTTATTGCTGTGAAGGAACACCATGACCACAGCAACTCCTAGAAAGGAAAACATTTTATTGGACTTTAGTGACACCCTTACTTTGGACTGTCAATCAGTTCCCTATATGGCAGGAGTAAATGTTTGTTCATGTCTCTCCAGAAATAGCCATACAAGAGAGACTTATTGGGCTGGAGAGATGGCTCAGTGGTTAAGAGCACTAACTGCTCTTCCAGAGGTCCTGAGTTCAATTCCCAGCAACCATGTGGTGGCTCACAACCATCTATAATGGGATCCAATGCACTCTTCTGGTGTGACTGAAGAGAGTGACCGTGCTCTTAGCCATTGAACCATCTTTCCAGACATCCCTCAAAAATTTTTATTTCTATTTATTTATCAGTGTGTGCATGTGATGTCACATACACGCTGTGGTGCACAAAGGACAACTTTCAGGAGTTGGCTTTCTTCTTCCATTCTGTGGGCATCAGGAATTAAATTCAGGTCTTCAGGTGTAGTGCAAGGGTTTTACTCGATGAGCCATCTTGCCAGACCTCTGCCTTATTTTTTGACAGTGTCTCTCTGGGGCTTACTGAATTATCTAGACTGCTCGAACAGCAATCTCCTGTCTCCACCTCCTCAGTGTTGGGACTGTGGGTGTGTGAGATGGTGCCTGGCTTTATATGAATGACGGAGATCCACACACAGGTCCTCCTCTTTGTGTGTTGAATATTTTACCCACAGAACCATCTTGTAGCCCCCATTTGTGTGGTTTTTAAAATCTGTTTTCTGAGACAGTGTCTTTCTCCATTAGCCCAGGCAGGCCTTCAGACTCATGCCAGGCCTCCTTTGCCAACCTCTAGAGTAAGGACAGGGTTACGTGCCCACACTGCCACAGCTGGCTTGTGCTAGTTTCTTAACATACACATACTTCTTTACGTTTTCAGTGAATCACAGTTCACTATTTTCCCAAGAACTGCTTGCTGTGCAGTAGTGCTGGTGGTGGGTGGTGGCTTAGCAACAGATTTGATATGTCCATCATTTTTCTTTTTTTTTAAATGTAGTTTTCCAGGTGATGGTGGTGCACACCTTTAATCCACTTGGGAAGCAGAGACAGGTGGATCTCTGGGTTTGAGGCTGGTCTGGTCTACAGAGTGAGTTCTAGGACAGCCAACGCTACCTAGAGAAACTCTGTCTCAAAAACCAAAACAACCAAAACAACAACAACAATTTAATGTAGTTCTTCCTTGAAAGATTAAAATTGTGTTTAGTGTATTCTGTTGATTATAACGGATTTGTATCCCATGTGAGTTGTTTTCCGTGTGTGTGTGTGTGTGTGTGTGTGTGTGTGTGTGCTACCCATGGAGGCCACTAGGGGGCATCAGATTTCCCCAGAGCTGGAATTACAGGTGGTTGTGAGTTTGCCTACTGTGAGTGCTGGAAACTTGGATTCTCTGCAATAGCAGCCATCTCTCTGTCTGTTTTCCAAATGTTTGATACTGCTGTCTAATTTCTCACTGAACATTCACCCCTATCTGGTGTGGGAGCTTGAAAGATATGTACCCCATAAGCACGTTTATTTGGCGAGTTTGTGGAACTTTTAGGGGGTGGAGCCTGGCTGGAGGAAGCCTGGAGAGTCTACAGCTTTGCTCCACTTCCAGTTAGCTATATATACCACTGAAGATGTGACCTCACTTCCTGTTCTGGCTGCTTGCTGTCAAGCCTCCCCCGCCAGGATGGACACTCCATTTGAAGTGGAAACACAAATAAACTCTCTCTTCCATATATTGCTTTTGGGTATGGTGTTTGATCATAGCAATGCAGTCACAAAGACTTTCTTAGTATGTAGTTCAAACTTAAGTTAGCTTGAACATCCACCCATTATGTGGAAATACAAAATCCAAGATGCCCCAAAGTCCAATTTTTTTTTGAGACTTATGTAGATCAGGCTGGTCTAAAACCTTGAAATGTAGCTGTGGATGACCTTGAGTTTCTACAGGAGTGAGTCACCGTGCTCCATGTCCTAGGTCTTAGCAACCCTCATCTCTGGGAAGAGACACTGCTAAGAGTTTTAAATGACCAAGGTGGAAAGCAGTCAGGCATGGGACTGGAGCAGAAGCTGAGAGCTTTACATCCCGACTGAGAGAGAGAGAGAGAGAGAGAGAGAGAGAGAGAGAGAGAGAGAGAGGGAGGGAGGGAGAGAGAGAGAGAGAGAGAGAGAGAGAGAGATTGAGACTGGGCTTGATGTGGGATTTTGAACCTCAAGTCCTATCCTGAGTGGCACACCTCCTCTAAGGCCACACCTCCTCCAAGGCCACACTTCCTAATCCTTCCCAAACAGTTCAACACATGGGGACTAAGCATACAAATATATGAGTTTATGGGCATTTTTCTCATTCAAACCACCTACCACACCCAGTTTATGCATTGCTAGGGATGGAACCTCAAACCTTGTGCATAGCAGGCAAATGCTCTACTGACTGAGCTACATCCTCAGGTCCCCACAACTTTCTGTACTCTGACTAGAAGAGCAAATGGAAAAACTCACACCAGACCTCATAGGACAGGTTGCAGGTGTGATGACTCATGTCTACAATCAGAGCACTCAAGAGGAAGGGGCAGGAGAAGTTCAAGGTCACCCGTGGCTAGTGAGTTTGAGCCCTGTGCTACAGAAGACTCTGTCTCAAAACAAAAACAAACAAACAAACAAACAAACAACCAGAACCTTAAGACTAGAGGGATGGCTCAGCAGTCAGGAGCACTGGTGTTCAATTCCCAGCACCCACAGATGGTGGCTCACAACCATCTGTAATTCCAGTGTTGGGAGATACAGTGACCCCCCTCTGGCCTCCTTGAGCACTGCATGCACATGGTGCACATATAAATATGCAAACACTCATAAGAGAAATAAGCATTTCAAAACAAAACAAACACCAAACCTAGACCAAAACCAAACCGCCTAAGTAACAACAAAACCCACAGCCCCCCTCAAACCGTGGTGTAAAAGCAACCTTCAGGCTTGTGGTAGTTAAATAAGAACAATCTCCAGAGACTCGTACATTTGAATGCTTGGTCCACAGTTGGCGGAACTGTTTGGGAAGGATTGGGAGGTGTGGCTTTGTCGGAGGAGGTGTGTCACTGAGGATTGGATCTGAGGTTTCAGAAGCCTACATTACTCTGCAGTTGGTGCTTTACCTCCCCCCCCCCCCCCCGCCTTCTGCTTGCAGATCAGATGTAAGCTCTCAGCTAATGTCCAGTGCTATGCTTGCCTAGCTGCCTGTTGCCATGCTCCCTGCTGGGCTGGTCATGGGTTCACCCTTTAAAACTCTCAGCAAGGCTTGATTACATGATTTCTTTTATAAGTTGGCTTGGTCATGGCATCTCATCACAGCAAGAGGAAAGTAACTGAAACCAGGACTATGAGGAGGTAATGTAAAGGAATAAATTCTGTATTCAGGCTTGGGTCTCATCTCTAAAGTATCTCGCTTTATATACCTATGCTAATATTTCAAAATCTGAAATATTAAAAAAGCTTAAATCTGAAATGCTCTGGTCTCAAGCATTTTGAATAAGGGATACCCAACTCATATGGTCCAGACAGAATAACTTTCCCATCTTTCTATCTTGGTGATCACACTTCTAGTGGCCAGGCCTCAACTCCCTACCATCTCCTCTACCATCTCGCAGGCTTGGCTGACATAACTCCTTGTAGCTTTTATTTCTTCCTTTATTCCCTATTTTGTATGAGTTCTTCTCCTAACTGTCTCGTAACAGTATCTTCTCTGGCTCAGCTCAGCTTCTCCTGGCTCAACTGCCTCTTGTTTTCGCTCTGCTCAATCTCTTTTCTTCTATCTCCTGGACCCTACTCCTGCCCACTTCCCTTCTGCCACTCTCTGCTAGCTTTTTATATCCTCTCCTGTTCCCAGAAGCCCAGGGGCAACCGGAACTGAAGGTCAAAGGGTCAAGCAGTTCTAATGTGTAAGCATTCCCAAAGAGTCAGGTGACTAGCCATGGGGCCAGGCACGGAAAATAAACACTACATTTTCTCCTGCTTGTTTTGTTGGGAACATGCAAAAGAAACTTACTCTAAGTACGACCATTTTGTCTTCAAACTCCATTTGATCCTAGGGAGAAACTAAATTCAAGGTTCCAGGCCCTAAGGCAGCTGGGGACTTCCCAACGGCAGAACAGCTTCTGTTGTAAACAGCTGTCTGAGTCCAGATGTTGCAGGGACAATGTCTCCATCTTGCTGGCCGGGTCAGATGAGTTCATGTTCCCAGGCCTAGGAACGAACTCCTACCTCACTTCTCCAAATGTTTTCTTAACTGTCTGTTAACAGGTAAAGAATATAGAAATTAAATCAAGGTGCATACATTATAAAAACATATAACCAATTGCCTATTATGCCCTAATTAACTGCATGCAGCTGACCTGCTCCTTCGTCCTCTTATCACTCTGAGCTCTGGACCTAACTAGGGGAATAAATTAAGGACCTGGAAGCCAGGTGCCTTGGATACGGCCCAATCTCCAACAAGTACTCCCTTGCTTAACCCACAATGTCAAAATACGACTGGAGAGCACTGCAGCTCCCCTCTGCCCCCAGCTCCCTCTCTCCTTAAAAACATTGTTCAATCTCCCTTTGGGATGCAGTTCAGATCCCAAACTGCATTTACTTTCCTGAGTTCTCAGAAAATAGAGCTTTCATTTTTACGCTTCCCTACCCCAAGCCCAACAGTTCTAGCTACTCGTTATGCAGTTCTGAAGCGGCTTCTCCGTTTCCTCTAATGTCCTTTTCAGGGTTCCCAGGGGTCTGATGTGATCCTTTTGTTGATCAACTCAGGAGCAGATCCACAACTGAGAGAGGAACCTAACAGCAGCACTTCTCTTTCTGGAAGTGTGGGTTCTGTTTCCTTTTGTATTCCTGGACTATCTTATCTTCTAGCATCTTGTGTTCCGGAGTTTCTTTGATGGAGTCTCTCAATATCTGCTCCAGCTCTGTGAACCTTTGGCTTGCAGACCCACATTGGGCTTGCAGGATGCTGCATTCAGCATAGTCTATCTTAAAGTCCAGCTCGTGGATCTGTTGTTATTCTGCATTGTGGATGGCTCTGTGTTGCAGGAGACCAAAGTCCTGCTCATAGGCCTGTCAGTGCTTAGGTGCTGAACATTTCTTGCCCAGGCTTTTCTGGCTGGCAGTGGAAGGCAGTGTGGCTGGCCAGGCTTTCTTCTTTGCTGTTTTTGGATGGCTAAGATTTTCAGAAACTTCCCCTACTCAACTCTGAACTTTATCAGTTTTGATGCTATCCACAGCTTTTGTTTCCTATAGAAATATAAACAAATCTGCATCCCCAACGAAAATCATTTGCTGGCTTCCATTCTGATGTGTTAACACATGAGAATGTAGTATACAGGATGATTCAATTACACAGTTTGTTCTTTTTTGTTTTTTGTAATCTAGTGTCTCTCAGATGCTGTTGTTCCTTTTTCATTAACGTTCAGAAAATTTAAAGTTAACAGAACACTATTTAGTCTATCCCTGGGTTTTTTATTCTCCCCTTTTGTTTTATAAACATTGCTTTGAAGGTGCGATTAGCTCTTTCTAGAACTGCATGTCCTGCCTTCTGTTTTTTTATTCCAGAGCTTCTCTATTTCCACCCTCATTTTTGTCCAGTTGCTCAGTCAGTGTTTTATAAACAAAACATCCCAAAATGAGAAAAAGGAAAAGAAAAAAACTGCTGCTAAAACCATGCTGGGGATGTCCCAACAACAGCCTCAGGAAACACCCTGTTGGCTTTTGGAAACAAAATAACTATCCCTCCTTTTCCTGCCTTTTGCTCCACTGTACTTGAAATCAAACCTCACTTTCTGCCTAGCCACCATTGGTGGCCACTTGTCTTTTAATGTTTCTTTTCCCTATAAATAGGTAGCCCTATGTCTGGCCAACTGTAGCTTTTATTTTTCTTTAGCTACTTTGTGGGTTCTTCTCCTGTCTCGTAACAGTATCTTCTCTCCCCCAGCTCAGCTTCTCCTGGCTCAACTGCCTGTTATTTTCAATCTGCTCACTCTTTCTCTGCATCAACTGGCTGCTCTAATCCTACTCTCTGACACTACTCTTCTGCCACCTGGACCCTACTCCAGTCCTACTACTCTGCCTCCTGGGCCCTTCTCTCTGTCTCTCAGGCTCTGCTGGCTTTTAAAATATCCTCTTCTGTTCTTAGAAGTCTAAGAGGCAACTGACACTAAAGGTCATAGGGTCAAGCAGTTCTAGCTTAAGCATTTACAAACTGTGAGTGGACTAGTCTTTGGGGGAATCATTTAAAGGGCCAGGAACATAAAATAAATCACATTACAGCCCCTCTGTTCAGGGCCCACTACTCTGCTCTTCTTTTTCCTCATCTTGGTTCATGTAATGGCTATTCTTGGCTGCCAGCTTGACTACATGTGTAATGAACTACAATCCAGAAATGGAGGGCATACCTGTGAGATATTTTTTGCTTGGTTTGAAGTAGATGGATCCACTCCTAGTCTACCTTTAAGGTAGGAAGACACACATCTTTTGATTCCAGTTTTGTTTTGTTTTTTTTTTTCAAGACAGGGTTTCTCTGGGTAGCCCTGGATGTTCTAGAACTTGCTCTGTAGACCAGGCTGGCTGCAAACTTACAGAGATTCATCTGCCTCTGCATCTTAAGTGCTGGGTGTAAGTGCTCCTGTTCAAATGGATTACCGATCTGAGGGGAGAAGGTATCTCAGTGTAAGGGCATCCTGAGACACGGGAGGTCAGGAGCCTTATAGCTTTGAGACTGCACAGTGTCCCAATGGAAGGGCATCCTGAGACATAGCTATGAGAGGAAGCCTCCTCAGCAGAGTGTTACAGCTTCCAGGGGAGGGGGTCCCCAGCTGAACTGAGGAGCTCAGAGCCCCGTCCCTGATCCTTCTCTTCACGTCTTCTCTTCATTGCTTCTTTTCTATGTCTGAAAAGAGAGTTACATCACAGAGAAAATCTTACGAAAGAGATTTATTGGAGGGTCCAGCGAAGAGGGAAGAAGCCAGGGGTGGCTGCCCTCTGCTCCCAGGAATGGGCAACAGGGAACTGGACAAGGGCAGGGCTTATATAGGATTTCTTAGTGGGCAGAGCTTTTCAGGGCAGAGATTTCCAGAGTGAGGATTTGAAGTGGGAACATAAGGGTTCTTTGAAGAGTCATTTGTGTTGGAGGGGGTTTTGCTGGGGCAAACACGTGAAGGAGTGTTTTCCTGAAGCAGACACAGGTGAAAGACTAAGGCAGACTCCTGAAGGAATGTCTAGCTGAAGCAGACACAGGAGAAAGGATGTTCTCTGCTAGAGCAAGCACGTCAAAGGACATACGATAACGGATTCTTTGCTAACAACATGTATGTGTTGGTCTGCCTTACACTGGGTAGTTGAACTGCATTTGTCAGGACTCCGTAGAGAGATATGCAGCAAAAAACTTCTGGTGATGTGCCATGGTTTCTTGCTGCTTCCGTGAACTCGGGCTGATTGGCACAGTGATGTCAGCTGAGATAGATGCACGTGCTGAGGCAAGACCCATGGAGGACACGTGATGTTTGGAGAGCATATAAAAAGGACTAGCTGGACAGTGATGGAGGCTGAGCTAGGCTTGCTTATAGAGCTAGCTCTCCAGCACTTCTTGGTCTAGCTTCTTCACTGGTCTTCACTTCCCTGAGAGAGGCACAGTTGAGAACTTCTCCTGGCCTGCCTCCTGGTCCCTCCAGCTGACTCATGCGGAGGCTGAGGCCTGGCTGTCTCTGCTAGGTAGTGCCACCATTGCTGATCTGTGTTTGCTATCCCCACTCTCAGTGTTTCCATGAAGTGTTTGCAAATGGATCTAGCTGCCACTGCTAACCTGTGAACTGAACTGCCGATTTCCAGACAACACAGATGAGAAATCTCCAAAGAACCCTTTAAGATAAGTTCATTTCTCACACTCCCCCTCCCCCTGCCCCATATACTTTCTTTTCCAGTACCTCTGGTGGGTGGTGGGCTATAAGAAAGTTAAAGAGTTTAAGAACCATCATTAAAAATAGGATTTGAAAAAAATTAAAGTTACTAGGATTGGTGTAAATCCTGAGCTTGGGGGGACTCAGGTATTGGTGGGTTTTTATGAGAAGCTCAGGGACTTGTGGGTTTTCCTGTTCAGGGATTGGGGGCTTTTTTCACTGCCTTTCCCCTGCATGGGGCCCATGGATTAGGATGGGAAATTGATCCCGTCCACAGGTGGCTCTGGCTGAGGCTCCATCTCTCGGGATGCTGCTCAGGAAGGCTGGAAAGGAGGTACTGCTACTGTGGACAGCTCCCGTGGGACAGCTCCTGCAGAGTGTTTCACCAAAGCTGTAGTCTGCGGCAGGAAAGGTGGACCACTGTGAACAGCTCCTGTGATGGCTGCAGGCTGCAGAGATGTCATGGTGCCACCATTTTGATAGGAGCTACCATTTTTGACAACTCCTGCTAGGGCAGGTGGCTGTAGGCTGGGATGGGAAGGAGTGGCTAGCTGCCATTTTGACAGATTTTGCAGCACCACTGCCCTTCCTTGATCTAGGTCTTGAAGAGTGAAGACACCACTTTTGATCTGGATCTTGAGGTGAGAAAACACACCTTTGATCTGGGCCCCGCCTTCTCCTGGGAGTCTATATAAAGACATGGAAGAAGGATGCTTGCTTTTGGTCTTTGTCTGCTTTCTCTTGCCTTGCTAGCAAGTCCATTCCTTCTCTGGCATTAGAGCCCACTTTTTTTGGAATTCTGCAGGGCCGTGGGTGTGGGAGAAAGAGGGGAGTGGGAAAGAACCCGCGTCCTGCCAGCGTTCCGGTGCTCTGGGCAGGCGCACATGGGAGGAGTGCCGCATGCTTTCCATGCGGCCCCGGGTGGGTGTCTGGCTGTGGGAAGCCAATGACCCCACTCGGCGGTGGTGGACAAGGGGCAGTCCTAGGCACCAGGTTCCCAGCCTCCAGCATCCCACGCTGGATACCACGGAAGAGCTGAGAATAGAATGGGGGCTCCGGGGCAGCACTGAGCCCTGGGGCCAAAGGGAGGAGAGGGCAGGAGGAGAGGGCAGGGGGAGAGGAGGCGCTGGATGGTTTCCAGGCAGGCGAGAGTCCTTGGTCCGCTCCATGGCTGGAGCACAGGATGGCCTTCCGGCGGGAGGTTGGACATGGCTCTTTAGGGGAAAGCCTATCCCATCGTTCAAGCACGGCGGGCCTTGATGAGCAGAGACAGTCTATGGTTTTAGAGCTTTATTGTAGAAAGGCAGAGGGAAGGAAAGAAGGTAGAAGGAGAGAGAGAGGCCGGCCATGGCCACGTGGAGAGGGAAGGGAGAGAGAGGAGGAGGGCTAGAGAGTAAAAAAGGTGAGGGCTAAAGAGAGCAAGGAGGGGCCAAGCAGCCCCTCTGATAGTGGGCTGGGCTATCAGGTAACTGTGGGGAGGAGCATACCTGGCTTAGTCAGGTAACTGTGGGGGTGGAGTCTAGCCAGAATGCCAGAAGCTTGGGACATTGTCTGCGTGACTGATAGTCACAGAATTATGGAGTTGGGGGCTCTGTGGTGTCAGGCACCTGTCTCTGGGAACGTGGCTTGCTTTTCTGTCCCTTGTAGAGTTCTCTACTGAGTCACTGGAACAAGCCCCACTCAACCAAAATAGGCTGCCTATCACAGTCCCACAGAATTCCAGTGTCCTGGTTTCAGCATCTACTGAAGACCAGCTGAGACAGCCAGTCTTATGGACTGAGTGACTTCTGGGTTCTTGGACTTTCTGTTTATAGCCAGCCATTGTTTAGTGGTTGGACCCTAACCTGTAAGACATTCTAATAATCCCCTTTCTATATATTATAGACAAAGAGATTCAGTCTGTAAATTCCATTATTGTAGAGAACCCTGACTAACACAATTCGCCATTGTTTGTTTTTCATATGGACAGCAGATACTGTCTACAATGCTTCCTCTGCTGAAACTCCTCCATGGCTCCCTTCCACCTCAGCTCCCAAGCCTGAGTCCTAGCCCTGGTGTGTGTCTACGATCCACCCTATTTCTCTGTCTCATTGCCAGGCTGCTTCCTCCCCTCCGTCTTCCGTGTTCCTTGTTTGCCTAGCTTAGATGAGGCCTAGGGACCAATCCTTTGCACCAACTAAAATAGCTGGTGTTGATACAAACGTGGGAGACCAGAACTCAGACGGTGGAGACAGGAGGGCCAGGAGTTCAAGCCCATCCTCAGTTACATAAGAAGGCTAGCCTAGGCTACATGAGGCCCGGTCTCAAAAAAAAAAAGGTGCATAAACTTTCTTTTTACTGCTTGCTGTGAATATAAGTCCCTTGGTAAATCATTGATTTAGATTATATGCTTCCAAATGTCTTTTTTTTCTTTAAATGTTTGTTTGTTTATTATATGTAAGTACACTGTAGCTGTCCTCAGACACTCCAGAAGAGGGCATCAGATCTCATTACGGATGGTTGTGAGCCACCATGTGGTTGCTGGGATTTGAACTCCTGACCTTCGGACGAACAGTCGGGTGCTCTTACCCACTGAGCCATCTCACCAGCCCCCAAATGTCTTCTTTACCCTTAGTATTGTACTACCTGGGGAGGGGTACATTCTTAAGGTCTGGGGTTCTTTCTCTGCACAGAGGAGACTTTGGTGAACAAAACAGAAGAGTTCTCCACTTTTACGGAGCACACATCTTACTGGAGGACACAGAGATAGTCACAAAAGTAAGATTAAATAGGACGGGGTGAAGAACATTCCAGCGCTCAGGAGGCGGTGGTGGAAGGATGAGTAGTTGGAGCCTGGGCAAAGGAGAAAGTTCTTGTCTGAAATACATGAATAAGCAAAGAAATAAAATATTGAGCAATAATGCCCGCTCTGTGGAGGGAGCTGCTTTTAGAAGCAAGGTCAGAGATGACAGCTTCAGTGCACTAATATCTGAATGGGGGGAAAAAGTGAGCTGCACAGAGAAACCAGAAGAGGAAACAGAGAACTCAAAACCTGGCTACAACCCAGCCTGGCCTATATATTTTTATATATGCTTTTCAGCGACTTTTTTTTTTTTTTGCAACAAGTTTTCTTAGGTTATCGATGGGGAAACTGAGGCTCAGTTCCCCAGTGATTGGCACATCGAGGAGTACTGTGTAGTTTTCTCTGGAGTCTTTTCTCACCCATTTAGTCATTAATTTAACATGTGTGGCTCTAGAGAGGGCTTTAAGGGGACACAAGACTGATCAGCACAGAGCTGGTCCCTGGCTTAAGGCTGCTGGGGTTACATCTGATTATTTATTAGTGAGTTATAGTGATAGAGTGACCACATGACTGTCTTATTAATTTAATTAGGTTTTTGAGATGGTCTAGATATGTAGTCCTGGATGACCTGAACTCACTATGTAGTCCAGGCTGGCCTTGAACTTACCGAGATCCACCTCCCTTTGCCTCCCAAGTGCTGGAATTTAAGGCGTGCACTAGTTCGCCCAGTCACGGGACTGTTTTAATAGTGTTTGAGCTCCCTTGCTGACCCTAAACTTTTTGTTTGTTTGTTTGTTTGTTTTTTTGAGAGAGGGTTTCTCTGTGTAGCTCTGGCTGTCCTGGAACTCACTCTGTAGACCAGGCTGGCCTCGAACTCAGAAATCCGCCTGCCTCTGCCTCCCAAGTGCTGGGATTAGAGGCGTGCGTTGTTTTGTTTTTTGGACCCGAAACTTTTGACTTTCTAGTAATTCTGGGTTTACAGGGCTGTGGAGAGGACACGGCTAGGGACTGGCACTTACCTATAACCCCTCCTCTGGCCTCTAGAGGGCGTCAAATCACCCAAAACACTGCCTGAAGCCAGGTGCCCAAGAGCGCTTTGTGCGATGGGCATTGGCCCGCCCGCTACTCCCTATTGGGCTTCATTGTACGGAGAGGCCAGGTCGCGCTTTCGCGATCTGCGCATGCGCAGTCTGGAGAGTGGCGGGAGCGTGCGCAGGCGCAGACCATTTAGGACCGGAAGTTGAGGCGTCCGTGCTATTTCGGAGGTAAGGGGCGGGGCGTGTGTGCGGGGTGTCTGCGTGGCTTTGGTCCCTGGTGCAGGATTTGTGTGGGGCTATAGTTCCGAGCGAGCAGGGGAGTCAAGAGAACCCCAATTTTAATGAAGGAATGTGCCAGGACCCAGAGAGCTCTGGCGGTGCGCGATTCTTAGAAGCTGGAGGACCAAGAGGCCCGGAACTGAAACCACAGAGGGAACAAGTTTCTGAGAAAGGGAGAGAAAAGGGGACCAGGGTGATGGGGTGCCTGCAAGAGAGGCTCACAAGGGCGCCAGGAAGAGATTGGCAAGAAAGCCTGGATGGTGGTGAGACCCACAGTTATGAAAAGATGGAGTTTGAAACAGAACCTTGAAAGTTGGAGGTGATAGTAGAGTCGTGCTGAAAAATGGCGAAAGGAAGAAATGCACCCCAGATTTGCGTTCCTCGCACTGCTTATTTAGCTTAGCAAAATAGAGTGGAAATAGTCTTAATGTTGTGAGAAAGTGAACATATATGTATACATATGTGATTGAGACTACACAGAAATACCGGAGTGGTAGCTGTAAAGAAAGGCACCATTGGTAGATAAAAGTATTGACTGGAGAACTGTAAACAAATAGAGGGCCGGGAGCTAGGTGCTGGATCTGAGCACAGGAGGCTGAAGCAGGAGGATTGTGAGTTAAAGGCCAACCCAGTCTACATAGGATGACTCTTGTCTCCAAAAATAAATAAATTTGAGGAAAAGTTGAAACAAGATGGAGAAAGTGGAGAAATTCAAATGGAGGTCTGAGGAAGAGAGGGAGGGAGGGAGAGAGAGAGAGAGAGAGAGGAGAGAGAGGGGAGAGAGGGAGAAATAGAGAAATAGAAAGAGAGGTATTGGGAAGATGGCCCGGTAAGCCATACTTGGACATAATGGTGCTTACTTGCAGTCCCAGCACTTATGTGGTGGAGACTGGATGGTGAGTGAGTTCAAGGTCATGCTTATCTGTGTGGAGAGTTCAAGGTTAGGCTAAACTACCTGAGACCCCAAACCAAATGAAGGAGTAAAATGCCCGAGGGAACAGACCCATTGGCAGCCATGGGTGCTGATGTTGGGCCTAGTGTGAGTCAGGGTTTTTGTTGCCTAGAAGGAGCTTTCTCCTCCTTACTGTCCCAGTCTTTTTCTGAGGATCACTGGCTCCATCTTCTAGCAGCTTTCCAAGGCCTGGTCCTCATTCCCTTCTAGAATAGAGTTCTCTCAGTCCTGTCATCACCGAGCTTCAGTCTTTACTCAGAAGTGTTGTACTCTGCAGTGTCTGCTATGTTTGTGGGACTCACAAGGTCTTCCTCCCTGGACACTCAAAGGTAGCTCTAACAACTCCCAAGAGGGGACCAAGTCCCTCCCACCCCTGTGACTGCATAAAGCCAACCTCTGGGCTCTTTCATGATGACCCTTGAGAGAATGAAGGCTGAGTTGGGTTTGCTAATGCCATCGAGAGAGAATTCCTGGCCTTTTGTGTTATTTTCCCCCCTGGTTGGATGCTCTGTGCCTTTGCTGTTTTCCATGTGTTGGAATCTCTTCTTGTGGAGAGAAAGCATTAAACCTGAGTAATAGTGGCCGTTTGGCCTCTTTGACAGTGTTTTTGATATTTGATGATACTGCTCCCATTTTATAGATGAAGAAAACCACTTCAGATAAACTTGTTTGCTTGTGGTAACTGATCAGATTCAAACCTGATGACCTGCTTGTCTCCAGGTCCTTTACCAAGGGAGTGTGTGGGCCTCTTAAAATCATAATCAGCCCCCACATATTAAATTTTATTTATTTGTGTGTGTGTGTAAGGCAGGAAAACTTGAGAGAGTCAGCTCTTTCTTCCCATATGGGTTCCAAGACTCAAACTCTGTTTACCAAGCTTGGTGGCAAATGCCCTTAGTCACTGAGCCATCTCATTGTCCTGATAAATCCTTTTAGGAAAGAAGAATGAAGGGCTGGAGAGATGGCTCAGCGGTTAAGAGCATGGGCTACTCTCCCAAAGGATCCAGGTTCAATTCCCAGTACCCACATGGTGGCTCACAACCACTTGTGAGTCTACTTTCAGGGGGATCTGGCGCCTTCTGGATTCCAAGGGCGTCATTGGTACACATACACACACGCAGGCAAAACACATATACAGAATAAGATATAACTTATACAAAAAGGAAGAATGAGGGACTTCCCTCCAGAAAATTGGGCACACAGCTATGTCCTTCATTGTGATTTTTCTTCAGCTGACCGGAGAGATTCTGACTTCAAGCAGAATGGCTCAGTGGTGGACCACTTGTGTATCATGTGTGAGGGGCCGGGCTCTATCTCAACACTGTAGGGCAGTGGAAGGCATTTTCTTACTTAGCCAAGAAGCGGAGTGTTGGCAGGAACTAAGCCTTGCACACTGGTGATATCACCAGGCGTCTCCTACGCCCCCTCACAGTGGTCAGACCACTGTGTCCACAGGCAGGGTTTTGTCGGAGGTACATATCTAGGAAAGACTCATGCCCTAGAGCTACTCTGAATGGGTTCAGGTTTAACCCAACTCGTCTGGTTAGATAAAAACAGAGGGCTTCTCTCTCCTAGCGACCAGGTGCAAATTCCAGAGTAGGGACCTGACTGGGACTTGTGTCCATTCCTCAGACCAAAAGGAATACCATGGCTGGCCAGGCCTTTGTTGTTTGCTTAAACCCTGAGAGCCATGTGTATGTGATGAGCTATTCTCTGAAGGAGGATGGAAACTTGCCAGGTAAAGGATGGCATGTGCCAGGCAGGCAAAACCAATCCCTAACACCACAGATACATTCCGTTCATTTTCCAGGGACGCCATTCAGTGTTGTGAAGCCCGACAGACCCCAGATGAAGTCTGTTGCCTATTGTCGTTGTTTCTGTCTTCCTTACAAGACTCCCCTTTGACTGATCATGTGACCAACATGTAGTAGCATTTATGGCCTCCTCCTCCTCCTAGTCCAGAGCTTGAAGAACAACAGGCTTTTAACTGATGTTCTAAAAGTGAATGGATATATATCTTCTCTTTTCTTCTCCAAACATCCAGAACCTGGAAGTCCAGAATGGACCCTTGTCCCTTCCAGAGACCACTGCAGGAGTCATGAAGCGCTTTGTGCAGCTCCACCTACCCACCAGGCCCCTGGCTACCCACCCTGCCGTCCACAGAGCCTCTGTACATGGAAAGGGGAGGTGACTCTTTGAAGAGAAAGCAGTTCCTGGGGTCGGGAGTTAGGTGAGAATACTTAGTCTAAGCGATCAGAACGGAGACTGTTTCTGTGACAGCAGTTTGATAGGAACCATGCCTCCTCCCAGGACAAGGGAGGGGAGGGGTCACCGAGACCGAGACCACCATCGAGCTCCCAGGGAGGAAGAGGCCCCGGAGAAATGGGACTGGAATTGTCCAGAGACTCGTTGTCTCTTGGAAGATGTATTCTTCCGCGATGAGGATTATATCCGTCGTGGTTCAGAGGAGTGTCAGAAGTTCTGGGCTTTCTTTGAACGCCTGCAGAGATTCCAGCACCTCAAGACCTCCCAGAAGAAGGAGAAGGACCCTGGCATGCCCAAACATGGCATCGCTGCTTTAGCTGACCTACCTCTCACTTACGACCCACGCTACCGCATCAACCTCTCCATTCTCAGCCCAGACACTCGGGGTCGTCATGGGCCCGGCAGGGGGCTGCCGCCCGAGAGAGTGTCCGAGTTCCGCCGTGCATTGCTTCACTACCTAGACTTCCAGCAGAAGCAGGCTTTTGGGAGGCTCGTCAAACTGCAGCGTGAGCGAGCGGCACTTCCCATCGCCCAGTATGGGAACCGCATCCTGCAGACTCTCAAGGAACACCAGGTGGTGGTGGTGGCCGGGGACACAGGCTGTGGCAAGTCTACTCAGGTGCCCCAGTACTTGCTGGCCGCCGGCTTCAGTCACGTGGCATGCACTCAGCCCCGGAGAATCGCCTGCATCTCACTGGCCAAGCGCGTTGGCTTCGAGAGCCTCAGTCAGTATGGCTCCCAGGTGGGCAGCACAGCAGGTTCCCAGGTTTTTCTGCTGTAGGATGAGTTGATAGTCCTCGAGGCAGTGTGCATAAAAGTTAACACTTAGGCGCAGAACTAGAGACGATTCTTCTAGAACGTCTCTCTACAGATAAGCTTGTACAGGGTCCGCTAGCTAGCATCAACCAGTATAGCACCTTAACAGCTAGACAGATGGAAGCATTTGTCAGGCTCAGGCATCTTATTTCCTAGCAGCCATTAAAGACAGGTTTGTTATTGTTATTGTGTGTGTATGTGTGTGTGTATGAGTGTGTATGTGTGTATGTCATGGGACTGCATCCCTAACCTGTTGCAGTACTCTATGCTCTAGAATGCTTGGATTTCATTTTGAGACAGAGTCTCACTCTGTAGACCAGGCTGGCCTCGATCTCAGAAATCCGCCTGCTTCTGCCCCCCAAGTGCTGGGATTAAAGACTGCCTCTGTCCCCCAAGTGCTGGGATTAAAGACATTCGCCACCACACCTGCAGCCTCTAGGAATCTAAACATGTCTCTACCACTTAAATTTTCTGCTGTTGTTGCGATTATAATGTAACTCCCTTCAGCCTTTTCTCCCACCTGCCTTCTCCTTGTTTTTCCTATGGTTAGTACACTTTGAGTCCTGTTTTGAGACTTTTTGCCTACTTTTAGGCTATGAAAAAGTACTCCTGTCAGGCAGTGGTGGCGCACACCTTTAATCCCAGCACTAGAGAGGCAGAGGCAGGTGGCTCTCTGAGTTTGAGGTCAGCCTGGTCTTTAGAGCTAGTTCCAGGACTGCCAAGGCTACACAGAGAAACCCTGTCTCAAAAAACCACTCCCCTCCCCAAAGAACTGCATTTAAAGCCAGAGTTCATCAAGAAGGTGTAGGTGTATGTGGAGGTAGGGGTGTGAGTGTATGGGTGTGTGTATGTGGTACAGATGTGTGTGCATGAGGAATGGGTGTGTGTGAGGTATGGTTGTGTGTATATGTGAGGGGCATGGGTGTGTGTATGGGGAAATGTGAGGTCAGGGTTAAGAAATATTTCTCAGTATTGTCCCAGCTCTTACCTGGGATAAGTGGTTGTGTTTCCTCATGTGAAGTCAAGACAGGGCCATGGGGTGAGGGTCACATGAGCTATGCACTCGCAGCATTCAGGTAGTGTTTCCGGTGCATAATAAAGACTCAAAGAAGGGGGAAATCATAGCTGTTAGGATTCCTGTCCATTGCTCTGATATGAACTGCAGCAGACATGACGAGAGTGTAACCACACATAGTCTCCTGCATCCAGGGGAGGAAATCCAGCTCTAGGGCGCCTTGTGTGCCAAGCAGAACCGTGGCGACTTCAGTGTGACCGGCAGCCATGGCTCTGCCTCAGACTCCCATGTAGGACAGGGAGGAGCTCTGGTGCCTGGGCTTTGTCGCATCCTCTCCCGACCTGCTGCTTTCCCTCCTCCCACCCCAGGTTGGCTACCAGATCCGCTTTGAAAGCACTCGGTCGGCAGCCACCAAGATCGTGTTCCTGACGGTGGGGCTGCTCCTACGCCAGATCCAGCGTGAGCCCAGCCTGCCCCAGTACCAGGTCCTGATCGTGGACGAGGTCCACGAGCGACACCTGCACAATGACTTCCTGCTGGGTGTCCTGCAGCGCCTGCTGCCCCAGCGGCCTGACCTCAAGGTCATCCTCATGTCGGCCACCATCAACATCTCTCTCTTCTCCAGCTACTTCAGCCATGCTCCGGTGGTGCAGGTGCCTGGGAGGCTCTTCCCCATCACGGTGAGCACTGCTGCGGCCTCCCTAGACTCGGTCTCCCACTGTCTCTGCAGCCGACAGCCCCTCATGTTGAAGTATCTGGTCCCTCAACATTCCCACCCACTAGGGTCTGCCAAGGGAGAGGCAATATTTTTCTTTTAGGAACTACAGCTCTTCCAGATGGAAAGACTGCTCAGTTGTACACAGTCCTTCAGGGCCTCAGGCTTCTCACAGCTCTACCATCTTACAGGGCAGGGCTCTCTCAGGCTGCAGGCTTGACGTTTTGGGCTGGATGGTCTGCCATCATAGAATCTTTAGTTGCATCTCTATGTACATGTCAGATGTGTCCACCCTGTCCAGATGTTGCCTGTGTAGTGAGGCTCTGTGCTTGTTGGTGTAGCCAAATGCAGGGCAGGACCTCAGTGTTGCTAGTCGTCTGTGGGTCTGCATGCCCGTGTGGATGCTTCCTAAGAAGTGCTGGGCAGGGCCCTCTCCGGCTCAGCTCTTCTGGTTCAGGGTACCATTCCCTAAGAGCATGCATGCTATTTAGTTAACACAGCTTTGTAGTCGGCACCGGAATTTTAAAACCTCTAGCACTGTCAGCACCTCAGTTTTTTTTCTTTAATTTCACTATCTCCTCTAAAAGTTACCCACCTTGAGTGTGCCACCTACCAACCAGTCCCACCACCCCCCGTGAGCCCGTAGCCCCTGCCTGCTTGCTGCTCCAGAGAGACAGCATGTGACTGCACTCTGCTCTCTCACAGGTAGTCTACCAGCCGCAGGAGGCAGACCAGACAGCATCCAAGTCAGAGAAGCTGGACCCACGGCCCTTCCTGAGGGTGCTGGAGGCCATCGACAATAAGTATCCCCCCGAGGAGCGGGGGGACCTTCTTGTCTTCCTCAGTGGCATGGCGGAGATCACCACGGTGCTGGACGCAGCCCAGGCTTATGCCAGCCTCACCCAGCGCTGGGTGGTGCTGCCGCTGCACAGCGCCCTCTCTGTGTCTGACCAGGACAAGGTACTGAGTACAGTCTGCAAAGCAGGGGAGTCTCTAGGCCAGGAAGCAAGTGTAGCTACGCTGGCTTTATCCCCCAGTCCCAGGCCAGTGGGCTTCTGTGGGGTCACATGGCCATCAGATGGCCAAGTAGCCTGTAAACCCAGGATCTTAGCCAAGAGTCGGCAGATTTTCTGTGAAAGGCCAGAGGGGGATGCTTTCAGGTTTATAGGCCACAGGTGCTCTCAATGAATTCCAATGAAATTTTATTTACAGAGACATGTGGCAGGCTGGGTGTCATCATAGCTGTTGCTCTTGGCCGTTATGCTTAGCTGTTTCCAAGCACCTAGACAGGGCCTCGGTGACAGGAGTCTGGGACTGACAAGTGGGTGGGCTTTGTCCTGAGCACACTGGGGAGCCATAGGAAAGCTCTGAGCAGGGAGGAAGCAGATAGGGTTGGTAAGCGTTGGAGTGTGTTCGTCTTCGACTGGAACCAGGAGGCCATAGAACAGCTCTGTGGGTGGAGGGTAGAGACAGAGAGCCTGGACTTGGGAAGGAGCCAGGGTTTAGGGGCAGTGACCGAGTTCAAGGGATGTTTTAAGAAATGTTCAGGGGCTGAGGAGCTGAAGGAGGGGGGCCTGAGATGGCTCAGATGATGCGTAGGAGAGGTAGGCACCCAGGAGGGTGTGGAGGCTGTATTAGGCCATGGGTAAAGTATGCCTGGAACACCCAGGATGTCACTGAAACAAGCAGGTCTGTCAGGGCTGAGCTAGCTCCTGACGTGACCTCCTCCCTTGCCCCAGGTGTTCGATGTGGCTCCAGCTGGAGTCCGGAAGTGCATCCTGTCCACCAACATTGCCGAGACCTCAGTCACGATCGATGGCATCCGCTTCGTGGTGGATTCTGGTGAGGATGCCACTCTACGCACACTCCGCTACCACGAGGACCTGGGAGAAACATAGGTGTAGATCGAGATGTGGCCACGGAGCCCTAGACCCCTGCAGGGAGGAGGTGGTACTGAGCTGTGGGGCCCAGGCAACACCTCAGCATCCCCCAGACATTCCAAGGGCTTACATCTGCCCCAGGGCCTTTGTGCTTACTGATCTCCTGCTGAGCTAGCTCTATTCCTTTCTAGATAGCCTTGCCCCAGCTTTCTGGGGCCTGTACAAGTGTTCACACCTGGTAATCACCCCTGCTTCCACAGTTGGGGAGCAGGACCAACATTATACTCTAAATCCCTGGCTTTATTTTCTGTGTTCCCAACTGGAAGATTCACTGGTTTGTCAGCCTAGCCTAGTTACTAAGATGTGTTAGAGCCGACTGGACTGGGGTCCGGTCGTGGACACCTTTGTAAGATGGAAATGGAAACAACACCATCCTCATGTTGCAAGGAGTAGTGAACTGGTTCTCTTGGATGTGGGGCACCTGGTACACTGTGAATGCCCGAGAGCCTTAGGACTTAGTGGCAGCATGGCAGGCAAAACATCCCATAATATCATGTACCACGAAGACATTGTTTAAGTGCTGTTAGACACGGTATGCTCTTGACTTTGAGGCAGTAAAATTCAGCAAAGATAGTGGATACAGTGTGGCTGTGCACTTGGTCCTGGAGACCAGCACCTTTGCTTGTGGCTGTCTTCCGTGACTATACCTATGCCTGTGAGTAGTAGCTGCTTACTTAATCGGAGTGTGTGTGATGACTGCTCCATCCGAAGGAGCAAAGATCAGGGGGGGAAAAAAAAAGGTAAATAAAGGGTGTGTGTGTCAGCCAGCCTCCTACCTAACAGACCTCACCTCATCGCTTCTGCAGAGATGTGCCTGGCTCATGGCTTCTGCCCCTGGGGACCCTAGCGACCCTGGGACTTTGGGCCTGTGGTACAAAGTCTGAGTGTGTGACAGCAAGACAGCTCACTCTGGGCCAGGAAGCAAAAGGGGGTGGGGCCAGAGCAGGGTGAAGCCCTACTTGTCCCCTTCACATCGCAGTGATGCGAAGCCCTCCCACCAAGTCCCACCTCTGAAAGGTTGGGTGCAGCATATACTGGGCACTCTTGATCCATGCTCTGGAAGTCAGCAGAACGTTGGGGCAGGCCTAGAATATTCTCTCAGGAGCTGTGGTGCAGAGTGGCATGTATGGGGCTGAACGGATGTCCAGCAGGTCTTTGTGCTGCTGCGCATGCTCATTGCCCTCCTCAGCACCCGCTCCTACCCTCTCTCCACCCAGGGAAGGTGAAGGAGATGAGCTACGACCCACAGGCCAAACTGCAGCGGCTGCAGGAATTCTGGATCAGCCAGGCCAGTGCTGAGCAGCGCAAGGGCCGAGCGGGCCGCACGGGCCCCGGCGTCTGCTACCGTCTCTATGCCGAGTCTGACTATGATGCCTTTGCGCCGTACCCAGTCCCGGAAATCCGCAGGGTGGCCCTGGATGCACTGGTGCTTCAGGTGAGGCCTCCTGATCTTGCTTGGCGAGAGGAGTCCAGAGGGGTTTTGACCCAGCCAAGGCTGTTCACACTCAGATTGGAGAATTGCTCCACAGATCCAAGGGCACAGCCAGGGCTTTGGCTGCTGGAAGCAGAGCTTTTGACACTGGATTCGTTCCTTCCTCCCTCTCTCCCAACCTACCTACCTATTTCCTTCCTTCCTTCCTTCCTCCCTCCCTCCCTCCCTCCCTTCCTCCCTCTCTCTCTCTCTCTCTCTCTCTCTTTCTTTCTAAGAAAAAGATTTATTTATTCATTTTGTGTATGTGAGTACACTGCTGCTGTCTTCAGACACACCAGAAGAAGGCATAGGATCCCATTACAGATGGTTGTGAGCCACCATGTGGTTGCTGGGAATTGAACTCAGGACCTCTGGAAAAGCAGTCAGTGCTCTTAACCACTGAGCCATCTCTCCAGCCCCAGATTTCTTAAGACATTTAAACCATGACCTTTGTCTTGTAGTGTAGCTTTTGGTTTAGTGTCTGTAACAGAGATCCTCATGGGATGTCCAACAGAGCTCTCTTGTTCTCACTCGGAGGCTGAGTGGCAAGTGTATATATAGAGTTTCCTGTCAGGACTGAGGCCGAGCTCAGCTAGAGAGCCTCGCATGAATGAGTGCAGCACTGAGCTCCATCCCCAACACTGTGCAAACCCAGCATGGCGGCCACACTTGGCATCCCAGCTCTGGAGGAGGAGGTCTAAGGGTGAGGTTCATTCCAGGCTCCAGAGTGAGTTGAGGTGAGGCTGATCTGTCTTAAATGGAAGCGTGGAGAGAGTTGGCAGTGTAGCTCAAACAGGACCCTGGGTTCATTGTCAAAGATTGAAAGAAAAAAAAGAGAGGAAGCAAGGGAGGCTGCCACCTGTGCCTGCCGTGGTTCCACACAGCCCAGGCGTGTCTGGGACGGATCCTCTGACCCACTGGTGACTTATCCACCTGCCAGTTAAAATGACAGCAGCCTACATGAAGGTACACGCCTAGGGTCCCAGCGCCCAGGAGGCTGAATCAGGGGGATGTGGGATTTGAGGCCGGTCTGGGCCATACAAAGAGCCTGTCACTAGATCTCAAAATACAACTGCAGAAGCACTGGCTAGAGCACTGCGGGAAATCTAAAGCAAAACACACACTCCACTTTTGCTTTCTTTTTAAATGTTTTCCCCAACTTTTCAGTGTGTGTTTGTGTGACAGAGAAAGTATGTATGTGTGTGTATGTTTCCGTGTATATGTATGCGTGTATGTGTGTATATGTGTGTGTATATTGTGTGTGTGTGTTTGTATGTGTGATCATGTGTGTGTGTGTGTGATCATGTGTGTGTGTGCTCGTGTTGAGGCAAGATCTCACTCTATAGCACAGGCTGGCCTTGAACTCAGAATTCTCCTGCTTTGGCCTCTTGGGTATTGGGATGGCATGCGTTACCCATGGGACGTCCTTTTTAACAGCATCAAAGAACAGGGTTGAAGCTGAGATGGCAGGTGGCCAGGTGGGCGGCCTGACCTCCAAGCCCCAGATGGTCCAGGCAGGCTCTCTGAACTCTCTTGTCACCGAGAAGTATTTGATCTGGATGCTGAGATGAGCCTGGTGATGGGGGTGTCTCGTTACATTCTCCTGGAACTGACTCACCCCCTGGCCCCCTAGATGGGTGGGGATTCTTCAGCCTACAAGTAAGCACAGCACAGTACAGCCAAATGTGTCACAGGCTTGCTGCGCCCCCCAGAGGCGGCACGCCCAGCCAAGGAGCAATCCAAGGGCTTTGTGCTGTGGTGGACTGGTCTAGGCAGTACGGCTTTGGTAGCTCTAGGCTTCTCCCCAGCTTCCCCCACCCGGAGAGGGTGTCAGGGGCACTCCAGCTTCGGTGTGCCTTGTCCCGGGGAAGTTGTCAGATTAGCCCAGTGCAGTCCCTCTGTAAGCTGGAAGTCAGTTGCTCTAACGGGTTGAGGAATTGCACTTCTTCCAAGTAGAATTTTGAGGGAGACAGACAGACAGATAGACATTGCAGGTATTTTGGAGTCTGATGAATCTGATGCCCTGTAGTCTGTGTACCACAGTGGCTCACATGTTCCCTGAGGATATTTGCCTGTCATTGCAGATGAAGAGTATGAGTGTGGGGGACCCACGCACCTTCCCCTTCATCGAGCCCCCTCCACCTGCCAGCGTGGAAACCGCTATCCTCTATCTCCAAGAGCAGGGGGCCCTGGACAGCTCGGAGGCCCTCACCCCCATCGGGTCCCTGCTGGCCCAGCTGCCTGTAGATGTTGTAATTGGTAAGGATCCCTTCCCCCAGAGCTCACAGACCTGCTCACTCTGAGTGACCCGTGGGCCACTTGGGTCCTTCCTAGGACACTCACAGACCAGGCATACACAGGGGTGTGACAGCATAGGTGTGACAAGGAGAGAGAGAGAGGGAGGGGGAGGGGGAGAGCAAGAGCGAGAACAGGAGATGGACAGGAGGTATAGGGAGGGCCAGGCCCTACCATCACCTTGCTCAGGAAGCTGACGCTATGTGGAGATGGGAGATATGGAGACGAGGTGCGAGCAGTATGGACAGAATGGGCAGTGCATTCCCACATAAACCAGACATACTGTGTGTAACTTTAGACTCAGCAAAGGGAGATGGGAGAATCCAAAGGGAGATGGGAGAGTCCGCTTTTGGTAATTCATTTTGTCTAAACAGACACCCAAAACATTTCACAATGTACAATTAGTATAAAATTATCCGGTATTTGTGTTGTTTCTTCGTGTAAGTCTTGGAAGTCCAGTGTGCATTTTCATATTTCAGCACACATGTTTTGATCAGCCACATCCAAGTACTTGTGGCCATGCGTGGCTAGTGGCTGCCATGTTGGACACATGTGACAGAAAGGCGTGCCAGGCCAAGGGACTAGCCAGTGCTGAGGCCCTGTGGGAACCTTCCAATGTGATTTTAGAAGCCTGTATGGCTGGCAGAGGAAGAGGGCAGATAAGGTTGGAAGGAAAGAACCTTAGAAGGGTAAGAAAAGATAAACTCCAGTTCTTCCTTCCGGAAGTCACTTTCTGAGGTGGCCCTGTGTGGTCTGACTTCCACCATGGCGTATTGCGGCCAGGGCCAGAAGGTAGCAGGCTGTCTACCTCATCTTCAGATACTTGTGTGGGCAAGTGACTATGCAGATAGAGGGTTGTGTTACTGGCTTTGATGAGCGCATGAACCTCGTTTAAATGATGCAGAAGAGGTTCATTCTAAAACAAAGTCAAGAAAACAGCTGGGTTGGATCAAGCTAAAAGGAAGTAACACTATTCTGCTCCGGAGTGTTTCCAGCCGGAAATGGGACAAGCTGGGAAGACAGTCCAGTGTTTGTAAAGGTGTCCTCTGCCGGGAGCTACATCTATTCATCTTGTTTCAGTGGCACATCATCACTAGGTGACAATAAATGCTGTGAGACTGGAGGGGGCGGGGTGGGAAACGGCCACTCGGGCAGGTCAGTGTCAGACGTGGCGTATGCGTATGTGTGTGCTGGCAACAGGGTACGTCCGCTCTGCAGCCCGCTCCCTTCCTCTACATTCTCATTCCAGCTGTCCCTGCCTAGTAGCCTACAACCCAATTGTATGTATGTAGTCAAGAAGCCAAAACCATACAAAGCCCCACCATTGTGATCGTGGGGTCCTCTCGCCTTGGTGGCTATTGTTCCACTAGAGCAAGGTCTCTCAACCTTCCTCACACTGCGACCCTTTACCACAGCTCCTCATGCTGTCATGGATACTGCCCCCAACAATAACATTCCCATCATTGCTGTTTCGTGACTGTAATTTACTGTTATGAGTCATAATGTAAATATTTTACATGCAGGACATCTGATATGCAACCCTGCAAAAGGGTTGTTCAGTCCCCAGTGGGGTCGTGCCCCACAGGTTGAGAGCCGCTGCACTGGAGGCCTGCTGGTCGGTGTGACACAGCAAACTGCTCCTCCCAGCAGCTTCAGTGTGCCCACAATAGTGCCACCTCCCACCCCATCATTAGATGCCGTGAGCCAGTAGTATTGGAGAAGCCAGTGGGACAGTGAAGAGTCAAACCCCACACTCATCCCACAATCACGGAGCTCACACATGCACAGGAGGAGGAGAGGCCTATCCTGGGGGACACAGCACACTGCCTCTGAGGGTGCCAGGCGGCAGTGGGGCTAAACTGACACGTAAGCACAGGCCCAACAGCAGGCAGGGATAGTGCTGCCTCTGGCTTGGGGTCAGTAAGAAGCTTTGGATGAAAGACTGGAGTGTTTAAGGAGAACTCTGCCGAATGTGTGTGAGTGTATGTGTGAGTGTATGTGTGTGTGTGAGAGAGAGATTGTGCATGTGTGTGTGTGTGTGTGTGTATGTGTGTGAGTGTGTATGTGTGTGAGTGTGTGTGTGAGTGTGTGTATGTGTGAGTATGTGTGTGTGTGAGTGAGTGTGTGTATGTTTGTGTGTGAGTGTGTATGTGTGTGTGAGTGTGTGAGTATATGTGTGTGTGAGAGATTGTGCGTGTGTGTGTGTGTGTGTGTGAGTGTGTGTGTGAGAGTGTGTGAGTGTGTGTGTATGTGTGTGTATGTGTGTGTGTGTGTGAGTGTGTGTGTGTGTGAGTGTATGTGTGTTTAGGGGGTGAGTAGAAAATGAACAGATCAGTCTGGTGAGTCAGGAGATGGACCAGGCCTGGGGCCCAGTGAAACCTAACTCTAACTTTGCACTGTTGAGGTTCAGTGTCCTGGAGCGGATGGGGTGAGCCTGTCTCTATCCATTCCCAAGAAGGGGCTTTAGCCCTGAGGGAGTGGGCCTACAAACACTGTCCTGCCTGTGACACGCTGTTAGGACTCATTCTCATAGGGCAGTTATCCCATTGCAGGTGCTAACACTGGGAGTGGGCTTGGCCTGAGGGAAAGATGAAGGTGCCCGATTGAGCGAGGTCCGATGGCCCCTCACCAGCCTGGTCCCAACCTTTCCACAGCTCAGATCCACCCACTTCTGTACAGCCTGCTCCTGCCTGCTCTGCCGGCCCTGGGCTGTCACGAGATGTGTAGAGCAGGCTGTCTCTTCCTCTTACTCATTCTTAGTCACCCTGTACCTCAGTCCTCCTGACTCATGATGTTCTGCTTCCACCACAGCCCACATTTTGCCACCTCAGCAGGGCCACCCACACACCCAACGCTGCCCAACTCTGTGGCCGAGGTGATTTCTCATGTCCCCGGTCAAGCAGCCCAAAGAGACGAGGTGCCGTGGTGTCTGAGGCCTCCCATGCATGGCCAAGCAGATGGCTGCTTTTGTCTGTTTAGAAGGAGTTCAGGCTAAAGTAAAGGAACCAGAGCTGAGGGATGGAGTGTGCTTGAGGGCTCTTACTGTGCTGTGCCAGGGGAGCTTCGGGCTCTCACCCCATTTCCTCTGCTCCCTGTGAGGACTTGGCCTCTGATCCTCGTCAGGAGAGGTGAGGAAGCAGGCTCAGCCAGGGAACTGGCACGTGCTCCAGGGTGTGTGTGAAGCAGGCCCCATCAGGGAAGGCATAGAGCTTGTGGTTCCATGTTCCACATCCTCTCCTGTGGTGGGTGTGAGTCTGTGACCCACTTGTCACCTGGGGGGAAGCGAGCATGTGCAGTGGCAGAGCAGAGGGCATGTGGCACAGATGGCCCCCGATGGGCTGGCTCTGAGTGGCTCACAGTGAGACACAAATGGTCTTGGGACGGTCCCGGGAAGCCCATTGCTGGGTCTCATGGACACAAAACAGGTGAATGATAGGGACCGAGGGGGATCTCGGCGTGCTGGGGCCTCATGCAGCCCTGGGTCTGACTATTCAGTGCCTCTCGCTCCAGGGAGCAGTAAGGAGAGCAGTGTGGATGTGTAGGCATGTGACAGGGGCAGGCAGACAGGGTCTGAGCTCCCAGAAAGTCCACACAGGTCTCCAGAGCCCGGGGATTCCCAGCTCCTCACTGATGGGCACAGGTATATGGACACGTGTTTCCAGTGTGCCTACCCATAACCTTCCCTGTCCCACATCACCTTTCAGCCATCCATTTCCCCCTTTTTTCCTACTCTTGCCTCCCTCCTCCCCCCCTCCTCCTCTTCCTCTTCCTCCTCCTCCTCTTCCTCTCCCTCCTCCTCTTCCTCTTCCTCCTCCTCTTCTTCCTCCTCTTCCTCCTCTTCCTCCCCACCCTCCTCCTCCTCCTCCTCGTCAAACTAAATGAAGGCTGTGGCCAGTTTTATTCTGCTATAAGCACAGTCAGCACCAAGACAAACCAGGGCAGGCTGTGTGCAAGTCTTACTAGGGGAGGAGAGCTGTGGCCACTGGGAGCCAAGGAAATCAAGCCAAGGGAGGCTGGTGGAGGTCAGGGGTAGCTCAAATTTTTGGCCAGCATTAAAATGGGCCCTATGAGCTGAAGGAAGGAACTCCGGTCATGATCTCTAGTGGAGAGATGGGGAAACAGAGGCTCTTCCTTAAGGTTCTGGGACCACAAATCTCAGCTTGTAGGTTTGCATCGGCCTGTTTGGTTCCTAAGGCTCTTTGTGAGCAGTGGAGAAGGAGGTGAGAGCAGGGCCCTTGAGTGCCCCAGAGCAGAGAGCTGACTTTCCCGAGGCTTAGCTGCCCCTGCTGTCCACAGGGAAGATGCTGATCCTCGGCTCCATGTTCAGCCTGGCAGAGCCTGTGCTCACCATTGCTGCTGCCCTCAGCGTCCAGTCACCATTCACCCGCAGTGCCCAGAGCAACCTGGACTGTGCCACTGCCCGGAGACCGCTGGAAAGTGACCAGGGTGACCCCTTCACACTCTTCAATGTCTTCAATGCCTGGGTGCAGGTGAGGCTGGGCTGGGTGCCTTTGTCATTCAACCCCACTGGAGGACCCTCCAGCTGTGCTGCTTCATGTTTCTGAGCCCTGAGTCTACCCAAGGAATCTCTGTCCCTGCCATTCATGCTCTGGTGCCCAGGGTGGGGGTGGGGGTGGGGGTGTGGCAGCCAGTGCCCAGCCCAGGATCCACAGGGTATCCGACAGAACCCAGTGCTATCTAGAGAAAGGCCAACCTTCCTGGGGGACATTATATACCCAGTCTACCATTCCTGAGCCCTCATCAGTGGCAGTTCAGGGGGAGGACCCAGGACACCTAACCCAGCATGCTGTCTGGGTGCTCCTGTCGGGGTGCATGAGCTCTGGGGCTGAGTCCTGGAAAAAGGATAGGAGGGTCCCTTAGAGCGGCCCCCAGCCCGCCCTGCTTCAGAGGCTCCCGTGCTGGGGCTTGCTCCCACAGCTGGCCAGGTCCTCACTCTGAGGTGTCTGCCCCTCAACCAGGTGAAGTCTGAGCGGAGCGGAAACTCTCGAAAGTGGTGCCGCCGCCGGGGTGTGGAGGAGCACCGGCTGTATGAGATGGCCAACCTGCGGCGCCAGTTCAAGGTGAGGACCAGACCCTTCTGGGTGACTGGGTCCCCACCACATCACCGTCCCACAAGGGGAGCAGGACTGGGGCAGCCTTGGCAAGGTGGCAAAAGCGTGGACCTTGGAGAGTGTTCTTGGGGAAGGCACACGGGTCACTGGCTGTATGGCATCCTAGGGGAGAGGCTCACCTTGGCCCCAGGCTGCTGACCTGCAGCTCAGGGTGAGTGTTGGGGGCGGGGGGGGGGGGCATTCAAGGTGACAGGACAGCCAATGTGTCTGCAGCCCAACGTGGCTCGGCTCGTTCTCACAGTGTGGTTTCCCCTGAGGCCCCGCCCTCCACCACAACCCTTGGGCCTTAGCTTCCCCTGGAAATTTCCCCTGGAAGATGAAAGTAATGACACTCTTCAGTCCCAATGGGCAGATACAATAGCTCTCCAGCTGCCGCCTATGTTCACGTGGCAGGCTGTGTGGGCAGCGTGTCACTGTGGTCACTGGAGGTGAGTGAGGACAGAGCTGTGCGCTCCACTGTTGTGTGGCTTCAGTTCTGTGTGCCTCTCTCTGTCACTTACAGGAAGCTCAGATACACTGAGCTTTGTGGTGGTCTGTAGCATGGAGGCAATAGGAGTTCCTGGGGTAGCCCATGGCCTCGAGGGCAGGTGGGCCAGTTAGGACTCAGAAACCTTGCTAGGCTCTCAGTGTTGGGCTCAGTCATTCCTTGCCCACTTCTGCAGCTTCCAGAGCTTTGGTTCTACTCTTGTTGACCTTGAACCCAGGGCCTTGTTCATGCTAGGTAAGTGCTTTATCACTGAGTAGAAACGTCCAGTCCCTCTTCTCTTCACAGGGCCTTATTAAGTAGCCCAGGCTAGCCCCAAACCCATGATTTCCCTGCCTCAGCCTCTTGAGTGCCGGGATGACAGGTATGCATGGCCAGGTCTGGCTTGAGATTAGGTGTTCCTGACAGGTTCCCAGGCATAACCCAGCTTTGAGAAGAATCTTGTGGGACCTTGAGGGCCCCATGCTAGCCCTCAAGTGAGCCTGCAGGCAGCTCTGGGAATAGCTGCTATTGACTCTCCTGTGAACCATCTGTGCCTGACCAGATGTTCATGAGTAAGAGCTGTTCCCAGGGCACAGAACTCAAGTCTGGGGCCAAGGACTGACCTCCCCGCCCCCCGCCTCCACAGCCTTGGGAGGTATGGGGTGACCCTCACTCTGCACTGAGGAGAATATACCAGGAAGTTATCACATACCAGCCTGTGGGCCTGAGGC
Source organism: Mus musculus (assembly GCF_000001635.26). Taxonomy (NCBI): domain Eukaryota; kingdom Metazoa; phylum Chordata; class Mammalia; order Rodentia; family Muridae; genus Mus; species Mus musculus. The sequence continues at coordinate 16,204,148 of NC_000073.6, read as the reverse complement.
TGTGTCAGCCCAGAGCCCACTCACCTGAGCCCTTCTTGTTCATAGGAGCTGTTGGAGGATCATGGATTGCTGAGTGGGGCCCAGGTAGTGGCCCCAGGGGACAGCTACAGTCGGCTGCAGCAGCGCCGAGAGCGCAGGGCCCTGCACCAGCTGAAGCGACAGCATGAGGAGGGTGGGGGACGCAGGCGCAAGGTGCTGAGGCTGCAGGAGGATGGCTGCTCCAGCGATGAAGAGGACCGAGAGGGCTCTACCTCCCAGAGGGCTGACAGCGTTGACATCCAGGTGGGACGGCCATGTACGGGGCCAGGGGCATGAAGGGGCATGGGACACAGGAGACACAAACACCTTCTAGAGCAGGGGTCGGGATCCCTCAGAGCCACCACGCATTCTTGCCTTTGCAGGATGTGAAATTCAAGCTTCGGCACAACCTGGAGCAGCTGCAGGCAGCTGCCAGCTCAGCCCAGGACCTGACCCGAGACCAACTGGCCCTGCTCAAGCTGGTGCTCGGGCGGGGGCTGTACCCACAGCTGGCTGTGCCCGATGCGTTCAACAGTGGCCGCAAGGACTCAGACCAGGTAGACTTCTCTTTTAACGTGTTTCCTCAGCACCCCCTGGGTTCCAGGGAACTTAGTGTGACAGAAAGACCCTTGGCTTTGTCCTTGGGTTGCTCTGCACACTAGCCAGAGGGGACAGGGCTGGAGGAGGGCAAGGCAGAGGGTCACACCCAGCTTGGGCAGGAATCTGGAGGACTTGGTGAATAAGGAGAAGGACTTTGTCCCAGGGGAGGAGAAAGGGCACTGGGTATTCCGCGGGACAGGTCGGGGCCTCCTGTTCCAGTGCTTGCCTTTGGCCTCTGCAGATTTTCCACACGCAGGCCAAGCAGGGCACCGTGCTGCACCCCACCTGTGTCTTTGCCAACAGCCCTGAGGTATTACACACACAGGGGCAGGAGGCCTCAGGCCAAGAAGGGAGCCAAGGTACAGTGACCCTGGTGGCACGTGACAGATGGTGGCACCTCCAACTCAGGTCCCTCACTCGGGCATTCCCAGGGTTCCTTCCCATCCCCTATTTGTGCTGTGCTGTGGGAGGGAAACTCCAGGGAAGGCTCACCAGCCCAGCGGGCTGCAGACAGCACACTGTGCTGAACTTCCAGGCCGCTTCCTGAATCCAGCCAGTGAGACACTGCCGTTAGCACTGTGCTGGTTGGGAAGCGGGAAGCGAGAGCCTCAGCTTGGCCCTGAGGAGGGAGGTCCCCCCAGCTCTCATGCAGACAGGCAGCAACAGGCAGAGCCACAGGGGCCCCTACAGGCCAACTTCGAGAGCCAGCTCAACGCACCTTGGTGTGGAGAATGGGAGATGGTCACAGAAAAAGACAACAAGGCTTCGGACTGGCAGAGTGGAGGGCAGAATGAACGCTGTTAACCATCGTGACCAGGCTGTGGCCCTCGCTGCTAGCATTTCCTTCCACCCTACCTCCCTTTTCGTCCTCAGCTTCTCTTTTTCTCCACTTTGAAAATTTCCAACCGTATGAGGCAGTGATGAGCTGTGGATGCCCTCGAGAACCCTCAGCAGTGGTCCCAGTCCCCAGCCTTGTTTGTCCCCTCACTAGCTACCTGGAGGGTTGGGTTCATTTTTCCCTTGTTGGTCTTTGCTGGAACCTCGTGTTTTTACAAATAATACTTCTACATTTATTGTGTGTGTGTTCAAGGGCATACATGTCACCGCAGGTACCGCAGGCAGAGGTCAGCCTGACGGAGTCAGCTCTCCTACCATATGGGTCCCGGGGAATTGAACTCAAGTTGTCAGACTTGGCAGCAAGCGCCTTTACCAGCTGAGCCACCTTACCAGCCCTTGCCAGAGCATTTCAAAGCACAGGCCAGACTTCATGTCATTTAGTAACAAGGACTGCATATGTCAGGATAGTGCTGGTGACCCATCAAGGTGGATAGCTGTTCCTTAGTGTCAGGCTGTGGCAGTGTTTGTAATAACTCAAAGTTGTCTTATGCCCAGGGCGTGCTGTCTGTGTGCTGTGACACGGGCCCTGAGTGATGGACGGGTGGCCATGGGTGCAGGGAGAGTCAGATGGCCTGAGATGCCTCTTTTGCTTTTCAGATGGCAGGGACCAAATGAGCTGCAAGCATCAGCTGCTGGCCTTCGTCTCCCTACTGGAGACCAACAAGCCATACCTGGTGAACTGCGTCAGAATCCCGGCCCTCCAGGTAGGCCTTGGCTCAGATTGGACAGTTGCCTGGAGGAGCCGCCCTCCACACCCACTGGCTTCTGGTCTGCAGCAGTTGTGGGTGGTTCTCATTTAAGGCTCTACACCATGGTTACTTGTTGAGTGCCCGCTGGTGCCAAGCACTGTCCCCAGCACCCAGAGGCATACCGAGGGTGCTGCCCTTCTGAACTCACAGTTCAGGGAAGCCCATGTCATGTCTTCAAGAGAACTCAGAACCTCTGTAATCCCAATAGGTGGCTCATGAGTTCCAAGCCAGCCTGAGCTATTTGAGATTTTGTGTATGTGTGTGTATGTGTATGTTTTTAAATCACCAGGAAAATTAGGGCTTGGGGAGCGGCCGGTGGGGCACCAGGTGGTACGACATGAGCTGATGAGATGTGCTGACTGGCTGCAGTCCTGAAGGGACCATGCCAGAATCACAGGAGTGTCCTTAGCTGAGGGCCAGCATGTGCCAAGGCCCCAAGGCAGGTGTGCGCTGCTGTATACAGCTGGAGACTGGGGCAGCTTTGATGTGGTGGCTGTGGGAAGCTGAGCCTTGTCCAGGAAGAGACTAAGGAAAGTGCCAGGCCTGCCCACAGTCGCCTCCATGGGCTAGGTGTTCCACTCTACCCACAGGAAGCTGAGGTCGAGTCACCGCCTGGGCTGCACAGGGAGAGGTAGATAATAGCTCTAGGGTCACATGCTGCCCCAACCGATTCTCCTGTCAGTCAGATGTCTGCACTATTCAGACCCCTCTGGTTTTGTTTCCCGGGGAAGGGCAGGAACCTGTGCAGGGGCCACAGGAAGTTGTGGCCCATGACCCACTGAGGCCTTTCCCTTGTGCCAGCCACCATTACTGTTGGGGCTGGGGGTCTGTGCCAGCTGGGTGGGGCTTACGTGCCAATGAAAAGCAACACAGCCAGGGCTTCTGCATACTACAGAGAGAGGCATGGTGTGGGACCCCGTGAGATGGTAGCAATGAGACATTCACCATTTGGGGTGACATCTGGATCCTAATCCCCTCTTGCTACTCCTTGCTTATGATGAGGGGAACATCACCCAAATGCCTGTCTTTCACCTATCCATGTACCCAGCTGTCTACCCATCAACCCTCATCTGTCCTTCCCTTCCCTGGCCATTCAGCTTCATGCCCACCTCCACTTGTCCACCCATCCACTCAAATGGACATCACCTGCCTCCAGTCCATCCACCCATAGTCAGCCCTACCCTTGTGAGATTGGCTCTGCCTTGGTGTCAGGAACCCATGTGCCTCTCTGTCTGGGGTCTTCCGGCCTCCATGTTCCTGCCTCAGCCTCCAAGGATTGGGATTAAAGCATGTGTCACCAGTTAACTACTTCCTTTGGTCACACTCCCTTTTTTGTGACTCCCTAAGGTGCCTTGATTCTTAGGTTTCCAGGATATTGCACTCTTTAATTTTATCCTTGTCTCTTTAAGTTGAATGTTGACTGGTGGTGGGGCTGGCTTTGTGCTGACCACTGTGTCTCCAACATGGCACCAGAGCATGGCAGAGGAGGCCTGCAGCATTGTTGGGCGGTTATATTGAGTAGACAGATGGATGGACGGGAGAACAGGCAGGTGGGGGGGGGCTAGGTAGTCAGGCAGGTGATGGGTAGACACTTGGATGGGTGGACAGGTGGGGTGGGCATGAAGCTGAATGGACAGGGGAGGGAAGGACAGATGAGGGTTGATGGGTAGTCAGCTGGGTACATGGATAGGTGAAAGACAGGCAGAGGCAGACAGTTGGGTACATGGATGGACGGGGGATGGATAGGTAGATGGGATAGATTAGTGGGAGAGGGACATGGGGTGTCGTGGTGGACAAGTAGGAGGTGGGCAGGTGAGGGATGAACAGGTGAGTGCACAGATGGATGGGTGAATGAGGGGTAGGCAGGGACACAGCCAGGTGGCACCTGAGGTGGCCTCCTGAGCCGCACAGCTTTTCTCTTGCAGTCCCTCCTGCTGTTCAGCCGCTCCATTGACACCAACGGTGACTGCTCCCGCCTGGTGGCTGACGGTTGGCTAGAGCTGCAGCTCGCAGATAGCGAGAGTGCCGTCCGGCTCCTGGCAACATCCCTGCGGCTCCGTGTCCACTGGGAAAGTGCCCTGGACCGGCAGCTGGCCCGCCAGGCCCAGCGACGGAAGCTAGAGCAGGAGGAAGACATGGGGTCTCCAGCAGTCAGCCCCCAGGAGGTGGCTGCTCTGAGCAGGGAGCTGCTGCAGTTCATGGTGGCCAAGGTACCAGAAGGGGGCGTCACTTAGTGGGGGCTCCTTTAAGGATTCAAAGAGGCTCAGTGGTACCTGAGGTCACATGGCTGATGTGGGGAAGCACCGGTGTTTGGCTCTAGAGGCCATGCTGCTAGACACCACTATGTGCCACGCACTGAGCAGATGACAGGTGCCTTCTGTATGCTAAGGACATGCGCAGCATGAGGGCCCAGGGGTCTCCTGTGAGAACAGAGAGGAAGATGTGAGCAGAGTGGGCTGAAACCATCCTCATGGCTGGGAATAGTCATTTCTGATTCTGCACCATGGGAGTCCAAGGAGAGGGGTGAATCCAGGCTGACTTCAGTGTGTGTGTGTGTGTGTGTGTGTGTGTGTGTGTGTGTGTCAGTCACACGCATGTGAAGACAGGCCTAGGCAGTTGGGGAAAGGGGACCAAGCCTGAGGCACCTTGCAGGAGGGACAAGGTAGCTAAGGTCTGGCCGTGGTCTCATCAGCTAGAGGCAGCAGAGGGTGAGCCTGGGGAGGGTGGCTGGAGGAGCCACTGGGGCCACAAAGGTCTGAAAGCAAGTTGGGAGTGGCTTAGGCAAAGTCCAAGGGAGGGCTTTAGGCAGAGCTGGCTCTGGGGGCGCCCACCCCATTTCTGTCTCTGCTCTCCCTTTCTGTAGGTTCCCTACCGCCTCCGAAGGCTCACTGGTCTAGAAGCCCAGAACCTCTACGTGGGACCCCAGACCATCACGACCGCCCCTAGTCTGCCCGGCCTCTTTGGAAATTCTACCCTGTCTCCACACCCCACCAAGGGGGGCTACGCTGTCTCTGATTATCTCACCTACAACTGCCTCACGGTGAGTGAGGTCGCTTGTGGCTTTGGAGTGGGTGGTTGGAAGCTCCAGGCCCAGCTGGCAGCTATAGTCACACTTATGCCCTGTGGGGGCTGGGAGCCTCCAGCCGCTGAAGCAGGGGTCCTGACACGTTTCCTCTGTCGTAGAGTGACACTGACCTGTACAGTGACTGTCTGCGTTCCTTCTGGACCTGCCCACACTGTGGCCTGCACATGCCCTTCACACCCTTGGAGCGCATTGCTCATGAGAACACCTGCCCTGAGGCGCCAGGCGATGATCCAGGCAAGTCTGTGTGTGTATGTGTCTCTGTGTGTATGTGTCTGTCTGTGTCTGTGTGTTTGTGTGTCCGTGACTGTCTGTGTCTTTGTGTGTGTGTCCTGTGCCAAGAGTGATATCCTTAACCACTGTCTACCATACATTGCTTCCTGTGACTGGCTTGCTGGATTCCTTGAAGCCTGGTTGCTCAGGGAGGGAGGAGCAGTGGGCTGGCTCTTCTCCTGTTTTCTCTTCAGTGGCGGTTGTGCTTTCCTTGTTGCACAGCCACTTCTGCCTTAGTGTGCTCTGCCTCATCTGCCACAGTGCCACAGTCCCATAGTGCCACAGTCATACAGACCCACAGACCCACAGTGCCACAGTGCCACAGTCACACAGACCCACAGACCCACAGTGCCACAGTGCTACAGTCACACAGACCCACAGTGCCACAATCACACAGTCACACAGTCTATCCCACAGTGCCATAGTCACACAGTGCCACAGTCACAGAGTCACAGAGTCACACAGTGCCACAGTCACATAGTCCCACAGTCACACAGTCACACAGTCTATTCCACAGTGCCATAGTCACACAGTCTATCTATCCCACAGTGCCATAGTCACACAGTGCCACAGTCACACAGACCCATAGTGCCACAGTGCCACAGTCACACAGTCACACAGTCTATCCCACAGTGCCATAATCACACAGTGCCACAGTCACACACACCCATAGTGCCATAGTCACACAGTCTATCCCACAGTGCCATAGTCACACAGTCTATCTATCCCACAGTGCTATAGTCACATAGTGCCACAGTCACACAGACCCATAGTGCCACAGTCCCATAGTCCCACAGTCTATCCCACAGTGCCATAGTCACACAATGCCGCAGTGCCACAGTCCCACAGTGCCACAATCTCACAGATCCACAGTCACACAGTCTATCCCACAGTGCCATAGTCACACAGTCACACAGTGCCATAGTCACACAGTACCACAGTCCCACAGTCCCACAGTCCCACAGTCCCACACAGCCACACAGTCACACAGTGCCACTCCGCAGGGGAGACTGTGGCTGTGTGCCCCCAATGCTGGGGCCAGGCTGGCTCACAGGCACCATGGTTGGGTGGGAACCAGAGCCATTCCTTTCCTTTGCAGGGTCTGAGGAGGCTGCTCCTGCACCACCACAGAAGACATCAGCCCTGCAGAGGCCCTACCACTGCCAGGTGTGCGGGCAGGACTTCCTCTTTACCCCAACTGAGGTACTAAGACATCGAAGGCAGCATGTCTGAGCCAGCACTGCTCCTGGAGCGCCCAAGTGGGGGACAGCAGTGTGTCCATGCAAATAAAGTCAGGCTTTGCTTCAGGACCTGTGCCTCCCTCACCCTCAGTGGGAAGAAACCCAGCCTTGGCCCTCGCCAAGTCAAGCCTTTTTTCAAAAATTAATTAATTGTTTTATTTATTTACATTTCAAATGTTGTCTCCCTTCCCAGTCCCCCTCCACAAGCCCTCCCCCCCACACCCCCTCCCTTTCGCCTGGAAGAGGGTGCTCCCCCCCCCCCCACTCCATCTCAGCCCTTTAGCACCTCCCTTCTCTGGGCCATCAAGGCTCCACAGAGCAAGCTTTTGTCTCTTTGATGTGTTTGCAGCCCTGAGGGGCCCTGGGAGGTGAGGTGAGCGGCCACACTGAGGCCCTGGTGAGTCTGTGTGTGTGGGATCTGGGAGCCTAGCCAATCTCCTGAGGCCTCTGAGTCTGTTGCCCCAGGTTTGCCCTTCCACTTGGGTCTCTGACAGTTAGAAGTAGAGATGGGGGGCGGGGCTAAAGTTCATGTGGGACCACGGCTACACCTGGAGATGCCCGCCCAGCCACTTCCTGCTGCTGGACTCCTAGTCACACCCCACTCCTTGGAGGCTTTCTGCTCCTCCCCCCGCCCCCCGCCCCCTGCATCCCTCCTCATCCCCTAGGCAGCTCCTCAGGCCTGCTTCAGGCATCCCACTCCCACTCCCACTCCCACTCCCACTCCCACTCGGCCCAGCCTCTTGTGACACATGCAGCCTCCGGAGTCAGAGGTGGAACCCAGCTGTGGTGTTATTAATGCATTGCTGTGACCTCAGTCCCCGACAGAGCATCTTAAGGCATGAAGGATTTCTATCCCCAGTCTTCACTGCAAACTAAGGAAGCAAGAGAGTGGACAGAAGTGAGGGACTTCCATCAGCCTCACACAATAATACCCTCGGGGCTGGGAGACACCTCAAGTGGCAAAGGGCCTGCGGCTCAGGCCACCTGAGTGTGGATCCCAGAATCCACACTAAAAAAAAACAACCAAAAACCAAAAACCAACCAAACAAACAAACAAAAAAAACAATTAAAAAGCTGAGCCTAACAACATGGGTCTAACTCTAATGCTGGGACTAGGGCCAGAGGCAGGATTCCCTGAGCTCGTGGGCCAGCCAGCCTAGCCAAAGACCTTGTCTCAAAACCTGGTGGAGACTGATCAAGGAACATACCTGGTCAGCTTCTGAGCTAAGACACACAGACAGACACACAGACGCATGCACACATGCACACACATGCACATATACATACCCTACACATACACACACATGTGCACACATGCATATATATGTACATATGTGCACACATGCACACACATGCACGTATACATACACACACACACACGCATGTGCACACATGCATATATATGTACATATGGGCACACATGCATACACCACACATACAAACAGTGCAGTCAGCTGGCAAGAAGTGGATAAAATAAGTGAAGTGCTGAATCTGAGAGAGCAATAAAGCAGGAGGCCTAGGGACAGAAGCAGCCACCATTACAGGCCCCGCAGTGTCAAGTCCAAGGGCCACGTCCCAAAACAGACACAGTCAACTCAGTTCAGTGGGGCACTTTCTTGAAAGACAGCCTACGAAACTCACTGCATTGGTTGCTTTTCTCATCTGTCTGAAAGAAACAAGGGAGGGTGGGTCTTAGGGTTCAGAGGGTGCAGACTGTGGTGGGGAGGGTGGAAGCCACTCATAGAAGGTCTCAGGAAGCCAAGCTGGGAACGGAGCGAGCCTGAGGCCTTTACAGCCTTGTGCCCAGGAAGGTCCATGGCTTCTCAAACCAGTACCACCATCAGGACCAGTTAGAGACACTCACTCATCAGGAAATAGACTGAAGAACTCTATGCATGAACTTAAGTGTACTGTTGGAGACAGCAGTGCAGGCTGTGTGGCATCCTCAAGCCCAGCATGCAGGAGGCAGGAGGAGGGTGCGGAGTTCAAAGTCAGCCTCATCTACACAGCGGCTTCAAGGCCAGCCTGGGCTACATAACATTTGAGAACCTTAGCCTTTAGATGATGAACATAGAGAAACTGTCCATTTTCTCAGAAGGTGCTCCCCCCACCCCCAGTGCTTGGTCTCTTCTCACCTCCATGCTGGAGCTCAAGCTTGGCTTTGATTATGATAGGTTAGTGGGCTCACTAGCTCTCAGCAACAGCAGCTTCAGTGATCACCAGAGAAGAATGAACAACTACAGAGACTCCAGCCACGTCCCAAGATGACAGGGAAAGATGCCGTAAGGTCCCAAGTCTGACCTTGGGAGAGCTCCAGACATCTAATCTCTTACCTTTACCCAGTTGTTAAACCCTAGTGAGTATGATGGGCACACACCTTTAATAGAGACACTCTGAGCTGAGATAGAAGGACCTCAAGTTCAAGGCCAGCCTTGGGTGCAAAGCAAGGCCTTGTCTCAAAAAAGTCAAGAGTTGGGAGTGTGGCTCAGCAGTTGAAAGAAGGTCTAGAGTCCCCCAGCGAGGGGGTGTGGCTCAGTGGTAGAGCCCCTGCCTAGAATCCCCAGTGAGGGGCTGGGGGCATGGCTCAGTGGTAGAGCCCCTGCCTAGAATCCCCCAGTGAGGGGCTGGGGGCGTGGCTCAGTGGTAGAGCCCCTGCCTAGAATCCCCCAGGGAGGGGCTGGGGGCGTGGCTCAGTGGTAGAGCCTCTGCCTAGAATCCCCCAGTGAGGGGCTGGGGGTGTGGCTCAGATGTGCAGTATTTCTCAGAATGTGTAAAAAGCCCTGGAGTTCATCCTCAGCACAAGAGACAAGTGAAGTGTGGATGCACTGTTTTCTCATGGGTGAAGCCTAAAGTTAAGAACCATGGTCATGATCATGCAGGGTTCAGGGCAGGCAAGACAGCCCATTGTGTATTAGTTTCTATCCATCCTTCAGGGAAGCTCCTTACAACAGAAAGTAAACAATTCAAAATTGCTTCAGGAAGTCCCTAAAACTGACCAGATTCATTAGACCCCAACCTCACTAAGAGGAAACAACAAAGGCTTCTGGGAGTTACTCAGACCAGCCAAGCCTCCTGGTATTGTTCTGACCAACCGAGTCTCCTGGAAAGAGCACTCTCCAGCCTGTTGAGCTGCCTGCAAGCTATGCAGTGTGTTTCAGGTTCCCAGAGCTGTCACCCATGCCTGGGTGAGTTGGTGATACAGCTGTCTTTGAGTTGTTTCTGCTCCTGTAAGTTGCCCCTCACCTATACTCCTGTGAGCAACCACAATAAAACCCATTGATTCACTAATGTGGACTTTGACGATATCCACACGTTGGCCTGTTGTGGGCTCCCATCTGGAGTGAGCAGTCATGTGATACATCTCCCCAGGAAAGTTCTGTCACACAAAGTCCACAGAGAGAGGAAGTGGGTTCTTAGCTGCCAGGCCTGGGGTGTGAGGTGGAAAGTGACTTATGTAAGGTGTTCCCCCCACCCCCTCAGATGTTTAGAATATTCTAAAAGCTACTACCTCAAGATGGACTTATTGCAAAGTCTATAATGCCAGCGCTTGGGAGACTGAGAAGAGAGAATGTGAACTTCAAGACCAGCCTGGGCAGTTTACTGAGATCATGTCTCAAAGGAAAAGCAAGCAAGCTAGCAACTGAACAAACCCCCAGAAAATAGTATAGTACCAAGCCTGATTGTGTGAGCCACTCGCATGCCCATGAAAGCAACCTTAATTATGCCCTGTGGCTCACCAAACAAGCAAGCAAACTACATCAGAACAGAAAAGTCTGCAAGTGCAACTGTTTTGGGAATAAAAAGGAGTCCAGCCAGGAGTGAGAGAGAAAGGAGAGAGGAGGGAAAGAATCCAGGGTTATTACATATATGCATAAAATTGTCAATAAACAGAAACACTAAAAATTTTTAGTGATAGTAGCTGGAGAGATGGCTCAGTGGCTAAGAGCACTGTCCAAATCTTACAATGGCTGCTCACAGCTCTCTGTAACTTCAGTTCAGGGGGATCTGATGCCCTTATACAGATACACGTGTAGACAAAACAATGCGTGGAGATAACATGAATAAACTGAAAAATTATTAATCAATGATGTGCAGCCTAAAGGATACACAATTGTGTCCCAGAGCTGCCATTCGACAACGTCTATGAGGGGTCTGTATGTAAAAGGTGCTTGGTGGCCTGAGTTTAGTCCCCAGGACTCTTTTAGGAGGAGAGAGCCCACTCCCTCCTAGAGCTTGTCCTCTGACTGCCATAGGTATGTAGCACACAGCCTCCTTCTCTCAACAACTAAAGAAATAAATAGGAAAAAGAAAAACACATGGCTTTAATCCCAGCACTAGGGATGCAGAGACAGGTAGATCTCTATGAGTTTGAAGAAGCTAGCCTGCTTTACATAGTTAGTTCCAGGGCAGCCAGAGCAAAATAGTTAGACTGTCAAAAAGAAAAAAAAAAAAGAAAGAAGGAAAGAGAGAAAGAAAGAAAGAGAGAAAGAAAGAAAGGGAGGGAGGGAGGAAGGAAGGAAGGAAGGAAGGAAGGAAGAAAGAAAGAAAGAAAGAAAGAAAGAAAGAAAGAAAGAAAGAAAGAAAGAAAGAAAGAAAGAAGGTGGGGGGGGGGGGGCAGGGAGGGAAGGGATTAAAGTTTTATGGCTCTTCAGCGCCACCTTGTGGGCTCCAGATGCACTGCTGCTCCATGGTCCCTGCGGGCTGTGAATAATGAGTTCCGGGATAGATGAGGCACTCTGGGCTTCAGTGATTAGAGACTACTAGTGCCACACATCTCAGGCTCACAGACACAGGCTTATGATGGGTCGGATGGTGTCTGTCATCTGAGCCTTTGCATCTGTACTCTGCCAGGGAGCTAGGTGTGGAAGAGCCCTGGAGATAGTCATGGATGGGTTTGGAGTCCTACAGGGCTGCTCTGAAGTACCGCTCTGAGGATGAGGGGACTCCATCAGCCCCTGCTTTGCTGAGAGGCTCCCAGTGACACTTCTGGTCTCCTTGAACTGGGATTATCAGTCAGTCCCTCAAACTTTGATTTTTTTTTTTAACCCAGTGCATAGTGATCCAGAGGTGAAGCCACAGTCCCTTTGGGGGAGATGAGAAAAAGATCAATGATATCTATTGCTAGCATTTATTGTTTCAATGCTGAGGATTGAGTCTAAGGCCTCACTTTATGCTAAGCAGGGAAATGTACCACTGAGCCACGCCCCCAGCCCCTTACTGGGGTGGGGTGGGGTCAGGGTGGAGATTCTAGGCAGGGGCTCCACCACTGAGCCACACCCCCAGCCCCTCACTGGGGGATTCTAGCAAAAGCTCTATTACAGAGCCATCATGCCCCAGGCTATTTTTGTTTTGCTCTTTTGCTTTATTTTACTTTATATACATGAACGTTTTGCCTGCATGCACATGTGCTATGTGCATGCCTTTTGCCAGCTACCATGTGGGTGCTGGGAATCGAACCCAGGTCCTCTGCAAGAGAGGAAACAAGTGCTCATAACGGCTGATCCATCTCTCCAGCCCTGATTTTTTAAAAAATGTATTTGTTATGTGTGTAGGCACATGCATGCCATGTCATGCATATGGAGAACTCAGAGGACAACTTGTGGGTCCGGGGATGGAACTCATGTCTTCAGGCTTGGGAACACTCACCCCTCACCAGCTAATCTACCTCACAGCTCCTCTCATTTTGAAACGGGCCTTACTAATTTGTACAGGATGATCATGGTCTCGAGCTCCTCCTGCCTCAGCCTTTCTAGCACCCAGGCTTGCAGGCAGGCCTCCGTGCCTGGTACCTTCTCTTCCTCCATACCCTGCTTCCTGCAAAGGGCTCTGGGACTTTGGCAGTGGCTCTGCCTTGTGGTTGTGCTGAGCGGCTTGTGTGTCTGCCTAGGATTCAGGTTAGAATTTCCCTCGCTTGACCTGAAATTCTTTCTATATATCCTCTGGCCTCACTTAATGATGGCAACGCTCTGAGAAGAGCGAGTGGCTCTGAGGAGAGGTCACAGAGTGCCCTACCCAGATTCAGGTGAAGTCAGATTCCCTGGGTGATGTAGTCTTATGGGGACGTTGTGGTCATGTGACCTGCTGTTGCCTAAACTGTCAAGACAGAGCCCAGGGCTGCGAGACCGAGTGTTCCTCCTTGCCTGTTTGGCTTCTAGAAATCATGAACGGCCAGCCAATGTCATCATCCTGCTCCCTGGATTCTCCGCTGGCTGCTTTGCCTTGAGTCCCTGTTAGTGACAGCACCTGGCTTGCCCTTGATCCTGGAGCGCTGCCGTTTGTACCCTAGCCCCTGGAGCTCACAGGGGAGCCCTGATAGATTAGGGTCTCTGCTTCTGGTGCAGCAGTCCCCCTTAGGTCCTGACTTCTGAGAAAAGTGCTCACTGGGCACAGTGGCACACGCATACCTATACTCTCATCACTTGGGAGGTGGACGTGTTCGAGGGCAACATGGACTATATGAAATCCTATCACAAAATAAATGAATAAATGACCAGAAGGCCGAATGGAAGCCAAGTGTGGACGCACCAAGGACCTGGGGGCTGCAGCGAGCATGGGGTGTTCATTGTTATTCTACCTGGACTTTGAGGCTAACTTGGGTTACACGAAGAAGAGTTAAAGAAAAAGGAGGGAGGGGGTTGGATATATAACTTAGTGGTTCAGGAGGGCTCACTCCCCTTGCAGGGGACACAGGTTAGGCTCCCAGGGTGTTTACATTCTCCTATAACTCCAGTTCCAGGGGACCCAGTACCCTTTTCTGCTAACAACGGGCTTCTTCATGCAAGTGGTGCACATAAGTATATTCAGGCATATACATAAAACAATCTCCCCTGCAAAAAGGAGGAGGAGGAGGAGAGGAAGAGGAAGAGGAAGGGAAAGGGAAAGGGGAAGGGAAAGGGAAAGGGAAAGGGGAAGGGGAAGGGGAAGGGAAAGGGAAAGGGAAAGGGAAAGGGAAAGGGAAAGGGAAAGGGAAAGGGAAAGGGAAAGGGAAAGGGGAAGGGGAAGGGGAAGGGAAAGGGAAAGGGAAAGGGAAAGGGAAAGGGAAAGGGAAAGGGAAAGGGAAAGGGAAAGGGAAAGGGAAAGGGAAAGGGAAAGGGAAAGGGAAAATTTATTGATAGATTGCACAGATGGCACAGTGGGTTACAGCACTGGCTACTTCTACAGTGGACACAGGATCAGTTCCCAGTACCCACATGGTGCCTAACAGCTGCATGTAACTTCAGTTCCAGGGGATTTACAACCCCCTTTAGCCTCAGAGGTCACTGTACACACACGGTGTGCAGACACACAAGCAGGCAAAAGCAATCAATCACACTAAAGGAACAACTGGTGAGCACAGGCTGGAAGTGCGAGCTGTAAAATCAGGCCTGCCCTTGGCGACCAGTGAGGCTTTGCGTACCACAGGTGTCAAACATCGCCACTAAAATTTTAATCTGTGGAGGACTCACGACATCCAACCCACACCAAGTCACCAGAGCAATGCCACATGGCCACATGCAGCAGGCCATGGAGGAAGACTCACTTGGTGGACACAGAAGGTGGCTGTGAATCTCACCCAGCTCCACACACAGGGATGCAGTTCTTGACATCTAGGACAAGGTTCCCAAGAACATGGGCCCTTCTTTCCAACCATTCCAGGATGTCACTGGGACACACAGAGTCTCCTGTTAACTCTCATGGTAACTCACACCAAGTTAGAAGGCTAGACAACCTAGGACACAGGCTCTTCCTAGTGCTACACTGTATTGTGTCTGACCAGAAACACACGGTGGCTCTAGTTGCACTGATCCTTCCAAATAACCGAAGGATCAGCTTGTCACCATATCCTGGTTTTGGTGACAGCTGACTCCCACCATTGAGAACCAGTTCTGTCCTCTCCACCCTCACTTTGGTTCCACTATCTCCCTGCTTCTGGGCACAGCCACTCATACCCTAAGGGTGTGCTGCCTTCTTACCCCCACCCCCACCCCCAGGGAGAAGTATTTTTAGTTGCAATTAACCTTCCAGCCAGTTTCCCTCCTCCTGATTAGGGAGAACTAAGTGGGAGTCATTTCCAGTCTCTGAGAACATGGGGTCAGGCAAGAGAGCACTACACACCTCCACCCCACAACTAGCCAGAGTGGCTGGAATCCTAGTCCCCTAGCCTGCCGCTGAGACACTTGCCTGTGCTAGGCTGGGGACTGAGTCTGCATTTGCAGCTGCCTCTCCTGTGGCAGGACTCAGACTTCTTAGTATCCCCCCATCCTCTGGATCCAACAGGGAGTGGCATGAAGGGTCAGGTCGGTGGTCCTACCCACTGTTGGTCCCTCATGTATCCCACTGCAGACTCCTGGGGAGTCCTGGGAGAAACAAACTCAACTCATCCTAGTCACAGAACCAATATCACACGTGGGAAATAGATCACGTTAGATAATTGCAAAACATTTATTTTTTGTTAATTTTACTTATGTGCGTGTCTGTGAGTGAACGCTATATGTGTGCAGGTGCCTGTGGGGCCGGAGAGTGTTGAGTGTCCTGGAGCTGGAGTTATTGGAGGCTGTGAGGCACCTGTGGTGCGTTCTGGGACACAAACTGCCCAGCACTGCTTTCGAGATTCCCATTTTGGTCTTGATCTATAGCTCAGGCTGGCTCAGAGATCACAATCCTCCTTTCTGTGCCCTCAGAGTGATGGCACAGAGTTGCAGGCAGGTCTCACCACACCTGGTCTCCATGTTAGCTTTTTAAAACATTAAGAATTTTGGTGGGTTTTTAAATTTTTCTATTTGGTTACTTTGAATGTGTGAGTGTTTTTTTCTGCATGTTATGTATGTACAACATACATATGCAGCATCTATCTATGAACATATGTGCAGCACCATCAGAAAAGGGTGCTTGCTCTCCTGGAACTGGAGTTACAGATTGTGGTGAGCGTGGGGCTGGAACTCGGTGTTCTGCAAGAGCAGCCAGTGCTCTAAGCTGCTGAGCCGTCAGTCAAACTCCTATTTTATTTTAAAAACTGTGTTTCGTGTGTGTGTGTGTGTGTGTGTGTGTGTGTGTGTGTGTGTGTATTCTTATAGACTCGAGTTCCACACTGCAAGTGTGGAGGTCTGAAGATAACTTGTGGGAGTCGGTTCTCTCCTTCCACCACGCAGGTTTTAGGGAACAAACTCAGGTTGGGAGCTTGGGTGGCAAGTGCCTTCACATGCTGAGCCATCTCTCTTGCCCCTTGTTTAGTTTTAATCTCTCTCTCTCTCTCTCTCTCTCTCTCTCTCTCTCTCTCTTCCTCTTTGTTATTATACACATGTGTGCCACAGTGAGTTGTGGAGGACAAAGGACAGCCTCTTATTGGGAAATTGTAGGCAGAAGCTCTACCACTGAGCCATGCCCCTCAGCCCTTCACTGGAGGATTCTAGGCAGAGGCTCTACCACTGAGTTGTGCCCTCAGCCCATAGGGCACTGGGGGATTCTGGACACCAGCTCTTCTGTCAATCTACAACTCTACCATTGCCACGTTCTCATCATTGAGTAGTTCGGGATTAGCTGTTGTGGATAGTATGTTGTCACTTCGTGACACATTGCAAGTCATCTGCAGTTACTGATATCATACAGAGCATTCACAAGCTCTGTACACCCACTGTGCCATTATCTGTTAGCAGCTTGAACGTGTCTAGGTTGGTGTCCACATGACATCTGGAACAGACCATCCACGAAGCTCGATGGAGCCTGTTAGTCTCCATAATCGGGTACTAAGATTCGAGCTCCCTGAAAGCAAGCAGTTTTGTGGTATCTTGCAGCAAGTATCAGGTTGGCCCTTGAGTTTGTTGGTTTCAGTGCTGGGTTTCTATCTGCCATGTCAATCACTGTCACTGTCACAGCTATCCTGGGTATGAGCAGCCACTGAAACTGGCCACCCACACAGAAACTCAACCTCTTTGGGATTGTTTGTTTGTTTGTTTGTTTTTTTCGAGGCAGGGTTTCTCTGTGTAGCCCTGGCTGTCTTGGAACTCACTTTGTAGACCAGGCTGGCCTCGAACTCAGAAATCCACCTGCCTCTGCCTCCCAGGTGCTGGGATTAAAGGCATGTGCCACCACGCCTGGCTGAAACTCAACCTCTTTTTAAGGTTTGTTATGCTCCTTTTTTTGAGAACATCTTTTGGTATTTACTTCACAGGGAGAGCTCATATCTGCACTGTGACATGCATGTAGAAGTTAGGGCACAGCTTATGAGAGTTGACTTTCTCCTTCCACCACGTGGGTCCTGAGAATTGAACTTGTGTTCTCTAGTCTTGGTGGAGGTGGCTTTAACCAACGGAGTCATCTCAACAGAGCTGGTTTTTATGCTGTGTTCTTTGTAGGAATTCATTGTGTGTGTGTGTGTGTGTGTGTGTGTGTGTGTGTGTGTGTGTGTGTGTAGGTAGGTAGGTAGGTAGATAGGCCAGAAGGCAACTTGTAAAGATTCTGTCCCCTCCTCCCTCCATGTGATTCCTGGGGGTCAAACTCAAGTCATCACTTTTGGCTGCAAGCACCTTTACTCACTGAACTATTTTGCTGATCCCCATAGCCACTTTTAAAGTCCAGTTGTACCTAGTATAAGATGCCAAGTACAAGTAGGATGACTTCAATAATAGTATCCATTTTGAGTCATAGAATTTGGGGGACAGCTTGTTACACAGCAACAGCTAACAGATACATATGGTATTTCAGAGCAAGAATTAGGAGAAAGATGGCCAGTGACTGTTAGCATTTGTGTCTCTTCAGTTTCAAGTTACCAAGGACTTAAAATCTTAGAAGACAAATGAGAATTTTGATTTGCATTTTAAAGACTTTATTATTAAAAAAGGAAAAGTAGAAGAATGTCAGAGAAGGGAGGTGGGGGAGGCAGAGGGCAGGAAGATGGAGGATTCTTCCAAACATTGGATCCAGGTGACCCTTCTTCCTTGACCATCCTTGTCCAACCCCAGTCTCTTCTCTGTCCTGGGTCGGGGCCCCAGCCACCATCTTCTTCAGACCTTGGCCCAGTTTTCTGCTTAGGTCCTGGGCAAAGGGGAGGGCAGAAGAAGGGTGCAGGACCTGGAGGCTTTGTCTTTGCCCTTGAGAGACCCTCAAGTGGGCTCTTGGTCCTCAAGCTACTGGGGACCCCAGGGAGGTAGGCGTTGAATGGGGTGGGAGCTTTGGAGGTGAAGTCCTGAAGCCCAAGGACCAGCAGGGACCAATTAGGTGCAAGGCTGGTGGTCACAGTCAGAGGCTGGGGCCTTCCTGTGGGAAGGAAGGTAGAAGTTAGAAAGTACTGCATTGGTCCCTATGATGTGAATAGATGGGTTGGACAGATGCTGAGTGAGCAGATAGATGAATGGGTGGGATGATAGATGGATGGACAGATGGACAGGTGGGTAAATAGGTGGATAATGGGTGAGTGGGTGTGTGGCTGGCTGGCTGTGTAGACAGGTGAGATGGGTAAGTGATGGATGAGTATGTGGATTAATGGATAGATGGATGGATGGATGATGAATGATCAATGGGTGGATAGATGGATGGATAGGTAGACAGGTAGGTGAATGGGTAGCTGATGGATGGATGGATGGGTAGACAGGTAAGTAGGTAGATGAGTGGATGGATGGGTAGACAGGTGAATGGGTGGGTGGATAGATAGATGTATAGATATGTAGATGGGTGGGTAGATAGAAAGATGGATGAAGCATCTTTCCATCACCCTTGAAAAATTCTCCTTGGGTTGGGTTCACTGCTGGAGTTTAATGAAGTTTGAGACTGCTGATCTCTAGACTTCACTCACCCACCTTCCCTTTGAACCCAGCCTCTATAGGTAATGCCACTCTCCTTCTAAGTTCAGGTTCATCCCCATTGATCCTGGAAAGCAAAAGAAAAGGTCAGTGAGCCTTCCTGCCCACAGATACCTAATACTCCCTCACCCGTTCTGTTACCCAGGGTTCTGCACCGGGATCAAATAAGTCAAGTGTTTTAAGAAGGTTCTGAGCCACTGGGCATGGTGGCACATGCCTTTAATCCCAGCACTTGGGAGGCAGAGGCAGGCAAATTTCTGAGTTCGAGGCCAGCCTACTCTACAGAGTGAGTTCCAGGACAGCCAGGGTTACACTGAGAAACCCTGTATCAAAAAAGCTAAATAATAAATAAATAAATAAATAAATAAATAAATAAATAAATAAATAAGAAGGTTCTGAGACAAGCAGTGGTGGTGCATGCCTTTAATTCCCATACTTGGGAGGCAGAAGGAGGCCGATACCTATGAGTTCAAAGTCAGCCTGGTCTACAGAGTGAGTTCTAGGACAGCCAGGGCTACACAGAAAAAGCCCTGTCTTGAAAAAGAAGGAGGAGGAGTTGGATGGGAAGGAGGAAGAAGAGGAGGAGGAAGAGGAAGAGAAGGAAGTTCTGGCCTTTTAAGAAAAAAAAAGTCTTTAATCTGGCTGAGTCTGGAAAAACTGGAGCAAACCAGTGATATCATCATCTGCTCCCTGTATGGAAGTCAGCCATGGATCATTTATGAACTGAGACTAGAAGGTGTGTGACTAGAGGTGGAGCCTGGTATAAGAAGTGGCTCAGCAGAGACAGGGAACTTACCTGGTGTCCTGACTGTCACTTGTGGCTGAGTCTCTGTGAAGCCTGCCATGGGCTGGCCCTCAGGGTTGAAAGATGCACCCTGCCCTAAGGAAAGGGGATGGGGTGTATGGTGAGCCCCAGGAGGCTTACAAGGGTGCTAGTGTGCAGTCAGAACGTCAGAAGCCCTGTGGAGGGAGCTAAGACTGAGGCTCAGGCCCAGAAGCACCTCAGAATGGGTTGGGGGCACAGACAGAGGCTCAGGAGCCCTTAGGGAGAGTTGAAGTAAGATAGATTCCCTAGGAATCACAAGAATAGGATTGGATGAGATGACACACACCTTTAACCCCAGCACTTGAGAGGCAGAGGCAGGCAGATCTCTGTGTATTCAAGGGAAGCCTGGTCTACAGAGTGAGTTTCAGGCTAGCCAGAGCTACATAGCGAGACCCAGTGTTAAGAATAAAATTAAAATTTGGGCGGGCGAGCTCATGGAAGGGAGTCGGGGTTCAGGTGGAGCCACAGAAGCTCCAAGAAGGGATCAAGGGTACAAGATGAGCTTTAGAAGCCTCAGAAGATGTGGTGTAGACTCAGACACAGGAGGCCTGGTCCTACCTGAGACTGGAGGGGCTTTCTGTCCCTTTTATACCTGTGCGATTAGACTGGTCAATCATGGGCTGCACTATTCGTCTCCGGGCATTAATAAACCTGGGAAGTGATGGGGAAAAGAAAAGAAAAAAAATAGTGTGAGGAAGTATTCAAGGGGTCAGAGGACCGCAAGGAAGGACAGCAGAAGGAATCTAGATCTGGGCTGCCAGGAACAAGGAGTAGGAGACGGTGTTTCAGCACCGCGGACAGCACCCAGCCCAATCACTCACCAGTTGTTCACCTGCAGGATGGTGAGCCCTGTGTCCTGGGCCAGCTGTTTCTTTTGCTCTTCTGAAGGGTACGGGTGCTGCAAGCCACCAACAAGAGTCACTCTGCCTGCCCCGCTGATGTCTGCTCCCTAAGGTCTAGCCTGGTATAACTGGTCCCCAAGGCAGGAGGAGGGTGGGAGAGCTACTCTCCCTCCCTGGCCAAAGGGGTGGAGCTCAACAAAGCCTTGGACAATTTATCTCCCACCCCCACCTTTTACAGCAACCAGAGGCAAATTGGGCAGGAGGGGGCTGACACATGGGGGAGGCGAGCAGCCCCACGCATCTAGTCCTACTCAAGGAGTCCCACGGGATCCTTTTACACCTCTTTTCGCTTCCACTATATACTGCTCAGCTGTACTTCCTACCCTGAGGTTTCTTTCTGAAGCAATGACTGGCCTCAAAGTTGCTATTTAGTTGAGGACAGCATTGCTTCCTGGGTGCTGGGGTTTCAGGTGTGACCCACAAACCACACCCTCTTTATGTAGCACTTGGTGGAATCCAAGACTTTCTTACCTTAGGCCAGCAATCCACCAAACTTAACTACAGCTCAAGCCTCTTGTTTAAAATGATATTTATATTCTCATTCCCCCCACTCTCCTCTCCTCTCCTCCCCTCCCCTCTCCCCTCCCCTCCCCTTCCTTCCCCCCCCCCCCCAACCTCTCTCTCGATCTGTGCAGGTGTGAGCGCGCATATGCACAAGCCTGCATGTGGAGGTCAGAGGACAACTTGTGGGAATCAGTCCTCTCCTTCCATCAAATGGGTCCAAGGACCAAACTTAGGCTTTGCAGTAAATATCCTTACTTGCAGAGCCATCTCAGTAGCCCTGGTCTTTCGTGTGTGTGTGTGTGTGTGTGTGTGTGTGTGTGTGTGTGTGTGCAACAAAGAGGCTTCCCATGTAGCCCAGGTTGTCTTCAAACTGAGAATCCTCCTGCCTCAGCCTCCTGAGTGCTGGGATTGCAAGCATGGGCTGTCATTTCCAGTTCTAAACAGTTTCCTCTGTTTTTAGTCTATCTTCTTTTAGCCTCTCCATGTCTGCTTATTAGTCTCCCTCCACAAGGCAGTGTGGTACAAGAGTTAAGGCTAGATTGCCTGCATTTGAAACTATGTCTGACTGGGTAGCCTGAAGTGAGACCCTTAGCCTCTCTGGGCCTTGTCTTCACAGTGCATTTAGCAATAGAACATCCTCCACAGGGTATCCTGGGACAAGTGGCATGTGGATGATTGATGGGTGGGTGAGTTGAGGGATGGAGCAGGGGCTGCTGGGAGGACCTATCTCTGGGTGGCTCATAGATGGGGCTTGGCCTTTGGGACAGTGACCTCCCTCTCTCTGTGTCCACGTCGGCCCAGTCTGAAGACTCACCGAGAGATGCTGGAACAACCAGGCCCTCATGATGTTGGTGGCCACTTTGGGAAAGATCCCCCTCTTCTTGTTCCGTCTGCGTTCCAGGTCCAGGTCCTCATCCTCTCCTGCGGAGCTGGGAGAGGCTACGCTTGTGTCCAGCCCATCTCCTGGGGCCAGGGGGAGACATGTCCAGTTGGTGCTGGTAAGCAACAGAGGACCACACCCTTACCCAAGACACCAGACTGCGGCTGTGTCCCTGGGAATCCCCTTGGAAGTCTAACCTTAATCCTCAGAGCAACGCCCATGTTTCCTCAGTCCCTCTTAAGTTTCTCACCTTGGTCACTTGAGTTGTCCCCACTCTGGGAGGCCAGGCCTCCGCTGGATGGACCTGGGGTCCCCAAATGTACAGACCCACTGTCCTCATGGTCTCTGATCCATGTAGTATTCTAGGAAATAAGAATGGGACATCAGGGGGAAAGCTTAGGGAACCCGGGCTCTGTAGATAAAACCTGTTCCTGATCTGGCTGTGTGATCATAGGTGAGTGACTTTGCCTCTCTGGGCCATTTTCAACTGGTATGAAAACTCACCTATGTGCAGGTGAATAGTGATTGGCAGGCAAGCGGAAGCTAGCAGTCTATAGGGCACTTTCATCTTAGGACCTGAGATAACCTCAGACTTCACGCCTCACTCTGAAAGCTGGGGTGGTGATGTCCATTAATCCCAGCACTCAGAAGGCTGAGGTAGGACTCCCATGAGTTCCCAGGAACTCTGGATCACAAGGTAGGACCCTTCTTCAAAAGAGCGACAAACTACACAAAAAGGCAAACAAAACCTTTTTCATTTTGAGCTGGGATACTGGGGCAATGGGTTTCCTCTCACCCCCAGCAGGAGCCTGGGCTCATCTCAGCACCAAACCCATTAACGTGCTCTGGCAAACCATGAATATTAGCTAAGTGGGAAAAGTACAGGCTATAAATAGCCTCTCATTAGTTCAGGTTGGATTTTTTTTTTTTTTTTTTTTTTTTTTTTTTTTTTTTTTTTTGGCCAGTGAATTTACCCTGAACTTATGAAAAAAATTCTTTCCATATGTGTTGTCTTTTATTCAGTGCTGGGAACAGATCCTAAGGTATCCTTCATGCTAGGCAGGTGCTCTACCACTGAGCCACGCTCCCCAGCCCCTCACTGGGGGATTCTAAGCAGGGGCTCTACCACTGAGCCACACCCCCAGCCCCTCACTGGGGGATTCTAAGCAGGGGCTCTACCACTGAGCCACACCCCCAGCCCCTCACTGGGGGATTCTAGGCAGGGGCTCTACCACTGAGCCACGCCCCCAGCCCCTCACTGGGGGATTCTAGGCAGGGGCTCTACCACTGAGCCACGCCCCCAGCCCCTCACTGGGGGATTCTAAGCAGGGGCTCTACCACTGAGCCACACCCCCAGCCCCTCACTGGGGGATTCTAGGCAGGGGCTCTACCACTGAGCCATGCCCCCAGCCCCTCACTAGGGGATTCTAGGCAGGGGCTCTGCCCCTGAGCCATGCCTTCAGCTCCTTGCCCACTCCCCCACCCCCAACCCCACCCCACACTGGGGGAGTCTAGGTGGGTGCTTTACCACTGAGCCACATCTTCAGTTTTCAGAATTTCGTATAGGGGGTTCAGTTTCTATTTTTGTTTGTAGACTTTTATTGTTTTCTGAGATGAGGATCAGTCTGTAGCCCAGTCTGGTTTGAAAACATACTGTGTAGTTCAAGATGGCCTTGAGCTCACAGTGACTTTCCTCCCTTAGCCTTCAGAATTTTGAGATTCCAGGCCTATACCACCATGCTAGACTTTTCCCTGAAACTTTTATGTATTGTGTAACTGAACACGACTTTCTGAGTGTGAGTACTGTTCTCTTAGACTACCCAGATGGCAGTATTGCCCACAGAGAGTCTGTGTGTGTCTCTGTGGGGACATCTGTGTGTGTATGTGACCTCCAGGTAACTGTCCTTTGAGGATAGCTGAGGATGTGTGAAATCTGAACAGGGACCTCCCTGGGAATGATATCCAATCTTTTCATGTAAAGTTCTCCTGAGACTCTGATGAGTTTGGAGACAAATGGTCTCTCTCTCTCTCTCTCTCTCTCTCTCTCTCTCTCTCTCTCTCTCTCTCTCTCTCTCTCTCTCTGTGTGTGTGTGTGTGTGTGTGTGTGTGTGTGCATGCCAGAGCCTTGTTCAAATTTTCACCCTTATATACGAAGGCAGGGTCTCTTGCTAAACACATAGCTCACCAATACAGTCTAGCTAGCTGGCTTGTTCCATGTATCCCTGTCTCTGCCTTGTAAGCGCTGGGATTAGAGTCAGGCTATCAGACTCACCCAGCACCTACATGACAGCTGTGGATCCAAATTACAGTCCCTAGGCTGTCATGGTGAGTACTTTTCTCACTGAACTGGCTCTCCAGCCCCAACCGAGAGTTTGTGAGCCTCTCCTGTGTGATAGTGTGTGGATGTACCGCAGGAGTCTTGCAGTGTACCTGTCTCTGACTTTGGGTTGTGTCATTGCTGGATCTGTTGACAGCATCTGGGTGTGACCCTCAGATGACTTTTTCTAATGGAGGTAACTTGTGATCAACACAGACAACTGCTATGCATGTAACTGTCACCTATTGTGCTGAGCTGATTCCAGTTTATTTATCTTTATTTATAAGTCTACATAGATGAATATGAGGCTACATAACTGCTGGGCAACAAGGGCTTTTGGGTCAGTCTCTGTCCAAGTGTGACCTTATCTGAGTTTGTTCAGCAGTATCTAGAGCTCTTTGGATCCACCAGAGATAGTTGTGTGGTAATATGTGTGTGCTGTAGTTATACTTCAGTGGCAGTTCGGGAGTGCCTGTATGGCCTGCACTATTATCTTGTGGCCGTGCCTTGTTTGAGGATGTGCAACAGCTCTATGGTCTGTGCTATTGTCTCACGACCATGGCTTGTTTGGGGACTTTTTGGGTGACTGTAGGGTCTATGCTACTGTCTCATGGTTGTGGCTTGTTCGAGGATGTGCAACAGCTCTATGGTCTGTGCTATTGTCTCATGACTGGGTTATTTCAGGACCTTGGGTGGCTGTAGGGTCTATGCTACTGTCTTGTGGTTGTGGTTTGTTTCAAGAGGTGGTACTCATTATGATCTGTTGAGTATGGCTGTCTATACCTGACTTAGACTGGTTGGTTGTGTATATGTGTCTATGCCAGCTATATTTGTGGGTTGTTGTGACATGGGAATGTGAGTGTATTGTACACTTCATGGTTGACATTTCTGACGTGTTCAGATGTGAAACATGTCTTCCTGCTGTGTTCATTGTCCTGCCTAGCTGTCATTGCCATGAAGTGCATAGTGGCCTGTTGATGCCCACCTGGTCTGGGAGGCTGGGGCAGGAGGCTGCGTAGTCCTCAAGATCCTCCCTGCAACTACCATCCCGATCCTCAATCACCAGGTCTATGGGCATCTTCCCCTTGAGGCAGGTGATGTAGCGGTGACAGAAGTTGTCGCACAGGTCGTGGACCTGGGAGGGCAGCGGGGTACTGGGGGGGGGCCACCCGGGGGAGCCAGGGCTGGGGTATACGGGGTGAGGGAACATTCTGCTTCCACTCCAGTGGGGAGTAGGGAGAGAGGAGTTAGAGGGTGGGGGTGGGGCAGGTGCAAGTGAGACACCCTCACCTTCTCCAGCTCCAGCAGGTGGAACCGGAGTACCTGGATGGCCTGGACCATCTGTAGACAGAAAGGAGGAAGAAAGGAGAGCAGCTAGGTGTGGAGGTGCACACATGGAATCCCAGCTACTTGGAGGGGGCTAAGGCAGGAGGATTGCCCACAAGGACCAGTCCGGGCTACACAATAGGTTCCTGGACAGTAGGGTGAGACACTGTTATTATTAATTTTTTAGAGATAAGAGAAATATCCTTAAGACAGTACAGCAAAGAAAATGACAGGGACAGAACAGAGAAATCAACTGGGCCAAAAGAGAAACAGAGTCAGGCTTAGTAAGTCAGCATTAGGAAGAATTTGATTGATGGCTGAGGTAGAAAGAGAAGCGACAGGGAGAGAGTCAATCACAAGGGGAGCTGAGAGGTGCTGCGGCGGTGCACAGCCTGTACCCCAGATCTGCCTGCCCTCTGCTTTTGTTCCCACCTCCACCTAGTGAACTACATTTCCCAGAGAGCTTTGCCAAAGGATGAGGTGCAAAGAAAGGGTATTTCTCACTAGCTTTCTTTTTCTCCCTTAGTGATATCACTTGCCTTGGCTCCCTGGTTCATGAAGCTAGAGTGGCAGAGTTGGGATTCGGTTTCTGACCACCTGGAGTTCTCAAATGGGCAACATTCTTGTGGTTTGTAAATGTGGGCTAGTGGTTTCCTGTCCTCACCCCTCAGCCAACCCCAGGAATACAGGTGAAGTGGAAGGACAAGAGCTGGCTGCGGAGGGGACACGGGGAGGGCCTGGGCCTCACCAGGTTGTCCAGCTCCGGGTTGGAAGAGAACAGCGGCCTCTCGGAGCGGATCTGGGAGGGAGAAGAGAGGCCAGGCAAGGTGGTCCCGCCTCCTGCCCGCCCTTCCTGCTGCCTCCCAGGTTCTTCATTCTGGGGCTGCCCACCTGCTTAGCAAAGGCAGCAATATCCTCATTGAAGGAGTCAGAGGAGCAGACGTCACCACCTGGGGGTGAACCCAGCCCAGCCGAGGCCCCATCACGGGGCGAGCATGTAGCCAGCTCACACTTCTCAAAGACCAGGGCCAAGAGTGGGAAGAGGGGGTGTCTGTGGGGACAGGAAAGTGGGCATTCGTGAGGGGAAATAGGGAATGCTCAGAGACAGACACAAGGAGAGAAACAGACCCTGAGAGACACAAAGGACACTCTGGGGGAGCCCCTGCCTGTCCCTAGACCCACTCACCCATAGATGTCATCCTTCTCTCTCTTCAAGCTGTCGCTGTCCAAGCCTGGAGCTTGGAGCTGGGGTGGCCGGTGTGGGGTGTAGGGCCCAGGGGCTCTAGGTACTGAAGGCGCTGCCTCTGAAAAGCTGGCCAGGGCTGTCGTGTGCTCTGTAATGCCTGGGTAGTGGCGCAGCTCATCATACTACAAGAGAAGGGACAAGGCCCGGGGAGGTTAGTTCCCCAGGGCTCAGTCTCCTTACCCAAGGTCACACAATGTGTACTTCAGTATTCAAGGATCCCAGCCTTCGCAGAATCACACAGAGCAGTCCAAGCAGGCATGAGAGTCCTGTTCAGGACCCCAAAGGGACATCTAGGAAGGAGTTGGATGGCTAGGAACTGAGGGAGAGATAATGGCAAAGAAGCATAGAGACAGAGATGTTGGGGGAACCAGCCAGGGAGGGAGAACAGCGAGGAAAGCACAGGGTCTGACAGGAGGTACAACCTGGAAAAATCCAAAAAATTCACCTGCATATGCACAGCTTCTTCCTATTTATTTTACAAGTGTATGTTTTATTTTTGTAGTATTGGGTTCCAGGGCCTGGTGCATCCTAGCCAGGGGCTCTACCACTGAGCCACGCCCCCAGCCCCTCACTGGGGGATTCAAGGCAGGGGCTCTACCACTGAGCCACGTCCCCAGCCCCTCACTGGGGGATTCTAGGCAGGGGCTCTACCCCCGAGCCACGCCCCCAGCCCCTCACTGGGGGATTCTAGGCAGGGGCTCTACCACTGAGCCACGCCCCCAGCCCCCTCACTGGGGGATTCTAGGCAGGGCTCTACCAGCTTTGTTTGGTTTTGAGATAGAATCTTACTTTGCAGCCCATGCTGGCCTGGAACTCAGAGCAATTCTCCTGCTTTGACCTCTGGAGTGCTATTACACTACACACCTCTGAATGTCTTAACAATTTATCACATCCAACATGTAAATTCACCATACCCATATCCACACAGAGTTGGGCACACAGCCGACATGCACATGCATGTGATACATATGCACATGTATGCTATAGGGTAGGTTCTCCAGAGCATGCAGGCTTAGAGCACTACACCCCGAATTGCAAGAGACAACTACACACACACACACGCACACACACACAGAGAGAGAGAGAGAGAGAGAGAGAGAGAGAGAGAGAGAGAGAGAGAGAGAGAGAAACATTCACATATACTTACACAGAGAGACAGAGACAGAGACAGACAGACAGTCAGTCAGTCAGTCAGAGCGCACCTAGCACCAAGTTGGAATTGAATGAATGAGGAAATGAAAGACATTTAGCACAATCAGACAACAGTCAATAAATACATTTGGGGGAGGGTAACCCTATTCTACCATGCAAACAGTCCCAACCAGAAACAAGAGTATAGGAGCCAGATTTCTGGGTCCTCCTGTTACGGAATCACAATGGGGCAGCAGGACCTTTGATCTCCAGGTAGAAGACGGTTCTTAGCAGTGGGGAGACTGGGGCGCCAAGAGGCAAAGGGCTCACTGGTATGAGGCAGAGGGTCCTGTGTTCTCCAGCCGACCTGGGCGCACTGGGCCATCTGGGTGGCTGTCACTCCTCTTTTGCTTCCGCAGGCTAACTTCTCTAAGCATCCTGAAGTGAATTCACCTGCTCCCAGCTGCCCACCGTGAACCCAGACGATGGGGTCTTTACCTCCTGCCAGGTTCGTCTCCAAACCTCCCTACACTCAGGGCTCGCATCTCTCCCCTGCTCTCCCTTGTCTGGCAGCTTGGTGAGATGTCCCACCCCTAACCCCAGGGTGGGTCTCAGACAACAGAAGCCTGGGGAAAAGCAGACAGGAAGAGGGTAGAGATGGGGAAGACCCAAGAGATAGAGGGAGTAGGGGAGGGGGGGTGAGGGGGAGAGAGTGACAGAGAGGAATAGAGGGAGGGGCAGAAGGAACTCTAAGGGGCAAAAAGGGACATTTAGAGGCAGAAAGAGGCTCAGGGCGGGACGGCACAGTCACCTACCCTCCGGGCCATGAGCCGGCGCCGCCTGTCCTGGGCTCGGGAGGTCACGGCCTGGAGCTCATCGCGGCAGGAGGTCCCCGAGGTCCCCGCCGGGTGCCAGGGTCTCCGAGTGGCCAAGACCCGCGGATCGCGGCCGAGGGTGGCGGCGGCTCCTCCGCTCACACGGGCCCGGCCTGTGTCACATCCGGAAGTTCACGCGGAGACGCTTAACCCGCTGTCTGCCGGAGCGGGGCCTCCTCCCGAGCGGCCCCTCTCCTGTCTTGTCCCTCCCCTCTCCTCTGAGTCCCCTCCTCCCTCTCCTTCTCTGCCTCCCCTTCTTCCCTCCGTGCTGTCCCCTCCCTCCTCCTCTCCTCTTCCTGGACTCCAGGTCTGCCTCCACCCACCTTGGCCTTTGTATGTCAGATTCGCGGGGTCTTGTGTCTGGAGCTTCCCGCGGTCCCCACCCTCCCTCTTGGTCCTCACTGCTTCTTGCTCTCTCCCTGCCTGGCCGCCAGGGGTCTGCAGTAGCTTTTTGCCCCTCCTCTCTGGTCACTCTTCTGTCTCTGTCTCTCCTGTCTAACCATGAGACGGGATTAAAGCAAACCAGGCACAGGAAAGAACCAAGCTTATATTTTCGTTTGTCTTCTTGCTCCGTTTCTGTCCCTTGTCTCCCCTGGGGGGACAAGGGGGCTGTCGGCCCGAGGCTCCAGTGTGTGTCTAGAAGTGGCAAAGTATTGAGCTGCTGTGCTTCCCTCAGGGATGTGTGTGCCTCTGTCCTTCTGAGCCCTGTGTTCAGGAAGGCCCTTAGCCTGGATGAAGCCCTCTCAGCTGCCCCTAGGGGAGCAGCCTGGGACCTCCGAGCCTTGCGGGGGTGGGAGGGTGGGGGTGGGGTGGGGTGTAAATCGTGGGTCTAGCCACTGAGGCGGTGCAGACAAAAGCTGTCAGTCAAACCCCAAGACAAGCTTTGGAGTGAAATTCCAGTGGCAAAAAGTAATTGTGCCGGGTGTGTGTGGTACTCAGGGAGACTGAGGCAGGAGGAGCATGAGTTGGATGCAAGCCTGCTTATACGGTAAGATTCTGTCTCCAAAAACCAGAGGAAAAGAGGAGGATGTGGGTTGGGGGAGGAAGAGGAAGGAAGGAAAGAAAGGGAACCTGAGAAAGGGACAGAGAAGGGAACAGAATCAGAGAGAGAGAGAGAGAGAGAGAGAGAGAGAGAGAGAGAGAGAGAGAGAGAGAGAGAGAGAGAGAGCGCAGAGAGTGGAGGCAGCTGAGAGCCTGCTCACTGACTCTCTCACTGTTGGTGGTGTGAGCCCCGCTGGGCTAGCTGGAGGTACATTTTATGACTCCCATAAACAGGCCTCGCACTCCTTCATCTTCTCTGCTGGAAATAAAACAAAAGCCAGGGCAGGGGTGACAGGTGGGGAGGGCCTGAGAGGCTATGGAGGAGGGAGGACCCTGCTTCTTCTCAGCTCCTCTTATTGTCCTGAGTGTGCCCCTCTTTCTCCTCACCCTGTTCTGTCACCTGGGACACCCACAGATCCTGATGGAGTCCAGACCTTTCTCTAACATGCCTTTCACTCTCTGCAACAAACCAGGGCTCTAGATTTCAGGGGGCCTTGCCTGACTGTGGGCTTATCACACTGAGTGGGGTCCCCCTTCAGGTTTCCCCACTTTGGCCCTTTGAGGCTGGCGGGGAGTGGGGTTAGCTACACACATGTACCCCAACATAGGTACTGTGAGGTAGAAGATTAATCGAAGTAACTTTCAATTAAATGTGTAAAGACCCTGCCAGCTCTTCCCTCCCTGACTACCCTCATTGGAGATTTGTGGAGGGGAACACAGCAGTCTAGGGTCACAGCATTGATTTGTGTCTTGGGGCAGTCACCTTTGTCCTCATGGGACTGGATTTTTGGGTAGGGGGATGGCAGGGTCTCATGTGACCCAGGGTAACAAACTCTCTATGCAGTAAAGGGTGACCTTGATGCATGATCTTCCTGCCTCCCGAGTGCTAGGATTCATTGCTGTGCCCGATTCAGAAGCTGAGCCTGAGCCAGGGAGCCACCTCACTCAGTCTAAGGTGGAAGGAGGGAAAGGGGTGGACAGAGAAGGGCATGAGGGCGTGGTGGTGACAGAAATAAGAGGATGTGTGTGCCCACAGAGAGCTGGCTGCTGTTACTCTGAACAAGAACAATCTAACAGTTCCCAGCAAGAAGCAGGGGCTAGGGCTCGTGGGCATAAATCTTTTTAATTAATGAAAGGGACTAGTGGGGGGAAGATGGAGAGTGTCTGGGTGAGAAATTGATAGGAGAGGCGGTGACTTCGGGAAGGAGGCTGGCAGAGCTCACACGCCCCAGTCTAACACATCTGCATATATTTGCACATGTGTGCCTGCACATGTACACACACACACACACACACACACACACACACACACACACACACACACACACACTCTGTGTATGTGCACAATCTCTGGCCTGTTCTCCCCTGAGCTCTAGCCAACTTGATATGGTTATTTCCCTAACATGATGCTGGGACCCTTTCTCTGGGACAGGAGGGGCTGTGGCAGCCAGAGGGGGCTTATTGACTAGTGTCCCCTCTGGGAGGGTGGTGTTTGGGCCACTCTACATGCATCTGGATGGAGCTGGGGAACTGTGCTGGGCTCTGCTTGTGTAGCTGCTTGGGACTGCTCCTGTGTGACCCCACTTAACCCAGGGAAGGGCCCCAGACTGCATCCAGCACCAGCCCTGGCTGAGAGCATGGAGGCCCCTAAGTCTTCCTAGCTCAGACTCTCCTACCTGGCCTCAAGCCATGGGGACTGTGACTATGTATCGATTATACCCTCAAGGTTCTCAAGGGAATCCCAGAACCTCCTTTCTGTCTCTTCCTCTCTTTCTTTCTCTCCAACTGTCAGTCTGCCTCTGTTTCTGTCTCTCTCTGACTCTCTCCCCCTCCCTGGTGTGTGTGTGTGTGTGTGTGTGTGTGTGTGTGTGTGTGTGTGTGTGTGTGTGTGTGCCTCCTCCTGTTACTCTATCTCAGACCTGCCATCTGCCTCTCTGATTTTCTCTATACCCCAGGTCCTCTCTGCCTAGCCTGGCTGCAACAGAAGGCACCATTTATCTAAGGAGCCCTCCTCACTGCAGGCCTGGCCATCCATCACAGCAGGGGTGACTGGGGCAGCTCATTTGTCACCTGCAGCCTGCTGCCCTCCCCTCTGGCCCCACCAAGCAATCATTCCATTAGCCATGGCTGTGCAGTCCCAAGGAGCAGCGCTTGACCCCAGGGAGAGGAGCAGGAGGCTGCCTCTGTCTGCCCCAGGCACTCACCACCCACCCCCATCCTTTTCTCTCCAACTATTTTTCCCTGGCCCTTTCTGTCCTTTCTTAGTCTCCTCCCTCTGCCAGCTGTGACCTCTCCCTTGGTCTCATGGCTGAGAATCTCCTCCCTTCTCTTCCCCACTTCTTGTCCCTCTCCCCCTCCCTCCTCCTTTTCCTACTTTCCTTTCTCTTCCTCCTCCTCCTCCTCCTCCTCCTCCTCCTCCTCCTCCTCCTCCTCCTCCTCCTCTCTGTGCCCCCTGACCTCCCCAGCCCTATCTTGGTCTGCAGCCCCCGTCCCATCTCAGTCTCTCTTCTCTTTCTGAGTCTCATCAGTCTGCCTCCAGATGTCTGTCCTCTTCTGACTCCATCTTTCATTTCTGTCTGTTAGCCTCCATTTTTCTTCCCTTTCCCCAGGGAGCTTGGAGGGAAGAGGAAAGAGAACAGGGAAGGGGGTGAGAGGGAGATGGGGCCAGGATAGTCCCTCCAGCACCGTGGGGATGATCAGAGGAGTGAAGCACCCCGAACCTGGGAACAACCCTTATCCTGTTCCTCCTACCTTCTCAGAAGTCCTTCTTAGAGGCTGACCTCAATCCTCATGGGATTGGGGAAGCTCCTTGGATAGACCAGAAGGTGTGGGCTGGAAGTTGGCCATGAGTGTGTCCAACCCTCTGAGAGTAGTGACTCACCTTTCCAATACCCATTGTAATTGCTGTGAGGTATGAAGACCTGAGCTCAGAGCCCCAGTACCCTAGTATTTTATTTATCTGGTACAATGTCACAGCGATATAAAAGTAACTAATACAAGGGGGCTGGAAAGATGGCTCAGTAGCTAAGAGTACTGACTTCTCTTCTAGAGGTCCTGAGTTCAATGCCCAGCAACCACATGGTGGCTCACACCATCTGGAACGGGATCCGATGTCCGCTTCTGGAGAGCATGAAGATAGTATACTCATACACATAAAATAAATAAATATTTTTAAAAACCTAACTAATATGGAAAACTGGTACCAGAGAATGCTGTGAGCAAGCCTGAGCATGTGGCTCTTCAGCCTTCAGAGGAGGATCATAGGATAAATTGGGAAGGGTTTGGAGACTTGGGCTGGAGGAGTCCTGGCCAGGTCAGTAGGGACCTGGGTGGAAGCTTGGAGGACCAGAATGCCACACAAATGCAGACTTCAAAGGGGAGGAGGGTTCTCTTGGGAACGGGGCTAGGGCCCATTTGTGTTCCACTCTGAGGAAGAGCTTGGGCCACAGTCTATCTATGTCTTGAGACTCTGTGGGAGGCTATGAGGGTTAATTTTTAACTATCTATGAGGATAGTTAAACACAACTGAGGATCACTCCAGAACACTCAAGGGATCATTGTGGAAGACGGAGTGGAAAGACTGTAGGAGCTAGAGGTGGTGGGTGATCGAAACAAAACAGTGACTTCCAGACACACCAGCAAAGCTGCATATGTGAACTCACAGAGATTGTCATAGCACACACAAGATATGCACAAGATCTAGCCGAGCAAAATCCCAGCATGGAGAGAGGTGGTAGGCATGATGTTCCGCCCCTAGCTAAGGAGACACTGGCAATCAATAGCTTCTAGTGGAAGGAGGTCAGGAAGATGGAGGAGAGAGAAGGAGAGAGAAAGAGGAGAGAGAGAGAGAGAGAGAGAGAGAGAGAGAGAGAGAGAGAGAGAGAGAGAGAGAGAGAAGAGGAAAAGAGAGAGAGAGGAGAGAGGGAGAAGAGAGGAGATTTCTTCACTAGCAGGACCCTGTGAGGCCATCCGTGCTCTAGGAGACAGGAAGCATGAAGTAAATTCAATGGGGGTGAAAAATCTCACATGAACTTGGAAAGGAGGAATGGCGGGAGGGGTGGAGGAGGAGACAGGAGGAGTGGGAGGTGGGCTTGATTATTTTCTTTTTAACAATAAGAGCCTCGGGGTGGAGAATTGAATCAGTAGTTAAGATTGATGTTCTTAACTTGTTGCTCTTGCAGAGGACCCAAGTTTGATTCCACCGAGATGGTTGTTCAAAACTTCCATAACCCCAGTTCCAGAGGATCCAGTCTGTTCTTCTGACCTTCAAGGGTATCAGCACACACATGGTGCACAAACATACATGCAGGCAAACATACACATATAATGATAAAATTTAAAAATCTAAACTCTTTTTTTCTTCTAGACAGAGTTTCTCTGTGTAGCTTTGGCTGTGTGAACTAGCTCTGAGGACCAGGCTAGCCTCGGATTTACAGAGATCTGCCTGCCTCTCCGTCCCAACTGCTGGGTGGTCCTGGGCTGTGTAAGAAAGTAGCTGAACAATCTTGCCTGGTGTCCTCTAGGTCACGGCCCTGGGCCAACCACCATCTCTTACATTTTGGGAAAAAATTCATCAGTCAGGGATACAAAGAGAAACCCCATCTCAAAAAAAGGAGGAGGGGGGATGTTGGTGGTGATGAGGAAGGAAAAAGAGGAGGAAAGGGGGAGGAAGAAGAGGGGAAGGATGATGAGGAGTGGGAGGAAGAAGAAAAGGAAGAAGAAAAAGAGGAGGGAAAGAAGAGGAAGAGGAAGAAGAAGAAAAAGAGGAGGAGGAAGAAGAAGAGGAAGAGGAGGAAGACCAAGCAAGTCAAGCCAGCCAGCCATGGGGAACAAGCCTACTAGTAGGCATTGCTTCTTCATAGCCTTTGCTTCAGTCCCTGCCTCCATGTTCCTATCCTTTCTTCCCTCAGTCACAGCGTGTGATCATAAGGACACGCAAGTCACTCTTTCCTCTTGCACATTGATTCTGGTCACAGTGTTTAGCACAGTAGAAAGCAAACTGGGAACAAAGGTGATAGACTATTCAACTGAGCAGAAGAAATTCCAAGAGGGCATAGGATTCAGGCTACACCATGGTTTTACTGGTTGCCTTTAGACAGACTTCCATGGGGATCTGGATCAAAAAGCAGAAGGACTTGGCAAGTGTGCAGTCTGGGCAGAACAGAAGCACAAACAACCACCATGAGCTGCGGGTCACTATGCACCCCTTTAATGCCAACACAATGGGAGGCATGGGTAGGCCAATCTCTGTGAGTTTGAGGCTAGGCATGCTGGTCAAACATGATGGGAACCTGGGGTTCAGACACCCTGAGTCACTCCTGAGACTGTTGGGTGCTCTGTTTCAGGAATTTTCCTGGGAAGACTATTTCTATTCACCCTGGATAGATGGCACTGCCAGCTTCTATCCACCCTGGATAGATGGAATGAACGATTCCATTGACATGCAGCTTGGTAAGCCAGTAGGTTTTGGGGGTTACTTCTAGGAGTGTGAATGACTCAGACAACTGCTTCACCCAACAGCTCACTTCAGAATGAGTTATGACTCATAAAACTGCATCCTTGATGTCGTAGTTAGGGTTTCATTGCTGTGAAGAACATCATGACCAACGCAACTCTTATAAAGAACAATATTTAATTGTAGCTGGCTTACAGTTTTAGAGGTTCAGACCATTATCATCATGCCAGGAAGCATAAAGGTGGAGGAGCCGAGGAGGAGCCAAGAGTTTAACTTCTTGATCCGAAGGCAGCAAGGAGGAGCCTGTGTCACACTGGCTAGACTTGAGCATACATATGAGACCTCAAAGCCCCACATCCACAGTGACACACTTCCTCTAACAAGGCCACACCTCCTCTGATAAGGCCATACCTACTCCAACAGAGCCACACCTCCTAATAGTGCCACTCCTTAGGGGCCAGGCATTCCCACTCATGACTCTGTGGGGGCCAATCCTATTTAAACCACCCCAACCTGTCTCCCCGGTGCATCATGTAGGCAGACCCACTTGAAGAGTCTACCTCTCATCGGTTGTTCACTGCTTGTGTATCCTAGGGTTTTACACAACCTTAGATTTTTCACAACCTACTTTAATATTGGTTCTTAAACACTTCAACCTCCCTTCTAGCCCACCACCCACCAGAGATAGTGGTAAAGAAAGGTTGTGGACCCGTTTAGAAATAGTTCTTTGGGGCTATTCCAATCTTCACTGTTAGCAGTCCAGCCCTCTAGCAAAACACCAACACGAATCAGCAGTGGCAGTCCACTCCGTTCGGCAATCCCCACTCAAGAATCTGCAACAGTAGTTTGATCCAGAAGAAACCAAGAGGCTCTGCCAATTGGCCTGAGTCTGCAGAAGCTTCAAGAAGCTGCCAGAATACCACAAGAAGTTCTCTGTCGAGTTACTACCAAGTCAGGACAAGCAAAGACCAACAACACAATGCAAGGCGAACCAATGCCAGAGTCCCCAATGCCAACTGTCAGTGGGGTCATAATTATATTCTTCCAAACATCGGGCTGTGGGAAGTGGGTGTGGCCACATGGGACAAGATGGCGCCCTGCTCCATTGCCAGGCCCCGTGAAACCCACATGTTTACTGCCTTGCCCGAACATGCACAATGAAACTGCATGGGTAAGCTGCCTGCCAAGTTAGATTATTTCTCGTGATCCGGATCTGTCAGCCTATCTGTGACCAACCTGAGCTTGTGCCTGGAGCGTGTGTGATTCTGATTGGATGAGGTGGTGTGGCGCGAGATGAGGTCAGTTGCCACTACTGTATAAGAATAGCCCTTGCCCTAAGTAAAGAAAGCTGCAAGTTAAGAGGAAGTAAAAGAAGCTGAAGCTGCATGAACCCGTTTTGGTGTCTGTGTCGTTCTTGTCTCCGCGGTTCAGAGACTGCGGCATCGGGCATCCTCTCATGTGTCTGCTTCAGCAAAACATCATATGACATAACCAATCTCCAAAGAAACCAGAAATTTCAATTTCATCCTAGGGGGAGGAGTCTGTCTTGTGAGCTTTCTGGTTCATGTGTCGCATGAGTTCTTCCTTTAAAAAAGATTTATTTTTAATTTTATAAGTGGTTTGCAAGCAAAAGACACCGTCAATAAGACAAAAAAGGCCACCAACAGATTGGGAAAGGATCTTTACCTATCCCAAATCGGATAGGGGACTAATATCCAATATATATAAAGAACTCAAGAAGGTGGACTTCAGAAAATCAAATAACCCCATTAAAAAATGGGGCTCAGAACTGAACAAAGAATTCTCACCTGAGGAATACTGAATGGCTGAGAAGCACCTGAAAAAAATGTTCAACATCCTTAATCATCAAGGAAATGCAAATCAAAACAACCCTGAGATTCCACTTCACTTTAGTCAGAATGGCTAAGATCAAAAATTCAGGTGACAGCAGATGCTGGCGAGGATGTGGAGAAAGAGGAACACTCCTCCATTGTTGGTGGGATTGCAAGCTTGTACAACCACTCTGGAAATCAGTCTGGTGGTTCCTCAGAAAATTGGACATAGTACTACCGGAGGATCCAGCAATACCTCTCCTGGGCATATATCCAGAAGATGTCCCAATCAGTAAGAAGGACACATGCTCCAGTATGTTCATAGCAGCCTTATTTATAATAGCCAGAAGCTGGAAAGAACCCAAATGCCCCTCCACAGAGGAATGGATACATAAAATGTGGTACATTTACACAATGGAGTACTACTCAGCTATTAAAAAAATGAATTTATGAAATTCCTAGGCATAAAATAGGATGGACCTGGAGGGCATCATCCTGAGTGAGGTAACCCAATCACAAAGGAACTCACACAATATGTACTCACTGATAAGTGGATATTAGCCCAGAAACTTAGGATACCCAAGATATAAGATACAATTTGCTAAACTCATGAAATTCAAGAAGAATGAAGACCAAAATGTGGACACTTTGCCTCTTCTTAGAAATGGGAACAAAACACTCATGGAAGGAGTTACAGAGACAAAATTTGGAGCTGTGACAAAAGGATGGACCATCTAGTGATTGCCATATGCAGGGATCCATCCCATAATCAGCTTCCAAACGCTGACACCATTGCATACACTAGCAAGATTTCGCTGAAAGGACCCAGATGTAGCTGTCTCTTGTGAGACTATGCCGGGGCCTAGCAAACACAGAAGTGGTTGCCCACAGTCAGCTAATGGATGGATCACATGGCCCCCAATGGAGGAGCTAGAGAAATTACCCAAGGAGCTAAAGGGAACTGCAACCCTATAGGAACCCTATAGGTAGAACAACAATATGAACTAACCAGTACCCCGGAGCTCTTGTCTCTAGCTGCATATGTATCAAAAGATGGCCTAGTCGGCCATCACTGCAAAGAGAGGCCCATTGGACTTGCAAACTTTATATGCCCCAGTACAGGGGAACGCCAGGGCCAAAAATGGGGAGTGGATAGGTAGGGGGTTTGTGGGTAGGGGGTTGGGGGTGGGTGGGTATGGGGGACTTTTGGGATAGCATTGAAAATGTAAACGAGGAAAATACCTAATTAAAAAAATAAATAAAGAAAGAAAATCCTCATTTGATCAAAAACTGTGCACATTGTATACTGTTTTGTTATGTTAAAAAAATAAGTGTTTTGCCTGTATGTATGTGCACTATGCGCAAGTTTGGTGTTCAGGGTCAGATGAGGGCACTGGATACTCTGGAAGAGGAATTATAGACTGTTGTGAGCCACTATGCTGGTTTGGGGACTCAAATCTGAGTCTTCTGCAAGAGCAACAAGTGTTATTCACCAATGAGCCATCCCTCTAGTCTTTAAATTCTTTTATAAAAAAAAATTATTGTTGGGTGATGGTGGTGCTCACCTTTAATCCCAGCACTAGAGAGGCAGAGGCAGGCAAATCTCTGTGAGTTCGAGGCCAGCCTGGTCTACAGACTGAGTTCTGAGACAGCCAGGGCTACACAGAGAAACTATGTCTTGAAAAAACAAGTTTTTATTTTATTGTATTTTAAAGTGTGTGTGTGTGTGTGTGTGTGTGTGTGTGTGTGTGTGTTTATGTGCACCAGAGTTCAGGTGCCTGTGGAGGCCCGAAGAGGGAGGATAGGTCCTCTGGAGCTGGAATTATAGGTGGTTGTGAGCTTTCTAACATAGGCTTTGGGAATCAAAGTCGGGTTCTTATGCATGCGTTTAACGGCTGGGCTTTTTCTGCAGCTCCTCATGTTAGTCTCAGGAGGTGCCCTGCTCCCTCCATGAACACGTTGGATCCTAAGAAACAGCTACGGGACAATGGGTGTGTGGCTTGGTTGATGTCTGCAGAAGCACAGCAGGAGAGAGGGTCCTGAGATACATTCCATTAAGTCACAGTGGAGACAGTGGCAGGCTGAATAATGGCCCCCAGATGTCCACTCTACAGTCCTCAGAACCTGAGAATTTCCAAATGTGACCCCAGAAGAATTTGTAGATGTGTCCAATTTAAAATTCTGGGGACAAGGAAAAGAAAAACATTAACTATATAGGTGGACCTGACGTGCCACCACCTGGGACCTTTTAGTTAAGAGAGGGTCATAAGGAAACTCCATGAAGTGGAAGGAGCTGGAGTCAGAGGAGGTGGGAATGGAAGCTTCTGGAATCTTGGAAGCAGATTCTCTCCCCTTCCTCAGATTCCCGGGGAGTGCAACCCAGCTAACATCATGGTTTAACATGGCATCGGGCTTTGAGGAACATCCGTGTTGCTTTAAGCTGGAAGGTTTGTGGGAAACGGACTTTTGGAAGGTTTCTGATCTGGATTTTCAGACCTGTGTCTCATCCGGAATGGAAAGCACACAGTTTCTTCTTGTCCTGTATCCTGCTGCCTTTTACACACACTCAGAACACCGGAGGGGAGCATTCTCTCCAGA
Source organism: Mus musculus (assembly GCF_000001635.26). Classification (NCBI taxonomy): domain Eukaryota; kingdom Metazoa; phylum Chordata; class Mammalia; order Rodentia; family Muridae; genus Mus; species Mus musculus. Next base: position 16,164,581 of record NC_000073.6, on the reverse strand, counting down.
GAGAACTCCTAAGACTCACTTTCCCAGCCTCCAGTGTGTCTATCACATGACTTGGGTCCCAGTAAGGTCCTAAGTTCCAAATGTGCATCTTGCAGAAGGGGACCCCGATGGGATCCATCTGTGAGGTGAGGGAGCATCAGAACAAGAAAAACATGACAGCAGTGACATGACCTCCCAGGGAGACAAACTGAGATATCAAAGATCAGTTGTGTTTTGGATGCTAGGGATGAAACATTTTGCATACTAGGAAAATGCTCTGCCTTTGAGCAATATCCCCAGCCCCTCACTGGGGGATTCTAGGCAGGGGCTCTACCACTGAGCCATACTTCCAGCCCTTCACTGGGGGATTCTGGGCAGGGACTCTACCACTGAGCCACACTTCCAGCCCTTCACTGGGGGATTCTAGGTAGGGGCTCCACCACTGAGCCACACCCCCAGCCCCTCACTGGGGGATTCTGGGCAGGGGCTCTACCACTGAGCCACACCCCCAGCCCCTCACTGGGGGATTCTAGGCAGGGGCTCCACCACTGAGCCACGCCCCCAGCCCCTCAGTGGGGGATTCTAGGCAGGGGCTCTACCATTGAGCTAGATTCCAAGCTATTTCTTTTGGACCCAAGCAAGTCTGCCATTCCTCACTCCCTCCTACAAGCCTTGATGGACATCACTCACCCAGTCCCTCTGGCACATTTCCACTGTACTCATTCATTCTTGCTAACATAGAGCTGTTCCTTGGTCCTCTGCATCCCGGGCCTCATTTCTGCCTTTCTTCACTGTGAGACCTTGGGTAAGCTGCTGCACCTCTCTCAGCCTCAGTTTCCTCTTCTGTGAAGTGGCTGCTGGTGCAGGGGGCATTCTGGCCAAGGTCCTGGTTCAGGACCCTCTGATCCTGGTCACCTCTCACTACTCTCTCCCCTCTCCAGACTTTCTAAGTGTGGTCTGTGCACCTTGACCCAGTTTCCAGCTCTACGCACTCCACATTGGGCTAATTAAACCCCATGCTCTCTACCCCCACACAGACCTCACCAAGTCTCTCCCAGCAAGGTCCAAGCTCAGATGTTTTCTTTTCTTACAGAAAGCTTCTCAACTGCCCTAGCAGCAGCACACACCTTTACGTACGAAGCAGAGGAAGGTGGATCTCTAAGTGTGAGACCAGCCTGTTCTACAGAGTGAGTTCCAGGACAGCCAGGACAACCCTGTATTAGAGAGAGAAGAGAGGAAAGAGGAGAGAGGAGAGAGGAGAGAGGAGAGAGGAGAGAGAGAAAGAGATAGAGAGATAGATATTCTCATGATATTCTCATGTAGTATAAGTTGGACAGGCTGTCCTTACTTACCTGCCTCCCTAGTGCTGGGATTACAAATGTGGTGGTTTGAATAGCTTTGGCCCCCATATTCTCAAGTGTTGGAATGGTTGGCTCATAGGGAGTAGCACTATTAGGAGGTGTGGCCTTATAGATGGATGTGTGGCCTTTTAGAGAAAGTGTGTCACTGTGGAGACCCAGCTTTGAGGTCTTAAATGCTCAAGCTACACCTAGTGTGAAACACATCTAGTCCCTCCTGCTGCCTGGGGATCAGGATGTAGAACTCTCAGCTCTTTCTCCAGCACCATGGCTGCCTGCACGCTGCCATGCTTTCTGCCATGATAACAGACTGAACCTCTGAAACTTCAAGCCAGCCCCAAATTAAATATTTTTTTCTTTAATTGCCTTAGCCAGGCAGTGGTAGCATGCGCCTTTAATCCCAGCACTTGGGAGGCAGAGGCAGGCAGATTTCTGAGTTCGAGGCCAGCCTGGTCTACAGAGTGAGTTCCAGGACAACCAGAGCTACACAGAGAAACCCTGTCTCGAAAAACATTAAAAAAAAAGAAAAAAAAAAGCATTGCCTTGGTCATGGTGTCTCTTCACAGCAATGAAGCCCTAAGACAAGCTCACACTACAATGACTGATTTTATGTGATGTGGGGGATTGACCCCAGGGCTTCATGCATATGAACCCAGCCCTCTACCACAGGAGATGCAGTCACAGCCCACTGTGATTTTGAGGTAAGGTCTCACTCACTCTGTAGCTCAGGCTGGCCTGAAACTCAGTCCTGCTTCTGCCTTCTGAGTTCTGGGATTGCAGGTCTGTGCTAATGGTTTCATCTTAGAGTGTCCCTGAGCCCTTCACCCAATCCGTCACGCCAGATTTTTCCTCATGAGCATGCCATCTTGGAAACTTGCCTGCCACCTGGGTTTCCCTCTGCTCTTCTGGTGTCTCCCTTGCCTTCATCTCTCTCACCCATGCACACTTTAAATGTTGGAGATACCCCGAGGCACTGTTTCTGTTCTTCCCCCGGGCAGCCTATGCCAGTCCTGGCTTGCTGACAAGTCCCAGATCCCCCTCTCCTGCAGTTTCCTTTTCTGAGGGCCACAGCACCCTAGACTTCTCTCCCCTGTTTCTTCTGCATTTGACAGCCCCCCCCCCCCCCGCCACCATGTGCTCTCCTGCTCTCTTCATTCTAGACTGACAGGCGCTGGCTTGAGCCCGTGGCTACAGGAGCTGGTGGGACCTGGAGGGTAAGATTAGTGTGCTCGCTCATCCTTTAGTGCTGCTCTCAGGCACTCCATGTGTCTGTGTTGCTCATGCTACCCCCAGCACAGCAGCTCGATGGGCCACTGCAGCCTCTGCTCATCTTGTGTCCAGGGAGGGCAGCTGCTTCCTTTGTACCCAGCCCTGTGGTGGCATGGGCACCTTCCCTGTCCCTACCCGAGTCACTTTAAGGTCTTTTCCCTAAATTCCCCCTCAGTCACCACCTCTTTCCAGCCGATAGGTCTTCCTGTGCCTTCTCACTGGCTTGATCTGTGACCTGATTTCCAACACCCAGTCCAGCCTCCACTCCTCTTCTCCTGCCTGAGTTCCTGATTTCCAACCTCTGATATCACAGGAAGTCGCTGATATCACAGGAGTCTATGAGGAATGCTTAAAATTATAAATCAGGAGCTGGAGAGACAGACGGCTTGGAGATTAAGAACATTGACCCGGCAGGGTACAGTTCCCAGTATCCATTGCGTGGCCCACGATTGCCTTGTTCTGGGTATCCAAAGCCCCCTTCTGGCCTTCGCAGACACTACACGCACATGATGAACATACGTACACAATCAAAGTACACATACACACAAAACAAAAAAATTATATAAATCAGCTGACATCATCTGCTGGCCTGCTCCTTCTAAATTTCTTCTGAAGCAGCCCTTTGCTCTTAAATCTTAAGCCTCCTTGTGTGGCTATTACCGGCTTTTACACTTGGTCCTCTGAAGGTCTCTCTGCTCCCCACTCCATGCAGGAAGCGCGTCTTTCGTTTCTGCTCATCCTTTGTCCCACTCTGAAAAAGCCACTGCCTCACACGTCTGTACACATTAACTTTGTACTCATTCCCTAGAATAATCCACCCTTATGAAAACACACACACACACACACACACACACACACACACACACACACACACACACACACACACACACACACCTCCTGTTCCATGCATGATTCTGAGAAAGTGACCTATTTTATTTAGGAAACTTCATCAACCTCAGCTCCCTCTGGCTCAGGCAAATTAGAGTCCTTCTCTTTTGCAATCCCACAATATCCTATGAAGAGGAACCATTTGTGGCTGGTGAGTGGGGTGTGGCCAGCAGAAGCTCAGGACTGTGAGGGGCGTGGCAACCAGGGCTAGGTTCTTGGTTGATGGGTGGGGCATGGTACTAGAAACCTATGGCTGCTTGGCAGGGGCGTGGCTAGTGGAGGCTCATGATTGATGGGTGGAACATCAGTACTAGAAACCAATGGCTAATGGGCAGGGGTGAAACTAGTAGATGCTCTTGGCTAATGGGTAAGGCGTGGTACCAGAAGCCTATGGCTTTTAGTTATGGTTGTGGCTGGTGGAGGCTCTGGTAACATTGAATGTGGTTAGCGTATGCTGGTGTCCTGCTGTCTGGCCAACTCTAATGCAAAGGCTGCCGGGTCTGTTTCCTGTGGTCTAGATGTCGGAGCTGCTACCATCCCTTTCCTCCTGCACCCCAACTTCCCACGGGAGGACTGTTCAGGCAGAATTTCAAAGTTTTATGGCAGTTTTTTACAGAAACCACAGAGAAGGGACATCAAGTGATGCTGATGAGCAAGGGGTGAGAAGGGCCGTGGGTAATGGGTCTGATGCACAAATGGACAAGAAAATGCAAAAATAATAACTTAGGGAAAGCAGAAGGCTGTGAGGGTGGCAGGGTCACCTAAGGTCGCAAGGAGTGGGCAGCACTCCCCGTTCCCCAAGGATGTCTTTTTTGGGGCAGGAGACATCAACAGTAAGAAAATGCAGGTGGCCTACCAACAGATGTATGGCCTGCAAAGTTAAAAATGCCCACCCAGCCCCCCTCCCACCCTCCCCTCCACCCCCGCCCCCCAACAGGCAGAGATGTGGCAGCATTTGCTGGCTTGTAGCATTGGTCCTCTGGGACCCTCGGTCTCCTCTTCGAGGGTCCTGCCCAGATTGGCTGGCACTGAGAGCAAAATAAACCTTCTAGACTAGAGTACTTTCGTTAACCCTTCTAGAATACTGTCAGGGGAGGTCAGGTGGGCTCCCTTTGAGTCTCAGTCTCATCCACTAAGCTGGTTCTCAGGCTGAGTGAGTCCTGCTGCCCTCTCAGAAGGGAAAGTCTGTCAACGCCCCTTTCCCCAAGACATGCACCCTCCCGTGTCCCCCCTCCCCAAACACACTATATACACACACAGGCTCCTCCCTCCAAGGCGTGGCTAGGCTCTCAGAGGTAGTGGAGGGTGAGTAGGGCGCTGGAATGTCAGAAGTAGTGGGTTCAAGATGTGCCTCCTCTGGCTAAGCCTGGGGGACAGATACTCCAAACGTCCCTCCTCCATCTCCAAGCCTCTGAGTGGATAAATCAGGGAAGGTGCGTGCCTTTCTCCCTGCTCCCCGCACAAACCCCTATTCCTTTCCCTGGGGACTGCAAGGGAGCTCCCTGAGGGTTGGGGTGGTTAAGGGCAGAGATGGATGGCGTCCTGGGATGGCACAGCCTCCCTCTGAGGTACCTAGGGAGATGTTCTAAGACCTGGGCGCACAGGTGGAAGTTCGTGGCTTGAGGGAGGGACACGAGAAGACAGAATCAGGCTCGGTGCCCAGAAAGACCGAGAAGTAGTGTCTGGCCAGGGGACTCGGGTTTACCTCACAAAGGATGGGCTGAAGGGGATGCAGCTGAGAAGGGAGGGCAAAGGATGGGATTCCAGGGGGAAAGGGAGGCTGATCCCAGGAAGAAGGCTGAGGAGGAAGAGCCTAGGGAGCGCCCAGGCTGAGTCTGGGTAGAGAGACTGGTGGGTCCAAGAGCAAATGCCACCAAGTCCCCACCCTCAGGGCGGTGGCTAGGGCCCTAGAAGCCCCGGATGTGGCAGTAAGCCTCCAGGCTGGAGAAGAGAATGTAGAGGAACCAGAGGCCCAGGAAGAGAGCGGTGGTGGCCAGCTTGGGTCCCCGCGGGCCGCCCAGCTCGCCGCCAATCTGCGGCCGGCGCCGGTACAACAGCACTGCGATGCACACGAAGGCGAAGACGGTGAACAGCGTGACCGAGAAGGCCAGCGTGCCTGCACGCACCTCGAAGGGGCGACCCTGCACCGCCCAGTATACCGCTGCCACCGACCAGGCCACACCCAGGCCCAGGAACACGTTCACCGCATTGGAGCCGGTCACGTTACCGATGGACGCGTCGGCACACTGGTCCTGCAGCGCGGCCACCTTGCTGGCGAACGTGTCTACAGGGACAAGACGGAGGGGGGGGGGTGCGGTGTGAGAGGCTGCGTGACGTCCCCAGACCATTGCCTACTTCCTTTGGGATCGGTCTTCATGCAGTAAGCTTCACTGTCTGTGGAACACTTCTTTGGGACTTTTGTGCAACCAGTAGGCTCCACCGCCTACTCTCAATGGCATCAAGCTTGCTTTCTGTAAAGCTGGCATTGAGCTCTCGTCTAGGGGCTCACTTTTTAACTTTGGAGGAGCTGCTGCTGCCCAGCCCTCGTCCCATCACACCCCGTAAGGAAACAGCAATGGGTCCCCACATGTGCGCTTCCTGTTGATGATGGCATTTTGTTCCAAATGTACTATCCTTCCCAAGAGGTTTGCTGGGGTCCAGACAATCATGGCCTCAGCCTCCCTACAGGACACAAGGCACTGCCCTGTTTCTGGTGCATGTTCACCATTATACTGTCTGCTCTCTACTCTCATCTGAGTCGATTTAGCCAGGGTGGTATGCATACCTGCACTCCTAGCACTTGGGAGGCTGAAGAAAGAGGATCACCATGAGTATGGGGCCAGCCTGGGCTACATAGTTGATTCCAGGGCAACCAAGACTACAAATTGAGACCCTATCTCAAAACAAAAAACAATAAACAAAACAAAACTAAAACAAAAAAAGTGTGGTGGTATATGCCTATAATCCAAACACTTGGAGGTGGAGGCAAGATGGTCAGGAGTTCGAGGCCAGGTTCTTCTATATAATGAGTTCTAGACCAGCCTGGACTACCTGAGACCCTCTATAACAAAACAAAACAAAACAAAACAAAACAAAACAAAACAAAACAAAACAAAACAAAACAAAACAAAACAAAACAAAAGGTGAGATGGCTCCCTGGGTGTAAGCATAGCATAAGGATCCTAGTTTGGATCCCAGTGTCTATATAAAAGGCTGGGCATTGAACTGGTAAGATGTCTCAGCAGGTAAAGGCACTTGCCACAAGGCATGATGACCTGAGTCTGATCCCTAAAACCCACATAGTGGAATAAGAATGCCTTGAAGCTGCTCTCTGATCTATGTCCATGCACCTCTGAGAGGGTTCCGCCATCCACCACACGAAACTATGACATCACCTGGGCAGGGCCTGTCTCTATGGAGCTCCCCACACACAACGGGTTTTGTGAGGTTTTTCAGGAACACTGAGACCATTTCCAACCCCCGAGGGGCCTCCCCTTCTTCCTAGAGAGTCTGTGACTGCTTTTTACCATTTCCTGCCACGTTAGTCCCCTGTGACCCCTTCCCTGGCCGCTCTGGGGTGGGGACAGCCAGCACACTATACCCACAGGGCCCCTCCCTGACCCTGGCATGGTTTTCTACAAAGCAGCCTCACGAGGTGTTACCAGGGATGGAGGTGCCCAGGGCTACGAAGACCACGGCGTTGACTGAGTCCTTGAGGCCCACGGTGCACCCAAAGTGTGAGGCCAGGTCTCCGATGAGGGCAGTGAGCACACCAATGACCAGGATGCAGACACCAAAGCAGGCCCAGCCATTGCAGTACTCCGTGGGTGGAACGCAGGCGAATAGAACTTTCCAGAATACCGTCAGGAAGTGCATCACGTAGTCAAAGCAGGACGGCAGCCGCTCCTCACGAGGTCCATCCTCATCCTCCTCCTCGTCCCCTGTGGGCACATGACCCAGCTGGGGCACACATCATGCCTCAGACTTCCTTGCTTACACAGCTCCATTGTGTTAGGCTTCCAGACAGTTCCACATGAACTGCTTTCCCAGCATGCCTTGCAGCTAAGAAAATGTTGGTCTGAGATGAATATATTTATTTTCTCAGAATCCCTTGCAGCTAAGAGAGTGTTGGGCCCAGGTAAATGTAATTTCCCCAAATTCCTAGCAGCTAAGAGTATTGGGCTGAGGGAAGCTCATTTGCCTTCTCAGATTTACAGCTAAAAAAATAAATATTGAGCTTAAGAAAATTTGGTTTCCCAGAATCTTTTGCAGCTGACAATGTTGGAGAAAAGTAAATATACTTACTTTCCCAGAATTCCTTGCTAAGGGAGTGTTGGGTCCAGGTCAATTTACTAACTTCCCCAGCATCCCTTGCAGACAAAAGAGTGTTGAGCATAGATAAATCCATTTACTTTCCCAGAACCCCTCAAAGCTAGAGGAGGCCATAAATCCCTTTCTAAAAGCACTCGGTGTCTCACAAACCCTGACCACTAGAGATGACCATGTCTTGAGCTAAAAATAGTCATTTCCTCAAAAGTCCTCAAAACCACCGACAGCCATCTGTACAGCTAGAAATAATCACTGCAGTGGCCTGGGGCTCTGGCTCAGAGGTAGACTGCCTGCCTACAATGTGAAAGGGTCTGAGTTCCATCCTTAGCATCATGGACCAAATGCACACCAAGATTTCACAGTCGCCTTAACACAACTGGCTTTCCCAGAGTCTCCAGGAACAAGATAGAGACAAACACCCAGCTAAAATTAGCTAAGCTCCCAGAATTCCTTGAGGTTAGCAACAGCCATGTCCTCAGATAAAAATATGCACTCTCGCAGGGTGTGGTGGCGCACGCCTCTAATCCCAGCACTCAGGAGGCAGAGAGGCAGGCGGATTTATGAGTTCAAGGCCAGCCTGGTCTACAGAGTGAGTTCCAGGACAGCCAGGGCTATACAGAGAAACCCTGTCTCGAAAAACCAAACCAAACCAAACCAAACCAAACCAAACCAAACCAAACCAAAACAAAACAAAACAAAACAAAACAAAACAAAACAAAAAAACCCACTCTCCCAGAATTCCCCTGCTTCTAGTAATGCTAAAATACATAGTTTCCCATGATCCCTTGCAACAGTGGGTCACTCTCTCCTTCTCTGCTTCTCTGGCAATAAGACAAAAGGAGAGATTCTGAAATGTTCTAGCTCCCTCGGTACAGGCACCCTGCATGTGTTTATATTCTGAGCTTTGCAAAGAGTCCCATCCTGTCCTTTACTGTGACCAGATTGGCTTTTGGTACCCAGACGTTTGCGTGATTTGAGAGCCTAGAAGTATCTGGGACCCTCATCCTGAGTTGATAAGCAGGAGGTGATGAGTGTGAAACAGAGCAGGCTCTCGGGTGCCAACTAGTATAGCTGGAAGGGTGCTGGTAAGGAAGGTGGCCAGCGGCCAGCAGGCAGGAAGACAAGGCGAGGCTAAGCCAGCTGCCAAATCCTGAAGCCACTTGCCAGGATTTGCGATTATAAATCCCCAAGTTTTCTCTCTAAGAAACAGGAGAACCCTTGCAGCAGTGGAGGAAGAGCGTGACCCTGCCCCCACTGTAGGACTCCAAGCACAACATCCAGCTTGCTCTCTCTTTTCTAACTTATTACTTAACCGCTGGCTAGCTGAAGAAATAAAACCTTGACTCTGTACGTATCCAAGTGTGCCTTGTGGTTTCTTAGTTCTGCAAGACCAAACTTTTAGCTCCAACCACAAGTAAAATGGAAATCAGAAACAAAAATGGAAAACTCAGCAGACACACCCCAGCCTTTCTGGCTCCACCTACTTTCTACTTTGTTCCTACTAGGACTGTGGACTTGACACTTTGACACTTTGAGGTGCAGGGGCTACTCTGCAATGATGAGGGCAAAATAGGAGGCAAAATAAGAAGGCAAAAGAGGAGCCAGACTCAGGCATGCTGGGCATGTGTTTAGTCTCAGTACTTGGGAAGCAGGGGCAGGAGGATACCTGTGAGTTTGAGGCTGGTCTACATGGGCTGTTCCAAGCTAACCAGAACTACATAACGAGACCTTGTCTAGATAGATAGATAGATAGATAGATAGACAGACAGACAGACAGACAGATAGATAGACTTGTCGTACCTGAACTGTACTGAGACAGCTGAGGCCAGTGCAGACAGGGACAGACTGCCTCACTTAGACTTTTCCTTCTCTGCTCCAGACTCCACTATGGCTCACTACTGCCCTAGCATCCCTACTCGGCTGCTCTCTAGCATCATGACCAACCCCTTTCTCATACCCCAAGTTAATCACCATCTCCAAACATTAGACTTGTATCCTTGGTGCTCCCTCCAAACACCCAGACTTCTGTCTGTAGTGCTCCATCCAAAAACCAACACTTCTGTCCTCAGTGCTCCCTCCAAACACTCAGACTTCCATCCTTGATGCTTCCTCCAAATACCCAGACTTCCATCCTTGATGCTTCCTCCAAATACCCAGACTTCCATCCTTGGTGCTCCTTCCAAACACCTACCCTTACTTCCAGGCCAGGCCTGAAGCTTCATGTGGGCTCTTGGGGTCGCTCTTCCTATGTCTGTTGTCTCTGGGGTTGTCACTATTTTGTGACATGTCTGTCTTTTCCCCTGTGTAGTGAACTCTACAGGGCTAGGGCCAGGGCCAGGGCCAGGGCCAGAGCTGCCTCAGCCATTTCTTCATCTGGTCTCCCACACAAACAGCGTCTCCCTCAGACACATTAAAAATTGTGGCTTCAGAGGGCTGTGCCAACCACACTGGCATCTCTATGCTGATCTCATATCTTCACAGCCCTAACTTTGAACTTCACCCAATGCTTCTTTTTATTTTTTACATTTATTTGTTTTGAGAGAGAGAGAGAGAGGGAGGGAGGGAGAGAGAGAGAGAGAGAGAGAGAGAGAGAGAGAGAGAGAGTGTGTGTGTGTGTGTGTGTGTGTGTGTAAATCAAAGGAAAACTGCAGGAGCCCGTTCTCTCCTACTACATGAGTCCCAGGAATCCAACTTGGATCATCAGGCTTGGCAGCAGTCACCTTTACCTGCTGAGTCATCTCTGCCTAACATTTTCTTTAACCATCATTCCTGGCATATTAGCCTCTCCAGTTGAGGCCTCCCAGAAGGAAACTTGGTACTATGTATGAGAGGGAGTCCTGAATTGCAGCTTCAGAGCTCATAAACTGTTTGAGAGATTTGGGGCAGCCCTTTCCTCTATCTGAGCCTCAGTTTACCTATCTGTGACACAAAGGGCCCCGTGTAAATTTCCAAGATAGAATCCGTGGATTCAGCGGCCATTGTACTTCTGGCCACATGAGGGCGCCTTAGATCCGCGGGAGAACTAAGAAGGGTGAGGCCCACAAGCAGGTGGGAGTCAGGTGCCCTGGTGATTGTGTCCATGGCAACCGAGGAGGGATGGGTGTAGGGGTGTGTGTGTGTGTATGTAGACCCACTGCTATTTCACTTATCTATCCTCTAACTTCTTGATGCTACTACGGTAAAGTCGGGGCTGGTCCCCCACCTACCTTGTGTGGAAGGCGAAGCTGAGCCTTCATCCAGTCTCCCAGCAGCTGGGACCACTGCAGTGTCAACTCTCTCCTTTCTGTTTCCACCTGCCTCTCCCTTTCTGGCTCTCCGCAAAGAGATGGGATGTTCATTCTCTGCCCGACAACCGCTCCCCATCTGCTTCTTCACCAACCCCACTCCGTGTCCCTTTGTGTGTCCCTTTGTATCTCTGTCTCTTCATTACCCCCCTTCACTCTCACCCTGTCCTCTTAACTTACCTGCGCTTACGGTAACTGCCTCTATAAACTGCTCCCTCCATGAGTGAGTCCCAATCACCAAGGCCAGGTTCGTTTTCTTTATGAGTTTATCCACCGTGTTCTAGGAAAGAGAGGGTGAAGGGAGCAATTAGTTTTACAGCATCCCAGGGTGGTGTGGCTGGGGGCTGTGGGGCTGTCTCTACATGCCCTGTCCAGGAAGGTAACCATGTGCATTCCACAGTGCTGAAGCTGGACCCCTCGGTGGTCCCCACCTTTGAGATTTGCATTGCTTTTCTGAATCTCATGTCTCCACCTACCCACCCAACATAGCTCAGGACAGGCTTCAGGGGAGGGAAGGCCCGGGAAAGTCACCTTAAAGTCATAAGACTCCTCGATGATGACCTCGAGGCGATTGTTCTCCCCAAGAACTGGCTTGCCCATCTCTGCTATCCTCTGGGCCTCCTCCTGCTCTGCAGTTATCTTCTTGTCTCCATTCCCTGCAGCATGAGGGATGGAGGTTAGATGCTCAGGAGGTCAGGCCTAACAGGGCCAGTAACACTCTCTTCTGTCTGGGACATTGGTGGACTCGTCCAGCTCCCTCTAACCACCTGCTCCCTCGGCCCATGAAATTCTAGGAGCACACTCTGGGTTCATATGTCAGAGGGTGTGTGGCCTCAGGCGATGCATTGCTAGCTTGTCTGCTTTGTATTTTGTACATCGATGGGTACCTACCTCATATAATCCCAAATGCCACTCTAATGTCATGCACCCTGCATCCAGCCCTAGGCCTCACTTCCAATTCCACTCCTGGATATCACTAGCAACAAAACTTGGCTATGTGGCAGAGACAACTACCAGTTCACCCAAGTCTGAGAGCAAATATCTGGACTATACCCCCCCACCCCCAGCATTTCTTGCAGCTGGGTACTGCCATGTGACTGAATCAGAGGCAACAGCATTGTGGAAGAAGTGATGGAGTGGTGATCCCCTTCAGGGTCTCCCTTGTGGGTCTGGAAATGTTCTTGCCCAGTTGCCCACAGGCAGTAGAGACAACATCAAACAGCTCAATAGCAGGTGAAGGCACAGTATGGAAATGTCACACAAGGAAAGAAAATCACGCCGGGCAGTGGTGGCGCATGCACGCCCTTAATCCCAGCACTCGGAGGCAGAGGCAGGCAGATCTCTGAGTATTTGAGGGCAGCCTGGTCTACAGAGTGAGTTCCAGGAGAGCCAGGGCTACACAGAGAAACCCTGTCTGGGGGAGGGCCGGGGGGGGGGGAGAAAAGAAAAGAAAATTACCTGCATCAAAGGAAGACTCACAAGCTTTGACTAACAACAAATAAAGTACTGAAGCAATCACTTGCTACTTTTTTGGGTAACAAATAGGCATTGTTAGACCCTTTTGTTACATCAGCTTACAGGACCTCTCAAAACATCTTAGTCTCAGGCAAGTCCTGACTGTATGCTACAGTGCAGATCTTGCTTCTAAACTGTCACTATATCCAAGCTCCTACCTCAACTCCGACAGCCAACTTGGTATCATTTCCTTTTTTCCCCCTCCTTGATGCAGTGGCTGTTTTGAGACAGGGCCTCTATATATCTCTGGTTGACCTCAAACTATTTAGACCAGGCTAGCTTCCAACTCACAGAGATCTATGCCTCTGCCTCTGCCTCTGCCTCTGCCTCTGCCTCTGCCTCTCTGCCTCTCCTCTCTCTGCCTCTCTGCCCCTCTGCCTCTGCCTCACCCCCTGCCTCTGCCTCTGCCTCTGTGCCTCTCCTCTCTCTGCCTCTCTCTGCCTCTCTCTCTGCCTCTCTGCCTCTCTCTCTGCCTCTCTGCCTCTCTCTCTGCCTCTCTACCTCTCTTTCTGCCTCTCTGCCTCTGCCTCCCTCCCAAGTGCTTGGATTAAAGGCATGGGCTACTAAGTCTGTCTTTTTTCTTTCTGGTAGCTCAGGCTAGACTCAAACTCTCTATGTAGCTGAGGATGACCTTGAGCTTCTGAATCCATCCCTTTCATCCCCCAGATGCAGGGATTGCAGGCCTGCACCGCCACAGTGCTGGGACGAAACCACTCGACAGGCAAGCCACTGACTGAGAGGGCCTCAGCCTTCCTGACCCCACTTCTAACTCAAAATCTTCAAATTCCAACTTCCATTTTAAAATTTAGTGTGCGTGTGTGTGTGTGTGTGTGTGTGTGTGTGTGTGTGTGTGTGTGCAGGTATGCAGGTGTCTGAGGAGGCCAGAAGGGTATGTCAGATACATGGAGTTACACATGGCTGTAAGCAACTCAGGGTGGGTGATGGAACTGAACTTGAGGCTCCTGGAAGAGCAGCCAGTGCTTTTACCAGCTGAACCATCTGTTCCACCTCAGTTTTAGCATAAACAGCGACTCCAGTTCTAATTTAACCCCACCTTAATCCTGGACTGCAGCCTCTATTTCAATTCTTGTCTTGGCCCAGCGGGAAGATGGATCTCATTCCCCAAAGCTACCCTGTGACAGTCCTAACCAATGCCACACCGGATTCATACACGCCACAAACTCAGATCTGGTTTTACAACTCAGTTTCTGCAATCTTTGATTATACTTGCCACCTTGAATGCCACAACCCCATCCCAGTCCCAGCTGGCTCCAGTCTTTACCCATCTCTCACCTCCAACCTGCCCCAAGCCCAGCCCTGAGGCTGCAATGGCTCCTCCCCTCCACACCCAGAGGTCCCTTCACTCACCTTGGTTGAGTAGCAGAGCTGGGGAGAGACAGAGACAGGGACACAATGAGAGAGTCGCTTCTCCTCAAAGCTCAGGCTCATGAGCCCCCCGGGGCCCCCAACCCTAGACCCCCTGCTTTTTCCCATAGCCACCTCTTCACCCCTCACCTGAGATGCCTCGCTTAAGCCACTGGGGCTGGCCCAGCTCAATGAAGAAGTTGTCCTTCTTCTCATACTCTTCATCATCCACTATCTTGACCTGAAGAGTTTTCCTGGGGTGGGGGAGGCAGTGCAGAGGAAAACGTAAGTCCCTCCCACACAGCTGCCTTAGAATGATGTCACTGGCCGCTGGGGGAGTTTAGACAGCCACTCCTTCAGGGTCATGATTTTGTCCCCACTTGTTGGAAACAACCCTAACCCCAAAGAGTCAACATGTCTGGGTTCTGGAAGCAGCTGGGATGACGGCTCAGGTAATAAAGAGCTTGTCATGAAACCATGAGGACTGGAGTTCCATCCCCATCTCGGCAGGGTGTCATGTCTGGGGGGGTGGGGGTGGGATAGAGATAGGCCATCCAGCCTAGTCTAATTGATGAGCTCAAGACCAATGGAATCTGTTTCAAAAGAAGTGAACAGTGCCTCTGAGGATGACGTGTGAGATTGCTCTCTGCCCTCCACACATATGAGCACACACATGTACACATTAAGAAAAAAAAAAAAACATTGGGTTTGAAATCCCAACTACTTGAGAGGCTGAGGCAAGGGTGTTACCATAAGATCAAGTTCAGCCTGAGTTACAGAGAAGAAGGAAAGAAGGAAGGAAGCAAGGAAGGAAACATTTAAGTCTAACAGTACAAAATACCTGCAGCTTCCCACCCTCCATTCTGACCACATTTGGAAGATCAGCCTAATGTGCCCAGTTTTTTTCCAGCATCTCTGTTCCCGTGGTAACCAGGGTGAGGCAAGGAATAGTCCAATGTTACCTGTCCCCTTAAGGCACTGAACCCACGTACCTCCTACCCCTCCTTGCAATCTCCAAGCCTCACACCAAGGAATGTTCACAGATTGGGTGCCAGCAACTCTTGGCTAGAGGAACAGTGTATGTAGCCAGCCCCATAAGGCCTGGCCCCAGATCCCAGCCACACAAACACCCCACCCACGCAGTCACCAATAGAGGAAGCTCCACCAGTCACCCGCCCACATGCACAGCCATCCCCCTGCAGCGCATGATCTCAGGGAACAGATGCCTGTTCGTTTGAGAGACACCCCCAGCACAGCCTGAGACAGACACTGTCACCCTGTGAGACCCTTTTAATGCTCCTCCATGGACCTTGCTCTTTTGTTATTAAATTACTTTTTGTTTCTGTGAGACAGTGTGTTACTATTTAGCCCAGGCTGGTCTAGAACTCACTAGGTAGCCCATACTGCCTTGAAATTCACTACCCCCTGCCTCTGCTTCTAAAATCTGGGGTGTCAGGCATGTGTTATCACTCCAGGCTTAGATTCCTCTCTTTATACCACTGGCTGTCTGTGTACACTCCCCCACCACGTGTCTCTCTTTGCATGTCAGCCTCTCTGACCACCATCATCTCCCTGCCTTTCTCTGCGGCTCTGTATCTCCCTGCCTTTGTCTCTTTCCTGTCTGCCCTTTTCCATCTGTGTTCTTTCCTCTTTGTCTTTGTCTCTCAGGGGCTCCCAAATGAAATAAAGTTAACACAGTCATGCAGAAGACTTCTAATCAGGCAATAATTCAATCACCATGTCTCAGCAGGTGAACTTACACAGCACACAGAGACATGGTCATGTAAGGACAGACACCCACCTCCACACTTTGGGTTTAAAATTATTTACTTGAAACAGGGTCCCCTGGGTTGGCGAGGTGGCTCAGCAGGTAAGAGCACTTACTGCTCTTCCGAAGGTCCTGAGTTCAAAATCCAGCAACCACATGGTGGCTCACAACCACCAGTAATGAGATCTGATGCCCTCTTCGGGCACATCTGAAGACAACTACAGTGTACTTATGTATAATAATAAATAAATCTTTGGGTCAGAGCTAGCGGGGCTGACTGGAGCGAGTAGAGGTCCTAAAAATTCAATTTCCAACAACTACATGAGGGCTCACAATCATCTGTACAGCTACAGTATACTCACATACATTAAACAAACAAACAAACAAAATAAATAAATAAATAAATAAATCTTTAAAGAAGAAACAGGGTCCCATGTAGCCCAGGCTGGCCTCAGACTCCATGTGAAGGCCTGGCAGTGTGGCTCAGTGAGTGAGGGCACTTGCCTTGGAAGCTCGGTGACCGAAATTTGATCCATAGAACCCATGTAGAAGGTGGAAAGAGAAAAGGGACTCAGTCAAGTTGTCCTCTTGTCTCTACATTTGGGCTGTAGTCCACGCACACCATGCAAACACCGATAAAGAAATGAAAACTCAGAATTGATGTGTAGATAGGGCGAACTTGAACACCTGATCCTCCTCTCTTCACCTCCCAAATGCTGGGACTAAAGATGTAGGTTACAATGCCCCACTGATGTGATGGCACTGGGAATGAATCCCAGGGCTTCAGGCATGCTAAACACTCTACCACCAGGGCTACATTCGCTCTTTCTGTTAAGCAAGTTTCCACACTGTAGCCAAGGCTGGCCTTCAACTCGTAGCAACCCTCCAGTCTCCAGTCTCATCTGCTGAAATTACGGGCAACCAAGACCATGTCCAATTGAGTTTCAAAATAGTATGCCGACGGGCCTCTGGAGTGGGGCGGGCGCTGTCCGCGGTGCTGAAAGACCTCATCTGGGACTGCGGGTCGGATGAGGAGCGTCTCCCAAGACACACCGGGCTCCTCAGATTCACAAACAGACACAGTGACACACTGACACAGTGGCATACACTTTGTCATGCACTCTCTTAGACAGCCCATAAGCCGCTAACACAGTAGTCAAAGCTTGGTGACGGGCATGCCAATCAGTGCTCTGACAGGCAGCCTAGGAGAATCCCAACTGAAAGGACAGTGAGAGACTAGAGCTAGACAAGGAGAGGACTGACCTGAGATCTTAGAAAATAGCTTTCCTCCCAGGTTTCTGAAAATTCTATTCTACCCCTAAGACTCCAGTCTCTTTACCTTCTCCTTTCCCTTTATTTCTCAATGACCCCGGGTTCCCTGGGTCTGAATCTTTTCCTATTTTCTGCTCCTTTTTTTCTCCTTTGCTTCCTTTTCTTTGCGTCTCTCTGTTTTGCCTTTGGCTATCTCCATTAAGTCTCTGATTCCTCCAGTCTCTGTGTTGATCCTGCCCAGGCCTCCACCCCAGCCTGGTTGCTTCAGAGCTCCTCTAATTAGCGCCTGCCCGTCAGAGGAAGGATGTGTTTCCCTAAACGCTAATTAGCCTCCTGTTCTCTTGTCTCCTGAAGCCACAGCTGGAAGCTTGGGCGGAGGCGGGAGATGGGGGAGGACAGAGGGTGTCCCAGGCTGGGGAAGCCTCGTGGGGGAGGAAAGTCCCACAGAATTGCAGCAGCAAGAAGGGAGCAAGTTAGACGATCAGAAGGACAAGAACCATAAAAAGACAACTCTGCCATACCCTCTGTCTCTAGAATTTGGCTAGGGATGATGATAGGGCTCCACTCCAAGCAACCGCCACCAGTCCACCTGCTCATCCCAAAGAGAGAAATATGGAGAGCAGCTTAGGGCTTCTGATTTAAAGCATAACCCGATGCAGAAAGAAAGACTGAGGACTGAGTCCAGATTCCAGAGAGATATAGCCTGGGAGGTCAGAGATACAGGGACGGAAAACCATCATCGGCCCGCTGATGGCAAGGCAGAAGCCCCACGGCTGGAGGGAGCGCGTGGGTGGTATGAGGAGGGAGCCAGCCGCTGCGGGGGCGGTGGGAGCGGAGGAGCAGCGCTGGTTGCGCTCAGCAGGCGCGGGGGAGGTGACTCTCCAGGGACTCGAGCCCAGGGCCCAGGGTTTGCAATGCCCTGTCCGTCTGCACATCTACAGGACCTACGTGTGAGAGTCCAGTCTTCAGGAATCCATGCCCCATGTCTCCCAAGTTCTGTTTCTCTTCTCAGCTCCCTGGGTCTCCCACTGTTTCCCAGTTCCTCCAGTATCTCACAATTCTCACATTTTAGACTTCTCCCACACATAAGGCCTCACCCACCACTCGACCACGACTTCTACTCAGCCAAGCAACTTTTCTCTAGGTTGGCTGGGCCATGGCCACCTACAAACGCTCCTTTCTAAAGCCCCTCCTCCACCTGAGACTCCCCTCCTTGTTTCCACATCCCAACTGACTCTTTCAACCAAAGACCACCCAGGCCCCACCCATTCTCAGACTCCTCTCCCATCTTCCCAGTCAAATTCCATTTTTCACCTTGGGCCCCATTCAAGTCCTTCTCCTTCCTAAAGTCCCACCCAGTCTCCTCAACCCGGTCTCCTCCCATCCATAGATTGGCCATGATCCTTTCTTAAGCCTCACCACCCTTTGGGCCCTTCAAACTTTGTCTCTGCATGGCTCCTCCCACTGTCAAGATCCTATCCTGTCTCTTTAAACCTAAGCTTGACCCAGTCAGATTCTCTTTCTCTGCATGCTCCCCCCTCCCCTCTTGCCCCTAGCCACCCTGCCCCGAGAATTCCCAAGCCCCCACCCCATCTCTACAGCTCCTCACAACCTCCTAGTTAAGTCCATTTCACAGGACCTGGAACTCTGGTGACACATCCAGCCACATCCCCATCTTTTCATTCAACCAGGGCCATTTGTCAGATCCAGCCTGCCTTAGCTCTGTCCCTTCCTTCAGCCAAGGCCATTTCTCAGACCCCACTCATCTTGGCCCTGCCCATCTCCACCAAAAACTATTTCTCACGCTCTGCTCTCTCCAATCCCCAGCCAAATCATTCTTCAGGCTCCACCCACTCCCAGCTAAGACCCTTCCTTAGCAGCCCCTTTCACCCTGGCCCCACTCTATCGCCTGCTAGGGTTATTCTTGTTTGTTTGTTTGCTTGTTTGGGGGGGGGGCAGGGTTTCTCTTTGTAGCCCAGGCTGTCCTGGAACTCGCTCTGTAGACCAGGCTCACAGAGATCCGCCTGCATCTGCCTCCTGAGTGCTGGGATTAATGGCATGAGCCACCACCGCCAGGTTTAGGCCTGTTCTTCAGGTCAGCTTTACCCTAACCCCACCCCACCCCACTCTCAGCTAGGGCTGGTTCCTCAGGCCCACCTCGGCCCCTTCTCAGGCTCCGCCTCTCTCCCACCCGTGCTTACATGGTCTCATCATCGCCGAACTCCAGCTCTCCACAAGCATCCTCGTAATGTACACCACCGCCACGGGCCGTGCCGTCCACTGTGCGGTAGGGGAGGCGTACAGTGCCACGGGCGCCCGAGCTGCGAACCACGCGCACATCCACAGTGCCCATGCACTCGCTCACATGCAGCAGGCGGTCCTGGAAGGAGAAGATGCCCGCGTGGTCGTCGTCCAGGATGGTGACAGTGGCCAGCAGCGGCGCCACCAGCCGCCCCTTGGGCCGCCCACCGCCGTCGGGCTCGAACATGCCCTGAGCATCGCCCACACGCAGGTTCAGCAGCCTCACGAAGAAGTGCTCATCCTCCTCGAAGATGTCGTCGTCGATGATCCCGATGCGCAGGTCCTTCTGCGTCTCCCCGGGCTTGAACACCAGCGTGCCCTCGCTGCAGACGAGAACCAGAGGGGGCCATCCCTATTATGTGCATGTGTGTGCAGTGCCTGCCTAGACCAGAAGATCCCTAGTAGCTGAAGGCACACAGTTGTGTACCTCCCTGCATGAGTGTTGGGGCTCTGATCCAGGCCTTTTGGAAGAGCAGCCAGTGCCCTTAACCTTTGAGCCATCTCTCCAATACTGAAGATAGGCCTTATTGTCCTCAGCCTTCAGGTTCCCTTAGTATCTGCTGAAGTGGGAGTTTGGTGCAAAGCAAAACCCCTCGGCTTTTAGATTCTGCTTTTGTAACAGGCTCTAGGGGCTGTGGGCGGTGCTGGGTTGAGTAGCAGGGATTTTTTTTTTAGGGACTTTGGAATAGACCTTGTCTTTCTTCTGATTTAAGATAGATAGGCAGATAGATAGATAGATAGATAGATAGATAGATAGATAGATAGATAGATAGATAGATCAGGGCTGGATAAGATAGTCCAATGGGTAGAAGTAATTGCCACCAATCTTGATGACCTGAGCTTGATTTCTGAGATTCTCAAGGTGCAAGGAAAGTATTGACTCCACCCATGACTTGTCCCCTGACCTTCATGCATGCACACACTAGGCATATATACAACTACAAATAAATGTAATCTGGGGACTGGATCAGTGGTTAAGGGCGCTGGCTACTCTTCCAAAGGACTGGAGCATACTACATAAACACACACACACACACACACACACACACATGCACACATACACACATACAGACACATACACACACACACCACACATGCACACACACATACACACACACACACACACACCACATGTACACACACACACATGCACACACACACACACAGATGCTCAAAACCATTTATAACTCTAGTATTAGGAGGCCTGGTGCCCTCTTATGGCTTCTGTGGGTGCCAAGCATACAGTGGTGTGCAGACCTGTGTGTAGGGAAAGCACCTGGACTGGAGCCCAACACTCATGCAGGGAGGGAGGCACACAACTGTGTGCCTCTAGCTATGGGGGATCTTCACTCATACACATAAAATAAAACAACAAAAATCATTAAAAAATGAAACTTAAAATATAAAGAAAAATAAAACAAACAAACAAAATCCCTCATTAAACACTGTGCATGGTGGCACAGCCACACCCCAGTCCCGGGGGTGGGGGGATTCTAAACAGGTGTTCTGTGGGTAAGACTCAGACGTTAGTGAGTTCGGAACCCTGTAGATGAGGAGCTCAGTGCATCCTTGGATTGGGGCTCTGGGACTGGAAAGTGGAAGCCAGCACTACTGTGCTCAGTTTTATATAAAAGGATGTTCAGGAAAATCCCAGCTTGGTGGGAGGGACGTAGGGAACCCAGGGTCCTGTAGAACTAAGAATAGAGGGATAGAGGGATAGGGGCTCCTTGTTACTGCAGTCCTTGCCTTGACAGACACTGTCCTTGGTGGCTCCTAGTCACGTGAGCCAACAGGCCGTAAGCCGGCTGAATGACCTCCAACCTCAGAGTCTCAGATGCACAAGGGAGCTAATAGCAACAGGTCCCCATTTGCTCTTGAGGAGGGGACGGAATTTATACAGAAGCACTCGTGAAATTTGGCTGGATGTGGTGGCTCACAGCTGTAATCTTAGCACTTGGGAAGCAGAGGCAGGAGGATTACCAGTTGGAGGCTTGCCTGGGCTATATAGCCGGAGCAGTCTCCAGCAAAATAAAACAAATTATCTAGTGATATTTACATATTAATGTTAGAACCCTAGAAGTGTACAAGCTGGGGTTGTGGCTGGGTTGGTAAAGGGCTTGCCTAGCAGCCACAACGTCCTGGGCTTCATCACCAACACTGCATGCGACAGGTATAGTGGTGCATGCCTGTTATCCCAACACTCAAGAGAGGCAGGGGGATGAGGAGGTCAAGGTCACCCTGTGCCAAAAGAGCAGTCTGGATGACCAGAGATTTGATCTAAAAACAAATTCTAAAATAAGATATTCGAGATTCCAACTTAAGGGAAAGCCAAGCGTGGGAGTATCTGTATCAAACAGTCTGACCGGCCCCCACCAGCAACAAAGGAGCAGTCATTAAAGTGCAC
This sequence comes from Mus musculus, assembly GCF_000001635.26. Taxonomy (NCBI): domain Eukaryota; kingdom Metazoa; phylum Chordata; class Mammalia; order Rodentia; family Muridae; genus Mus; species Mus musculus. The sequence goes on along the minus strand of NC_000073.6, from coordinate 16,142,849 downwards.
CAAGGATACAGTTTTCCTTCCTTGGCCTCCTGCAGAAAGTACACACAACGTAGTCTCTGTGTGCGGAAATATGAGGCCAACTCAAAATTGCAGATAGTTCTAGGACCCTAGCTTCAAATGCACTGGAGATGCGAAGGAAGCTAAGGGGACAGCCCAGTGGCAAAAGTGCTTACTGCCCAAATGTGAAAACCCGAGTTCAGCTCCGGAGAGTCCACATAAATGCCAAGTGGACATGGTGGCCCAGGTTTACCTCCAGCCTCAGAGGGTAGAGACTGGATCCTTAGAGCAAGCTGGATAGGAAGACTAGCAATATCTACACACATGAGTGATGGGAGAGCCTACCTCAGCAATGAGGTGGAAGAGAGATCAAGGATGGTTTTCATCATCACATGAACGTGTGTACTGACACATGTTCAAACATGCCTATACACACATATGGACACACCACTCAACCACACATGTGAAAGTGGAAGAGGACAGAAACATGGATAGCAAACTCATGGGAGGTCTCAGAAACATGCAGAATGAAGGAAGTCATTGAGATGTGGCATTCAAGTGACATGTGTGCTCTTGGGTTCAATGGGAGGAGAAGGAGGGCGATATGCCAGAGCATGCGGTGGGGACCCTGGAAGATGCAAGCACCCTGGAGATTCATCAGGTTGACTCTGCTAAATTTCATTAATTAAAATAAAATAAAATAAAATAAAATAAAATAAAATAGCATGCCAGGCAGTAGTAGCACACACCTTTGATCCTAGCACTTGGGAGGCAAAGGGCAGGCAGATCTGAGTTTGAGGCCTGGTTTACAGGGTTGAGTTCTAGGACAGCCAGGGCTACACAAACAAACAAACAAACAAACAAAGCCAGCATGGTCCAGAAATAAGAGGCACAAATAACTTGCGAATGTTGAGGAGAAAATCTCAAAGGCAACTTTGCCTTCCCCAGAATGGTGTCTGGTACATTTAAGAGGCAGGAAAATTATTACATATAACCAGCACTTCTTCCAGGTGGCCAAGAACTTGATAAAACTATAGACATTACAAAGGTCTGTCTGTGCACTAAGAACTGCAGGCAACTGGGGCAAGGTGGGAAGCAATGTGGTGTGGCTCCATTACCACAGGGAACACTATAAATGTGTTTAAGCAGCAGGGATGCCATTTCCTCTGAATAACAAAATATTTCATATTGGAGTTTGAGTGTGGCTCAGTGGTTACACTCTGCCTAGAATCCCCCAGTAAAGGGCTTGGGACGTGGCTCAGGGAAGTCAAGGAATGAATGATGACTGGATCATGAATGAATGAATGATGAATGAATGCATTCATATACTCATGTTACAGATCTGCATATAGAAAGGAAGAGAGACTTTATAGGAAGTCCTGAGGCTCAGCCCTCCCTTCTTCTCATGTGACCTGCCCAGGAACCACCTGAACCTAGACTCACCTTTGCTCAGGACCAATCTAGACAATGGCCCACCTACCTACACTAACACCTACCTGGACCTGGGACACACTTGTAGTTGGGACCTATGTGGGCCAGAGAACCTCCAGAACCAGGACCCATCTGTACTTGGGACCCACCTGGGCCTAAGAGGCACCTAGATTGGGACCCACCTGGATCTTGGTCCTACTCATAGTTGGAACCCACGTGAAGCCGAGAGTGACCTGTACCAGGACGTACCCACCTGTACTCATAATCGGAGCCTGCCTTTGCAGAACCGTCCTCGGTACGGTAGTCCACGTAGAAGGTGCTGTTGCCCTCACCGCCCTGGCAAGCCACGGACAGCAGCACTGACCCGCAGTTTTCCAGGCAGTGATAGAGGCTGGGCTCAAAGAAGATGCGACTGGCACCATCGTCCTCATCATCGGGGGCACCATCGGTGGCTCCCGGCCTGCGGGCAGCATCCGCAGCATGTCTGCGCAGCACATTGCCCGCACCTGTCATCAGCCGCGTGGCCTGGATGCGGTAGAAGGCGCGGCTCTTCTGCTGGTGCAGCAGTGCATAGTACTTGGCGATGCCCATCAGCTGCTCCAGGTCCTTATCCGGGTGCTTCTGCTTCAAGTCCTTAAGGATCTGGATGACCTCACGCCGGCTGGCATCTAGTTCACGCGCCTCAGCAGGACCTGTGCCCAATGCGCCCAGCTCGCCAGGGACCTCAGTGCCCACGAATGTGCCGTCCAGCTCGATGCTCTTGGGTGGGTCTCCCTCTGCCCCGATGATGATTCCACTGCGAGGGTCGGTGCGGTAGCGCTTGTACACGTACTTGTAGAAGAGCAGTCGCTTGTCCGCCATCCAGGCAAACACCACACACACCGGGAAGAAGATCAGTGTGAGCAGTGCCTCCCACACCTGAAGGCAGCAGACTGTGAGTGCTCTACACGCTGTTCTCCTGCTCATCTCTGTTCACTTCTGCTTCTCCTATGCTTATATCTCTCGACACACATACCCATCTATCACATCCATCTGTGTGTCCACCCACATATCCACCCATCCATCCAACACCCACATCCACCCACCTATCCAACCTTCTCTCTATATTTGTGTCCACCCACCCACCCATCCATCCATCCATCCATGTGTCCACCCACCTATCCATCCATCCCACCTATCCATGTGTATACTCACTCATCCATCCACCATCCATCTATCCTCCATTTATCTATCCATGAGTCATGTACCTATCCACATATCTCATTCATCCATGTGTCCATTCATCCATCCACCCACCCACCTATCCATCCATCTACTTATCCATCCATCCATCCATCCATCCATCCATCCATCCATCCATGTGTCACCCCACTTCCACTCACCTATTCATCAACCCTATCTGAGCTAGCTGGTTTAATATCAACTTGACATAATCTAGCATCCTTTGGGAAGAGGAAATCTCAATTGAGAAGATACTCCCAGCCAGACTGGCCTATGAGCACACTTTTCAGGCATTTTCTTAATCAGTAATTGATGTGAGATGACATAGCCCAGTATGGGTGCTACCTCTGGGTAGATGGTCCTGAGGTGTACATGAAAACAAACTGAGCAAGCCAGGAAAAGCGGGTTGGTAAGCAGCACTCCTCTATGCCCTCTGAATCAGCTCCTGCCTGAGTTCCTCCCCGACTTCCTTAGATGAGAGACTGTGACTTGGAAGTGTAAGTGTGGTAGTTTAAACAAGAATGCCCCACCCCCAGGCTCATAAGTTTGAATGTTTGGTCCCCAGTTAGTGGAACTGTTTGGTAAGATTAGAAGGTGTGTCCTTGTTAGAGTATGTGTAGCCTCATTGGAGAAGGTGTGTCACTGGGGATGGGGTCTGAGGTCTTTCTCTCGTTCTCTCTCAGCTGCCTTTGGATCAGGATGTAAATCTCTCAGCTACTGCTACAGCACCATGTCTGTCTGCTTCCTGTCACGATGATGATGGAATAACCCTCTGAAACTGTAAGCAAGCCCCCAATTAAATGCTTTCTTTTATAAGAGTTACTTTGGTCAAAGTGTCTCTTTATAGCAACAGAACGGTAACTAAGACAGTAGATTAAGTAATGCTTTCCTCCCCCAAGTTGCTTTTAGTCATGGTGTTTTCTCACAGTAATAGAAACTCTAACTAACAGACCATCCATTGTCTATTTTCCATCCACCCATCCACCCATCCATCCATCCATCCATCCTATCCCATTCATGCATCCATGAATATAAGCATGTATCTATATATCCACCCACCCACTCATCCTCCATCTAGCCAGCCACCCACCCATCCTCCAACTCACCCATCCTCCCTGTACCCAAACACCCATCATTTATCTATCCCCGATCAACTCACACATCCATCTACCTATGTATCCTTCCTTTGTCCACACATCCACTTGTCTACCAATGAAAGCATTCACACAGCCATCCATCTGTTTTCCTATTCACCCACTCATGCATTCTTCGGTGTCCCTATTATTTATTCCTCTTCCCTCCTTCCTTTCCCCTCTCCTTTCCCCACCTCATGCTAGCTTTAATGGCCTAACTCTTCATCTCTGCCTCTCTGACTGTCTCTTCTCTCCGCCCCTTACCCTAGCTGGTGCTTTTAATCTTCCCTTTCTGACCCCTTCCACTTGTTCCTGTTACCTAGGTTCCCTTGTCTCTATGTCCCCCCACCTTTTTTTTTTTTAAATCTTTTTGTAGAACCCAGCTCTCTCCCTTGAAGAGTCTTCAAAGTTTTTCTCCTCTGCCCTCTCAGTAAGTGTGCCTCTTCAAACATCATGTGCTCTTTGCCCATCTCACTCCTGGTCTTCTACCCACTGAGCACTACACCTTGCTACATACGTGCTAGACAAGGAGACATTCTTAACCTCCACCAAGTGACATATGTCCCCACTTGTGGGCCTGGATTATCAGGGGCAGAGCCTGCGTCTCTTCCTGAGCTTCCCCCTCCATTGCTTTCCTCCTCTTCACCTTGAACACATGTTCTCTGATCATGACAATCTTTCCATCTCCCCATGCTACCACTGGTGACCACAGCTCCAGCCAGCCTCTCCTTTCTCAGAGTCTGAATGGCTCTCATGGGCACGACTGACTCTGAAGTTCATTTCCAGGAGCCCTAGATCTGCAGCTATCATTTATTTTTCATTCCTTAGACACTGCACCATGTCAGGTAGCTCTGAGGAAACCCAGTGGTCTTGTGGTTAGTAAATGAGGGCCACCTCTAAGCTGCAGCTGATATGCATGTCCCCAGCACAGAGCACCACCAGCTCCTGGCACATGAGAAACACCTAAGAGGTGAAATGATCTGGCACACTTTGGTGATTGTAGCAACATGGGAGGCTTAGGCTAGCCTGGAAAACTTGGTGAAATCTTTTTTCAAAAAGCTCGGGGTGAGCCAGGCAGTGATGGTGCACGCCCTTGATCCCAGCACTAGGGAGGCAGAGGCAGGCAGATTTCTGAGTTCGAGGCCAGCCTGGTCTACAGAGTGAGTTCCAGGACAGCCAGGGCTATTCAGAAAAACCCTGTCTCAAAAAACCAAAAAACCAACCAAACAAACAAAACAAAAAAGCTCGGGATGGGGGGCAGCTGGACAGATGGCTCAGTGGTTAAGAGCACTGACTGCTCTTCCAGAGGTCCTGAGTTCAATTCCCAGCAACCACATGGTGGCTCACAACCATCTCTAATAGAATATGATGCTCTCTTATGGTGTGTCTGAAGACAGCTACAGTGTACTCATATACATAAAATAAACAAATCTTAAAAACAATAAAGCTCGGGGGTAAAGGCTGCCAAGCCTGACACCTGGAGGCTAATTCCCAGGACCCACATAGTAGAAGGAGAAAACTGGTTCTTTCAAGTCAGCCTCTGCCTTCCACCTGGCTACCCATGTACCCCCACACAAATATCAAGCTTTAGAGGGGTTTAGTCAGGTGTGGTGGTGCATGCCTTTAGCTCTGGGGAGACAGAGACAGGTTGATCTCTACAAGTTCAAGACAGGCCAGGACTACATAGTAAGGCCTTGTCTCAAAAATGTCTATCTATACATTAGGTTTTAAGAAAGAAATGGATGGAGCTGGGATGACGGCTCAGTGGTTAAGAGCACTGGCTGTTCTTCCAGAGGACCCAGGAGATTCAATTGCCAGCACTCACATGGCAGTTTGCAACTACCCAAAACTCCAGTTCCAGGGATCCAGCATTCTCTTCTAGTCTCTGCAGGCAGCAGGCATACATGGTGCACAAACATGCAGTAAAACACTCATACACATAAAATAAAAATAAATAAATCTCCCCGCAAACGGCTTCATGGTAGAATGCTTGCCTAGAATCTACCATTGAAGGGCAGGGACAATGGCTCAGCACCACCTGCCTATCATATGTTTTTCAATCTCCAATATGAAAAACAAAACAAACAAACAACAACAACAACAAACTGGGCAGTGGTGGCGCACGCCTTCAATCCCAGCACTTGGGAAGCAGAGGCAGGTGGATCTCTGAGTTCAAGGCCAGCCTGGTCTACAGAGTGAGTTCCAGGACAGCCAGGGCTGCACAGAGAAACCCTGTCTTGAAAAACAAAACAGAAAACCAAAAAAATATTTTTTTTAATTGAGAGAGAGGGAAAGAGCACATCTGTGCAGTTGCCTAAGGAGGCCAGAAAAGGGCATCAAATCCCTTGAAACTGGACTTGCAGGAAGTTGTGAGCAACTCCCCACTGCTAAGCCATCTCTCCAACTCAGAAGGCTTTCACATAAATACCCATAATGCCATCTTTCTCATTAAAAGTAAAGAGGAAAAGACGGAAGAGTATTTCGGATGAGGTGGTCTCCCAAGTTCCTTACAAAAATGTCTGAGAAACAAAGAGGATTTTTCATTTTTTATAACATTATTTATTTACTGTTATGAAGTGGGAGGGGGCATGGAGTCAGAGACGAACTTTTAGAAGTTGCTCAGGTCATTAGGCTTGGCTACACAGCACCGCTACCCACTGAGCAATCTTGCCTGTCCAGAAAAAGGATCTCCCTCTCTCTCTCTCTCTCCCTCTCTCTCTCTCTCTCCCTCTCTGTGTGTGTGTGTTCATTAATGGAGTTTCTCCATTAATCAGCAAAAGCCCCCAGCCCCTCCCACCTCATTTTCTTCCCTGAGTATAAATAAAAAGTCCATCTGGACCTCTTCTCCATCTGGAGCTGTGGTGTCCTCCATCTTCCTTCTACCTTCTACATCAAAGCCAGCTTCTATGTCACCTCCACTCTGCTGCTCCCTACAACACCCACAGTGTCTAGAATTCCTTACAGCTCTCTCTCCTCTCTCTCTTATATATATGTGTGTGTGTGTGTGTGTGTGTGTATGTTTGTATATACTGGGTGAGGTTTTGACCCCCATGCTGAGGAGGTAGAGGCAGGACCCCTGAGCTCAGGGGCTATACAGTCTAGCCAATCTCTAAGTTCAGAGAGGGTACCTGACTCAACATATAATGTGGAGAGTAATTGAGGAAGCCCCCTGACATTGAGCTCTGTGCCGGCACACATGTGTACACTCACACGAAATCCTTCACCTCACACACACATAGGCTGTTCTGGACCCTAAGCCAGGATGCTGTCCTTTTCACCAGGGCTGCTAGGAAGCTCAATGCTCTAGTCGTGATCTGGGTGCAAGCTTTCCCACGCTCTGATCCTCTAGTCTTTCTTTCTTTTCCCCTCCTTTCCCGTTTCCTCCTCTCCTTTTCTTTCTTGTTTCTTCCTATGCTGGGTATGGAACCCAAGACTTCATGGACGCTAGGGACTTACTTCACCCTTTAGTTACACCGACATCTCCACATTCTCACTGTGCTACCCAGGCTGAACTTGAGCTTACAACAATCCTCCTGCCTCAGCTTTCCTAGTGTTGGGATGACAGGCATAAGCCTCATGCCCAGATAAACCCTGCAGTCTCTACTTTGATGCCAACTCTAGAGCACTTTTATATCTGGGTACTTCTAGAGTAGAATCTATTAAGTGACAGCAGTTAACAGATCATGCACAGCGTGAATGAGTGAGTCTTGGGCACCACAAATAAATTATGCATGTGGGTGTACGAATTAGGCCAGGCCCATGAATAAATTATGCAAATAGAGGCAGCAGTCTTAGACTTGTGGGAAATAAATTAACCAAATGTTGTAAAGGTAGATGAGGACAGGCAGGGGTGCTGGTGAAGACACTGGACGCGGGAGAGATAGACGGAGGATTGTGGCAATTGGGGTGTGAGCCAGGCAGCTGTGAGTTTCAAATTTGTCTCGGTGTGGAAATAAATTATGCAAAGTGGACACCGGCCTCTGCTGGTGTCCCTGCCAATTGGATGGGAGTGTAAACTACACTGAATCTGAACTGAAGCTGAATAATGAATGAGCCATGCAAACTGCCCATCTCTCTGGCCCTACAGAGAGATAAATTATGCAGATGTGGGTACCACAGATGCCAGTCCATGGATATATTATGTAAATGTGCCAAGTTACTCAAATTGATTTGCGCTGTCAGAACACAGGAGGCTGGTCTATGTAAGTGAAGTGTGACTTATGCAAATAGAGATGTCTTACTGTAAAGTTGGGAATAAGTTATACAAAAGGAGCCCTCTCAGGTAACTATGTGGCAAGCTGAGGCATGTCTTACATGGACCTTGGGCTCTGTTAGCCCACGCACAGCCTTGGGAATTACCTTCTGGGTGGGCACAGAGCTCTATCTGTACCTGCAGTCTTGACTTGCTGTCTTTGGCTCAGCCCTCCGGCGCAGTGTGACTGGCACACGTGCACGCGCACGCGCGCACACACACACACACACACACACACACACACACACACACATCCCAAGCCACCAGGCTCCCCTGGGGTGTTGGTCTTTACTCACCTGGACTACACCTGGGGAGAAAACTGCTAGAATGAGATAAAGCCAGACATAGGCAAAGATGCTCCAGGAGGCTGTGACAAAGAAGACCCTCAGGTGCTTGATCTTACGGCTCTCGCCAGCCGGGATGACATACACACAAACAGCAATGACCACAAACATGTTGAAGGCGGCACTGCCCACGATGGTGCCTGGGCCTAGCTCACCGGCCTGGAAGTTGTGGCCACAGACCTCGATGACAGTCAACAGAATCTCAGGCGCTGAGGAGCCCAGGGCCATGAGTGTAAGGTTGGACACCGTCTCGTTCCAGATGCGCACCGTGCCCACGCTGGTCTCCCCATTTGCCTTGGTGATGGTGATCTCTTTCTCCTTGGATGTGATGACCTCAATGGATGCCATAAATCGATCGGCAATGATAGACACACCCAGGAACATGTAGACCATGGCCACAAAGTACACCACGGCCCGTGCAACCTTGTCGCCCAGCGATGGGTCCTCGGGTTCCCACACAGGCAGCAGCACACCTGGTTGGCAGCGGTAGGAACCTTGGCAGCCTTCTGGGCTGGCATCGCTGTCATTAGCTGTGGGAGGCGGTAGGGAAGGGGTCGGAGTGGCTTCCCCCAAGCAGTGGGGTACCCCCAGAAGGAGAACAACCCCCATCAAAGCCAAGGGAGCCATTGGGGGTGGTGAGGTCCTGGGGAGAGGAGCAGGAGATTAGATTGAGTGGATCACATGCCTCCCTGTCACTCAAAAGGCACAGTGTGGTCTGGGGGTGTGGCTCAGTGGTAGAGCCCCTGCTTAGAATCCCCCAGGGAGGGGCTGGGATGTTGCTCAAAGGCACAGTACTTTCCTACTATGCAGTGTGGGTCTGAAGGTGGTGGGTGCTCATTGATAGACCACATGTGTAGCATGCAGAAAACCCTGGATTTTATTATCAGCACTGTCAAAGAACAGTATCCCAGTTTGTTAGGCTACAAGACACAGGTGAGCTGGGAACCAGCACAGGAGACAAAGAGACACAGAGATTACCACATGGATACCCAGATGAAAAGACACAGGAATGCCCAGGACAGAATGTGAAATGCTGGAAACATCCGTGAGTCAAAGTACCTTGGGAGAGCCTGCAGCCAACCATCACACACTCTCGTGATTTTGCAGCTTTGCCTAGGACAGGCTTATATACCCATCTCATCAAAAGGTCCCCAGGAGAACGTCCATGGCAGCTTTATCTACAACAGGGCCAACCTTGAAACAACTCAGAGGCCTCTCAACAATTAAATGCAGGAACAGTAATGGAGTAGTATACTGCCCCTAAGCAGAGAGGGGACTGTGGCTAACCGTGATGACATAGAGGAACCTGATCCTGAGATGCATGGCTGAGTGAAGGATGCCAGGTACAAAGAACACTGTGAAACCAGTGTCAGCTGGAGGCCAGGAGTCCACTGGGCAATTCCAGGCATTGCAGCTTGGCTCTTGAGGGGGCTGTAGTAGGTTCTGGGTATGAGCGTCTATTTTTGTCTTTCTGTGTTTATGTTTTATTACATTTTATTTATTTTGAGGAGGGTTTAAGTGTGCCATGGCCAAAGAAGAGATAGGAAGAGAGAATTGACTCTACACAGTTGTCCTCTGACCATCCACATCCACACAATAACAAATAAAAAATAAGCACACAGGAGCGCCCGTCCATTCTCCTTCCAGGATATTCCACAACTCCAGTCTCAGAGGACTGTGGATCCCTCCCTTGCTTGCATGGCCTCTGGCCCCCCTGCTCTGTTTCAGGCATTCTAGCCTCTGCTGTTTCTCCCTTGGGGCCTGAAGCCCGCTCTTCCTTGGGGCTCTGACTGTGCTCTCCACAATGACACCCCTGGCCTTTGGAGAGGACTCTTTCACTCAGTTCACAAAGTAGAGGATCAAGGCTCAGAGAAGTGAAACAATTTGCACAGATCACCCAGCATCCACTCCCCCCAGAAGGTGCCCAAGGTCTGAGCTCCTGGCTCCACCCTCAGGTTGTTATGGTAACCCAGTTGCCTATTATAGAGAAAAGGCAGCCCGAGGAGCTGTCACCTGAGCCTGCTGCCCATTAGAAATGCCTTGGGGTGCCTCGAGCCTTGTCTCCAGGAATTTCCACCTTCTATGTCAGTCTGAAAGTTCCTCTCGAAGTCTAACCCACAGCCTACCCTCAATTCACACCCACAGACCAGGAGCCCGCTCTGGGGGAGGGAGGCAGTATGTTGGCAGAACTTCCCGAAAAGGAGTGGAGTGTGTGTGTGTGTGTGTGTGTGTGTGTAGGCAGGGGCGGGGAGAGGGGTGATTCTTAAAGAGCCGATACACAGTTAGCCCCCTAGACAAGGCCTTTAATGATATATCTAATTAGCAGCCCCTAATTAGCAAACACTCATGCGTAATTATGAACCCACCAGGATCCCAAGCAGACTTCCCTTTGCTTCTCCCTCCTCCCTTTTTGGGTTTTGGGAGAGACAGGGAAGACCCTGTAAGTCAAGAATCATCTAACTGCCTCTTTGGGGGAGGGTGAGATGCCTGGGAAGTCCTAGTTCAAGTCTAACCAATTGTTCGTCCAGGTTCAGTCCTTCAGGAACACCAGGGTCAGTGGACTAATGTTTGCCCGCCCAGAGGCAGGGTCTATTTGATCCCTTTTTGCTGTCACACTGATTCCTCCCCCCCATCTCCTAGTCTTGGAAGAGGGACTCAGGAGAGAAAGCACTAGATAAATATTTGTGAAACACTTGGACAAGAGGCCTGAGCATTGTCTGTCTGTGGCTGGGGCGGCCACAGTTACTGCTCCAGGCTTTCTCCTCTGAGTCTTGAAAGCTAATCTGGGTGTAGACTCAATGTCGAAAGGATCAGGTTGAGTCCAGGGAGGGCCGGCAGGGCAGATGGTAGCACCCTCTCAGTGTTGCATCTTCAAGGCCGTCTCTCCACCAACCTCATAGGCTGCTGGCCAGCTGGGATAGTGGTGAGTGTCCTGTTCTGCCTGGCCTGTCTCTGGGGGATTCTGGAAAGTCAGGTGGAACTCCTCAAGGCAGCCATAGAGGGTGAGGACCTGGCGCGTATACTGACTGCTGGGGGTGGGGGCGATCCAAAGCAGAGTGGGAATACAGAATTCAGAACACACATACACACACACACACACACACACACACACACACACACACACACACACTACTCTTTCCATCAACCACACAGGGCCCCACCACACACACAGTTGCAGATTGCAGACTAAACTGAGACCAGTAGGGAGAGAAAGGACTTGGTCAAGTCAGAGGCAGAACACAAATGTGGCATTAAGGCGTGGAGCTCCTAACCCAGTGATCTTTTAAGCCATCTGGAATCCCCACGCGCCTTCCACGCAGGGCGGGTATCTTGTAGGCAGAAAGCTCACCCCAGCTCTGGCCCAGGTGTTGGTTAGCACCTCGCCTACCTTCTCTGGAGCCCTTCCCGAGGGAAGGAAAACGTCAGGCTGAGCCCCTTTGTAGAGTCCCCAGAAGGTTTCTGCTTTCCCACCCAACCTCGCTGTGAAGGTGTGAGGCTGGAGGAAGTGAGACTGTGAGAAGGACCTGTCTAGCCTGATCTTAGAACAGTGCCCAGGAGTAGCACAGTGCCTCAGAGTTGTCCAAAGAATGAATGGACAGTGAGAGATATGGGAGTTAGACTTTGGAAGGACTGGTCAAATGTTATTACACTGGTTAGGCTGTAGGCAGGACCAGTCTCAGAAAGTCAAGGTTGAGAGGATGGAGAGACCTGGGCTAAAATGGGGTGAGGAGGAGTTGGGGGCACTTCAGGCCCTCGGGGGAGTCCACACTGCGGGGAATCTGCCTCCTCCAGGTTCCCCGTGCATCAGGGGCGGAGACAGAGGTGTGTGGGTGTGAGTTGGCTGCAGGCAGAGGGAGAAGAGGGAGGGGAGAGACAGACCCAGGTGCCCAGAGACGGACAGACAGACATACACCATACACATGGCGCACGCTGAAAGCGGAGCAGCCAGGACTCAGAGCCAGGGCTCAGAAAGCCCCCGCACTTGACGATGCGGCGCAGCCTGGATTCCCGCAACCCCAGAGGCTCCGGACGGCCACGCCGGGCTCTTACCTGCCTTGCGGCCGGGCCGGTCCCCGCTGGGCCCCCGCGGTGGGCGCCTCCGCCCGAGGAGAAAAGGGAGAAAGAGGGAGAGGAGCCGGGGACTGAGGGAGAGCAGGGAGGAGGGAGGAGAGGGGATGCGAGGAGGGGAACCGGGAAGGGGCCGGGAGGAGGGCGGAGCCCAGGGGAGGGGGCGGGGACAGAGAAAAGGGGGGAGTTGAGAGAGCAGCCCCGGAGAGGGGGCTAGACTGGAGAGGTAGGGGAATACAGCTTGGGAGGAGGCCGGGGGAAGGGGGCGGGGACAGAGGAACTGGGGCGGGGGAATCAGCCGTTAAGAGAGTCTAGGCTGAAGGAGGGAGTTGCCGCTGACGGGAGGGGGTGGGACAAGTGAGCTGGGGAAAGGACCACCAGGAGGTGGGAGAGAGGAAATTTAGGCAGGGTGGTGTGTGGGAACAGGGTAGTTGTGGGTTGGAGGACAGGGACAGCCTGGAAGAGGGAGGAGTTGAAGGAGGAGAGAGAGTGGGCACAGGGGAGCTGGGGAAAGGACCACCAGGAGGAGGGATATAGTCGCTGGAGGAAAAGAGGAGCCAGGAGAGGGTAGGGTTTATGGGAGGGAGTGAGGCCTGGGAGCTCAGACTAGAGAACCGCCGAGGGAGGAGCCAATATGAGGAGGCGTGACCAGGGGCGGGGCTACAGAACAGAGACTATGCCCTGCAAAGGGGCAGGAGGGAGGAGCCCGGAAAGGGGCGTAGCCAAGGAAGCTAGTGGGTGGTAGAGGGGCTTGGCAGGGCTGGGGCTGCAGGTTGCCCAATCTTGGGGTTCAGCACTAGAATCCGAGGACAGCGATGGAGGGCGCAAGTTCGTACACCAGTCTGTGCTGTGGTATCCCAGTCCCTCTCTTTGATCACACACGCATAGCAACCCCTCCATACAAGGGCCCAGAGATGTAGTCATTGCTACAAATAGCCACAGGCTGGCAGACCTGGGGGAAGTGGGGGAAGGAATGTCGGGAGGCAGATCTTTCCAAGTTCACAGGCTCAGCCTGCTCAGAGCACCTTACAGAAGACAGGGAACTGCTACCAGAGTGCCCAGGTACGACAAGAACCATTCCCTCTGCCCCTGCCACGCCAAAACACGGTCTCACTCCCAATCCCCAGAGGTAGATGTTGTTAGCTCCATTTTGACATTACGAGGGGGAAACTGAGGCAGCAACTGTGGCTTCAGGTTCTGTATCTTTACCGCATGCTGTACTGCCTCTTGGCTCGCAAGGCAAGGAAGGATCAAGATCACCCAGTGTGGCGGCACACATCTGTTTGATCCCCATACTCAGGGGGCTGAGACAGGAGGATGGCTGAGTTCCAAGCCATCCCCATAGCAAGACCTAGATCAAAACAGTTTTGGGGGAGGGGGCTGATGATGTGGACCAGTTGGTAGCATGTTTGCCAAACATGCACTAAGCCTGGGCTCTGCCCTCAGTACAGTATACACTATGCATGGTGGTGCATGCCTGCAATCCCAGCAATCAAGAAGTGGAGGTGAATCAGGAGTTGAAGGTTACCCTTGGCTAGAGGCCAGCTTTAGCTACATAAGACCCCTTCTTAACTTCCCCCCAACTGCCAAGTCCTAAGCCAAACGTCCTAGGATTCTGAAGCCTTCAGGTGGTTGACTACAACTAGGTGCACAGGTGCAAGCACTCATGCCTGCAAGTGCACACATGCACACACCTCAGGATGTGTGCATCACTCGCCTTCCCATCACTACCCTCAGGACAAACGCCACTCCAGGCTCCCTCTTTCTAGAGGACAGGTGACAGGTGCTGAGCACAAAATGGTACAACAGGAAGAGAAGGCTGGCTTTGCCAGCAGCGTGCCCGCTGCCAGCTCTGGAGGGACACTCTTGGGCCTGCTGCCAGGAGAGGGAAATTCCAACTCCCTGAAGCTTCCCACGCTTCGGCCTGGCTTTTGGAAGTTGGAGCCTGGGAAGTCAGGATCTTGGCATCTGATGTCCTTTGCAGTGCAGGAGGGTGGTCAGATTTACAGGTGGACTTCCCTAGCAGGAGTGACAGCTACCTACCCAACCCCACAAACACATATTCCTCCAAGGAAGCGTCCAGGCCCCACCCCCAGCCTGGAGTCCCTCTCTAATATTTTACCAACCCTACAGACCCCAATTCTATTCCTGGTTAGGGGTTGGGGAAGCAACATTTTCTCTGGGCTAAATTCCTCTGGGCCTTGGGTTAGAGACTCTGATGGAACCATGGGGGTGGTGACTACTCTTGTCTCTCCGATCCTTTTGGGCTGTTTAGCTGAGCCCCAATACCTACTTGAGCACAGTATCTCCTTGGGCCTGTCTGCCTTGGTCTAGCTTTGACACTCCACACCAGAATCTATGCTCACTTACTTTGTTAGCCTTGGTCCATGACCAGTCTAATCCCTTTTCTTTCAAGACCAGCCCCCTCCTAAATGGACCAGTAACAGGATCACTTCTTCTCTGGGGCTGAGGGGGTCTGCAGAGGCCTTACTGGGTTCACTGGAGATGCTGAAAATCCCCAAAGATTCCCTAGTCTCCATGGGTCTCCCAGGGGACCCGACAGAGCCTGAAGCCCCTGGTGAGTTCTCACTTGCCCCTCAGTGCTGACTCCTTGTCTGTGGCCTTATTCATCCTAGGTTGAGACAATGAACCTCAGTGGCATTTGTCTGGGACTCTACTTCCTGAGTTTAGCTCACCAGAGCAGAGAATGGCTCCATAGTTTTCAAAAATGCACCCTCCACACACTGTAACTTTCTTTCTTTTCTCTGGGTCTAACCTAGGAATCTCTGCGAAGTCCTCCTCCTCCTCAGTTCTTTGAGAGTGAATTAAACATTGTAGAACCTGGCACACAGTAAGTACTTGATAGATGCTTGCCAGACAAAGGAAATTAAGACAGCCAGGACAGCTTTGTTGCTCTGAATGTGTAAATGGTCCTCAGGGACCAACACCTGATGGGAGCAGAGGTTGGCTGAGAACATCCCTTTTCAAATGGCTCAGACAGGAGTTATCAGCTAGGGTCACACAGCACACCAGGGTGGGTCAGGGACTCTTAGAATTCCCCTTCTGAGGGAGTCCAAGGGGCACACTCCTCTTCTAAGATGCTTCGCTCCCCATCAACAATGATAGATACGAGGTGCCCACACCTGAGAAGATGGAGTGCTCAGGAGGCTGGGTGTTCCACAGGCCTGGGCCCAACTCTGTCCCCAAGGCCCTGCTGATGTTTCCTCTGCTCCACTTGATGACGAAGCCGTGTCAAGACCAGTTCAGAGGCCTGGATCAGGCTGTGCTGTGGGGACAAGAGAGGACGGTAAGCTGTGACAGGAGAGGGACACATGTCAGACCATACTGGGCAGAGACTAGACCACAGGGTGTTGGATGAGAATTGATCTCCCAAGTAGGAGGGAACAGAGGCTAGACTTGGGTGGGGGATACAGCTTTAGGTCAACTTCCTGTGGGAGGGGCAAATTAGACCCAAGTAGAAAGAACTGAGATTGGAGATCAGCAGAAGGCTGGGCATGGTGCTCCGGTAGCTGAGACACAGGGACTGAATTCTGGAACAGCTTGGCTATACAATGTGACTCTGCCTTGCAAACCCAAGGGTTGGGGGACATAGCACAGTGAGTCTGATACTAAGCACCAGACACATAAATAAATAAGTGGAAAGAGAAAGGGGAGGAAGGAGTAGGAAAGTAATCAGAGGAAAGACAGAGATGGCTCAAAACAGACTACATTAGAGGGTATTTGAAGTTCAACTGTTAGAGAGAAGCTGAGGTTAGATCACAGCAGGAAGGACAAAGGTGAGATCCTGCAACAAATGAGAGGTTAGCAAAGCAAGAACCAGGCAGAAGTGGAAAGCAGAAGCTGAGGTTAGACCTCAGAGATGCTCCACTGGGGGGTCATGAGCTGCCAGCTTAGCTTGGGGTTCAGTAGGAGACTCTGGCTAAAGAGAATAAGATAGAAGAGAGAAGGACACACGAAACCCTCCCTGTTTGTTCTGTCTCTGTCACACACACACACACACACACACACACACACACACACACACACACACTGAGATTTTAAAGCCCACAGCATCTAACTCTCTGCTTTACCAGACTGATACCTCCCTCATGAATGCCACTGGGTAGCATTCTCTTGGCTGCCAGAGACCTCCCAAGGCCAGGCTATCCCTTCCTAAAGTCAAGACACCATGCTTATAGCTGGGCAACTGCCCCATTCTCAACCTCCGTCCTACTGAGCCTGGCAAGGTCCCTTAGTGAGTGGCAGCTTCTGCCTCAGCCGTGGCAGGCCTGATACCTGGAGGATGTGCACCCCTTTCAGGGATATCACGGCCAGCTCCCGCAGGCCATCTCCAGTCAGGTCCACATGGGCCATGGCCAGCAGGGGGCTGGCGAAGCTCCTGCGCCACAGCAGGCGGAAGCCTCTGCTGTCCTCTGGCAGTCCACGATACTTATAGCAGAGCAGCTCCTGTGGGGAGAGGGGCCACGGTCATGCAGGCTGAGGAGGAGGTCAATGCAGAGACACATGAGTGGCAGACCCATCTTCCAAGACCCACCTGTCCATAGGTGGCCACCAGGACTTCCGGTTGTCCATCTAGGTCCACGTCAGTGACCAGGCCACAGAGGACGCTGTCAAACTGGTCACTGCCAGGCAGGAGAAGTTGGTCATCCAGACCCTTGTTCAGAAGATCCCTGAGGGTTCCAAACACGGGAGAGGGGGGGTGCGCTAAGGTCAGATGACAGGATCTTGCCACCTTTGGTTCCAGACTGTAGGTGATGCCCGACTGGCTTCCCCTGAGGTCCAGACTCACTCCTGACGCTGTGTGCCTTGGTTTCAATGTTTGTACCTTTGGAAGTGGTTGGCCTCGAGTGTTCATCCTGTAGATCCTCTTCTGGATGGCCTACTGTGCTCCCAGGTGTACACCCACACGGTGGCTCTTGGAGACACAGTGCCCTGATCCCTGAACTTCTAAGCATTTGGTACTTTACAGAGCACAAGTGTGCGGGAGCTGGGTGGAAGTAGGAGTGGATGGGAGTGCATGGAGTGGAGGTGGGGTGGGGGGGATGTAGGGTCAAGGATGTAGTTAAATTGGTACAGTGTAGCATGAATGAGGCCCAGGGTTTGACCCAGCACCACAAGAGCTGGGTGTGGTGGTAAATGCCTGTAATCCCAGCACACAGGTGGCACTGGCAGAAGGACTGTCAGAGTTCAGGGTTATCCTTAGCCTCATAGTTGGAGGGCATCCTTGACTTCCTAAGATCCTATTTCACCCCCATTCCTAAAACATACAAAGCTGACTGCCTATGTTAGCATTACAACTGTACAATTTGTGGTGACTTAAAATCCAAGAAGGTGGGAATAGTGACATCATGGAAATAACCAAGGACTGCACGTCTAGGCGTTCCCAAGCCAGTGGCTGCTGGCATCCCTGGTCCACTCATGTCAGGGGCCTGGGTGTCTTTAAAGGGGGGGGGAATCTCTACAAGATCCAGATGTAAGTACTCCCACCTCCTGCTCTCTTGACCCTAGCCACCTCAAAGGGTTGACAAGGTTAGACCACACCACACAGGCACAATGTTAAATTGTGTCCAGAAACCCCAGGCATGCTCACCAGTACACCACAGCTGGCTCCAGCATGCTGGCCACAAGCAGACTGTATCCTTCCTGCTGGGGGCTGTCCTGTGTTGCTATGGAAGAGACAGGAGTTGGCAGGTCAATGGAGACAGGATCTTCCTTATCCCCATCCCCTCTGCAGTGAAGAATGCTGGCTAGGACGAAGACCCAAGATTGTGCCTCAGAAGGGAGGATTAGAGGTTAGACTATGACAGGACTGAGGCCAGACTTTAGATGGCGTCAGTCTGAAGGTAGAACACAACAGAAGAGACAAAGAGTAGAGCAGAGTTGAGGTCTAAGGTTAGACCACACTGTGAGAATTCAGGTGAAAGGGACCTTGCTTAGAAGGTGAGGGACAGGTTAAGGTGAATGTCAGTGTGGGACAAACCAAAGTCAAGGAATAGGAAGAAAAGCACCTGGGGGTAGGGTGAGACCATGATTGACAGTTGTCAGTCCAAAGGGAATGAGAAGTCTGGGGTGGGAGAAGCCAGTGTAAGATAATATGAGCAGTGAGGGCTAGACCACAAAGGGAAAATTGAAAGTAGAGAAAAAGTTGAAGGCTACACTAAAGTGGGGAGAG
Organism: Mus musculus; assembly: GCF_000001635.26. Lineage (NCBI taxonomy): Eukaryota > Metazoa > Chordata > Mammalia > Rodentia > Muridae > Mus > Mus musculus. Next base: position 16,124,210 of record NC_000073.6, on the reverse strand, counting down.
AGAGGTTGGATAACAGAACTGATCTGAGGCCAGCCTGTGGCACAGCTTACAGGCTGAAGAGGGGCCCCAGGAGGAGCAAAGGGTCTGGTCTGGTCTGGACTCAGGGTGTGTGGGGGAGGGGAAAGCTGAGGCTGCAGAGTCCACTTCCCAGACCCCAGGTCGAGAGTAAAGAGCTCACCCTCCGAGGCTGACAGGCTGAACACAATCACTCGGGAGATGGGCCCATCCTGCTGGATTGTCCATGTCTGCAAGATCTCTGTGTGGAAAGCAGGGACTCAGGGACCTGTTCCCATCCCTGGGCTTGTCCCCACTCCAGGCCTGACCCTCACCTTGATTCTTCTGGTCCACGTGAGCCACACGCACATAACCACTCTGGCAGCCGAGAGCCGAGAGCCGCTGGGATGAGCCAGGGAGGTTGTGGACATCAAGCCAAAGGACACTGGTGGGAGGACAGTGGATGGGTGGACAGACAGGTTGATTTCCCAGAACCCCACCTCTGCTTTCCGGAACACCCACCCCCTCCCTGAAGCACCAGGAGTCAGCCTCTGAGCCCCATTCTGCTTGCTCTGGGGACATCCACCCATGATCAATCAACTTCTTTGAGGTCATGCTGAAAGCTGGGAACATGCTACCCAGCTGCCTCCTTTTTTTTGAGTCAGGGTTTTATGTAGCCTAGGCTAGCTTCAAAGTCAAGGGTGAATCTGAATTCCTGCCTCTCCTGTCTCTATCACCTGTACATTATCATGCCTAGATTACAGGCTGGAGCTCAGGGTTTTGAGCTAGGCAAGCATTTCATCAACTGAATTACACTCCAACACGCTTCCTAGTTTCTCTAAGGCTGCTCTCTGTGTGCTGTGCTAGAGGGCAGCCTGCTCTGTCTGGCTTCTCTGTACACAGGGCCCTGATCCCTTCTTTGAGTGCTGGGGACCCCTCCTACCTACTGGTCAGGTTCGTGAGCTCTGGAAAGAGGTTTTCCACGGGCTGCTCCTCAAACTGATGTAGTCCCTCATTCTGAGGAAGCAAGGCCCACCCAAGGTGATGGAGTCAGTTAGCAGCCACAGGCCAGCACTGTCAGATCATGCCAAGCCTGCCCACCTCACCTCCTTGTAGAGATGAATAGCTGGATCGTTCCCACTCAGCAGAAACACCGTCTCCAGCTGGTCCCCAACCTGGACTCTGAAAGCAGAGAAATCTAGAATGTGCTAGAACCTGAGTGGGGTTAAATTCCTCCAGGGATTTAGAAATGCCACTGTCAATTTATTTTTGACATATGGTTTCCTGAACCCAAGGCTGGTCTTGAACTTACTATGTAGCCATAGCTACATGGCTTTGAACTCCTGATCCACTTACCTGTACCTCTTATGCCCAGCCTGAAATGCATTTGTAAAAGCCCGCCCTCCCCCCTCAAAAAAAAAAAGCCTGCAAGAACGCTGACATCCAGAGATTCACATGCCAGGTGCATGGCTTAGTGTTCTGCAGACTTGTGTACACCAACTCTTTTTTTTTTTTTTTTTTTTTTTTTTTTTGAGACAGGGTTTCTCTGTGTAGTCCTGGCTGTCCTGGAACTCACTTTGTAGACCAGGCTGGCCTTGAACTCAGAAATCCGCCTGCCTCTGCCTCCCAAGTGCTGGGATTAAAGGCGTGCACCACCACGCCCGGCGTGTACACCAACTCTTAAGTTCCGCAGCTGCGAGATCTCAGAGCGGCCAAGGACAGGTGCTGGGAGCCCTGCTCTGAGAGCCCCCAACTGCTCAAATCTTCACTCTAGGAACAGGACAGGGTACTCTAGAATGAATCTGCAAAACCTCACAGCAAGGGTTCAGTGGATAAAGGCAACTGCTACCAGTCTGGATGATCTGAATTCGATTCCCAGGTCCACACAGCATGGAAGAACTGACCCCTGTGGGTTGTTCTCTCACCTCCACCTATATTCATGGGACCCTCTTGCACACAAGTAAATATAAAAGGATCTTCATAATAAGGTGTATATATACATGCATGCACACATGAACACACATGCACACCAGTACATCCTTGCACTTGCACATGCATGTACACACACACACACACACACACACACACACACACACTTGAAGCTTCATTTTTGTATCTCTTACCTGCTAAACCAGAGGTTGGGCACTAGGACCTGCATACCAAATCCAACCCACTAAATGCTTTTTGTAAATAAAGTTTTATTGGCACAATCCTCATTCATCTACCATGTCAACTGCTGTTTGCTTACTCTAGTGGTAAAACTGTACAGCTGTGAGACCAACTGTCTGACCCTCAGAACCTAAGATTTACTAACTGACAAAAAATGCAAAACAAAACAAAACAACAATGTTGCTAATCTCTGGTATCAGTGTTGTTATGAAGACTCGCAAATGAACCCACTTTCTTCTTTTTTTTTTTTTTTTTCGAGACAGGGTTTCTCTTTATAGCCCTGGCTGTCCTGGAACTCACTTTGTAGACCAGGCTGGCCTCAAACTCAGAAATCCACCTGCCTCCCAAGTGCTGGGATTAAAGGTGTGTGCCACCACGCCCGGCTTATGAACCCACTTTCTTTGGGATTTTAAATTGTGAAGATTCTAGATGGTCTGTATTCTACCTCCTTACAGGTCCCTGTACAGAATCTCAGGAGCTGCTGGGTTTGATAGAACCCCCCCCCAACTTTTTTTTTTTTTTTGGAGACAGCTCTCATATAACCCAGGCTAGCCTTAAACTCATGCAGCCAAAGATGACCTTGAGCCAAATTCTTATCCTCCTGCTTCTGTCTCCTGAGCGTTGACATTAGAGGTATGCACCACTGGTATGTGTGCTCTGGATGGGACCCAGAGCTCTGTGTGCCAGGCAAGTATTCTACTGCCTGAATGTATCCTCAGCATTCAATTGCATCTTTTAAATCTGGGAATCTCAGGGCTTCTCGGGCTACAGAACAATTCCAGGCCTGGGAAGTAGAGATCTAGAATTTTGGAAGTTGAGTTCCCAGTGCTCAATTAACCCACTGGAATGATCTACCTGAGGGGCGACAATGTAACCATCTTGGCTGCATTCACTCTGAAAAGCACCACGAGAACCAGACTGGTGATGGCAGGTGTGTGGATTCCAGTCTGCTAAAGCTCAGTGAAACCCCACTTCCCGGCTATACTTCCCATCACCTTTTGGGCCCCTAACACTACCTGTTTCCAATCCTTAGTAGAGGAAAAGCCTTTTGTTTTCCAGATAGGGCAAAAGCCTCTGAGTGCAAGGAAAGGGTAGGAGAGCATGGGTGCCCAGGGTCACTCACTCTGCGTGGCACAGCTGGAAAGGTGTGAACTGGAGTTCCAAATTCAGGCAGCTCTCTGCAGAAGGACACAAGTTAAGCCCAGCAGCCCCTGGCAGCCCCAGCTACGCTCTCCCCTAAGCCCCACTCACCTGCAATAGAGTCCAGGTTGTACTCTGAGCCAGGCTCATAGTCACAGTAAATGTTAAGAAACGGACTGCCCTTGTCTCCTGAGTCCTGGGGGTGGAAACTTCTCTCAGGGGAGGTAGGGGAGGTGACAGGCATTTGGAGTAGATTCAGAGCACTTGAGAGAGACTTGGTGGGATCCACAGTGACTAAGGAGGAGGGCGTGGACAGGTGGAGGGTGCTGTGGTACCTTTATAAAAGTGATGCCCACAACCAGGCCCCGTTTTGGGGGTGACTTGTTGAAAGTGTCGATGGAGACGATCTCAGCATCCACTATGAGGGGAGTTCAAAGTTCACTGATTAGGCAGGTCTCCACTCTTGCAGCCTAACCACACTAACTTCATACCACAGCAGATGCAGGCGTCTGACCGCTATCATCATGACCTCTGAACACCGACTACTATGCTGTTGATAACTTATGTTTGCGGAATCCTGAACCCTAACTACTTTCAGGCCATGATGACCACTGTCTCGAACCCTAATGATTATCAGTTTTGACCCTGACCTCGCAACACAGTGACAATCTTAGAATCCTCAACACCAGACTCTAGTCCCGCCCCAGGCACCACAGCGCCACGCACCGGGAATGTAGTTGAATTGCAGCTCTTTAGCCACAGGCCGGATTTTCTGTCGGAGGTCTTGATAGCGGAAGCCGAGCACCTTGCCTTTAAGAGTGGCGGCCAGCAACTCCCCTCGCCCGTCCGCGCCTCCAGCAAGCCCGTACACGTTGCTTTGCGACGAGAAGCGCGTGAAGCTGTCCTCCAGCAGTGGACAAGGTCCCTCTGCCACGGCCGCCTCCCCCATCCTGGCCCTCCGCGATCGGTCCCAGATGGCCTGATGCTCCCCAACCTGTCAGGAAACCTCCACTAGCGCATACTGATGACGTCAAGAAGCTGCGGTTACTGCCCTCTACAAATATGGCGCTTGGTTCCTTGACTGGGCGGCCCAGACAAAATTGCCCTTCTGCAACTGAGTGTTCTGTCCTTGCCCATTTCGGAGCTATGGAGAGGGCCTTCCAGGATTTGAGATGGGGGAATGGAGGCGTCTCTGGGCCTCTCTGAAAGCAGTGTGTAAAGGAGAATAAGTATCACCCTGAACTGTGGGTGGGCACACACTCCTGTGAGTACAGCACTTGGGAAGTGGAGGCAGTCGCAGCAGTTTCAACCCTTCTACAAAGTTAGAGGCTAAGCTTAAGTAATAAGTAGTTTTCAGGCCCGTCGGTCTGCAGGAGACACTCCCAGCCCCCAACTTCTGTCTCTCTCTACACACACATGCACTCCTATAAATACACTCATTCTCCAACAAAAACTATCTGAACAACAAAACAATTATAAAACCTAATTACTACCCTTTTGGATAAGCACATTCGATCTGCCAATTTATTTAAACTCATAAGCAAGCTGAAGTGGAGGCACATATCTAAACTTTTTACTTTTAGAGACAGGATCTTACTCCATAGCCTTGGCTGAACCAATAATTTACAAATCAGGCTGGCAACAAACTTGTGACAATCCTCTTACCTCTGTATGCCACGTGCCAAGAACACAGGCGTGCCCTTCTAAAGTAGGTATTCTTAATATTTTTAAAACACTTATGTGTATGTTTCTGTATGGGCACATGTACCATGGCATGTGATCAGAGAACAACTCTGGGAGTCAGTTCCCTTCACCTTCTGGGTCTCAGCAATTGAACTGCTTAGGCATGGTAGCAAGCACCAGTATCTGCTGAGCCATCTTGCTGGCCCTAAGGTACTCTTGAATCTATTATATAGGCCAACTGAGTTAAGTAAATTCTTTAAGCAATATTATCTTTAAAACAGTAAAGTGTATTCTTGTACCAGGGAAAAGATCAGTTAACCTGTCCATCCTGATGGCAGAAGAGACTACCTGCTTTAGTGAACATTCATAGTGACAGTCTGCAGGACCCATGGCTACCTTGTCCACTCACACTGCTCCTGGTGCCATCACACCCTTTAGAGAGTCCCTCACAAACTTCTCACCAGAACTATGCAAAGAGCTTTACAAAGTTTGAGCCCGACGCTGAGGGAGAGCAGGATCTGGACTGAGGTTTCTGTGATGGAGGGCTTACCAGCCAGGTGCTATGAGGCCTTTCAGGGGGTCTGGATCTGCCACTTCAATCAACTCCAGCACCTGGGATGCATAGCCTCAGACACAAAGCAGGCTCCGTAGATATGCCAAAACCCTGCCGACTCTAGGCCAGATAGATGGCATAGGTGATAAGGATGCTTGCTATGCAAGCCTCACAGCAACCCAAGCCCAACCTGTGGAATCCATGGAAAAAGTCAGAGGAAGTGGTGCCTATCTGTAGTCCTAGTACTCCTTTGGAGAGATGGAGCTGGAAGCTCATGGGCCAGTTAACTTGAAGTACTAAGTACATTAGTAGAAAGAAGTCCCTGCCTTAACCCCACACACCTTTAATTCCAGTACACTGGAGGCGAGCCTAGTCTACAGCCAAAGCTACACGGTGTGTCCCTGTCTCAAGCAATACACACAAGACTCTGCTTCAATAAGGAGTTAAGGAGGACTGACAATGTCCTCGGACATTCTGGGCCATGGTGTATGAGCATAGACATACTTAGAAGCCTCCAACCATGTGGCAGGCCATCAGCCAGTATGTTGTTAGCACTGAGAACTTCCCCTGGGCAGTCTTTAGACATAGTGTGGCGAGGAGCTGAGCATTCCAGATTCCTGGGCAGTGAGCACAGTACCCCTGTGGACATCTAGCAGTGCTTCATGAACCATCCAGAATGAATGAGATGTGCAGGTTGGCATGGCCTCTCGTTTTTATTATTTGTGTATGTAATAGATGTATCTTGTGCATACCCATATACACAGGAAGACAGTTATCTGGTCATATTCTGTCACTCTTATTCCTTTGAGACAGGGTCCTTTTGTTGAAGCTGCTGCCAGGCTTCTGGCCACCAGGCTCTAGCAGTAGTCACTGCCCCACCTTGCAGACTCACGTGTTCATGTGGTCAAACCAGTGTTTTTAGCATGGGTGCTGAATATCTGACCTTGGGTCCTCCTGTCTGTTGTAGTAAGTGTTCTTACACACTAAGCTCTCCCCATTTTCCCAGCTGTGCGGTTTCTTCTCTTCAGGTTGCTTCTGACTCATGTAGAAACTTAGAAACCATGTTTTCAACCCTAGTATGTATCTGAGCCACTTAGGAAGCTTCCACAACACCAGGGTATTAACCTCAGCCTAACCAGAGCAGCAGGCTGGGACATTCTCACAAGGCTTCTTGGCAATCCCATGGTAAAAAAAGTTGTCAGCCTCCAGCCTCAGGGTTCTCCAAAGCTGAGGGCCAAATTATCAACTGAATGAAGCTGTTGGGGACACTGGAGGGACAGGGGAGCAGAGCGAGATGTGTGGAAGGCCAACTTTTTCTCCTAGGCTGTCTGCTTCAGTCAGGGCAATCCCATGGAAGGAGGCCAGCCCTGGCAGACCCCCTGCAGGGTGAAATGGGTATGAGGCTCCCGTCATCTTGGGCCAGTCCACAGCTTCTAGAAAGCACTCTGGTTCTGAGGCTCAGCTGCAGAAACCTCCAACTCCTCCAGGACAGCCAAGGTCCAAAGGGAAGGGCACCGAGGGTCAAAGGGACAGCTCAAGAGGCTCATGCAAAAGTGGCAGGTTTTATTGTCCTTTTTGGGCCAGCTGCAGCTTCAGGTCGATAGACCTGGATGCATGGAGAGAAGCAGGTGCGCAGGGCAGGGCCAAGGCACCCCATGAGCTCCAGGGCTGGGTCTAACCTGAGAGGTTGGCATTGTAGGAACAAGGGAAGGCTCCAGGGGCAGAGGTTACCCCCAGCCAGGGAGAGCAAGTCTCAGAGCTACCTGTGTTCTTATCTCTGCTAGGGGACAAGGTAGGAGATATGGAAACAGCCTTAGTACACTGCTGGTCAGGAGATGGGACCAGACCCTGACCTCTGGTTCCTGAAGCACACAGAAGTCTGAATTGGAGAATCTGTCCAGGTGGACTTTCCAGGGCAGGAGGGCACCTCTGGGGGCTTAAATAAACGGCAGGGTGAAGGACGCAGCGGGTGACCAGCCATCCAGGAGAGCTCGCCTGGTGCTGGAGAATGTGGCCCACATTGCACCCACTCCTTCAGACTCCTGGTGGGAGGTGCTGGCTCCACCTCTGTGATAGACAGATGGGTGGAAGGCAGTGGCTGGAGGCCTAGCGCAGGTCCTCCTCGTCACCCTGAATGGTCTTCTTTATGCGCAGAAGCATGGTGGTAAGCCACTGGTCCAGTCTGGAGATGGAGTCATATTCCTTCACCTATGGCACAGAGAGGGTGAGCCATGACACACTGCTCTCCTGGAACCCTCCCTGGCCCCAGTCCTGAGGTTTCCTAGAGAGCACCCTGTCACCTCAGCCTGCAAAGCTTGGAGTATAAGTTGGCAGGAAAAGACTTGTAGTTTAAAAGACCTCCAAGCACCCTGGCTTTGTGGGTGGAATTGAGGCATGGAGGCATGGAAACACTGCCTCTCCCACCTCCGTGCCAAGTCAGGGGCCTGGTTACTGAGGGCACCCAGAGAGTGACGTCAGCAGCAAGTACTGGCTAGAGAACCAAGGTAGACACAGTTGGAAACAAATGTTCAGGGTGGAGTGGGAAAGGGAAACAATCAGCAGAGGGGTCCAGCCAGCCTTGCTGTCCACGGGGGCAGGCTCTTCAGACATTCTGGTTTGTGGGGCAGAGAGATGGACTGAAATTCCAAGGGACCAAGGCAAGTACCAGTCTCTCCTCAGCTTTTGTGCCACCATCTATAAAGTGGGGCAAACACTGAGGGTTCCAGGATGACTCACCGGAAAGAAAATTACAGTCAAGGCCCAGGGCCTAGAGTTCAAGTAGGGCAGAGTCTTTTGGGAATGGGGAAGTATTGAGAGGGTTTCTCTGTGTAGCCCTGGCTGCTCTGGAACTTGTTCTGTAGACCAGGCTGACCTCGAACTTACAGAGATCTTCCTGCCTCTGCCTCCCAAGTATCGGGATTAAAGTATGTGCTATCACTGCTTGGCTTAAGTAGAGTAAAATTTATGAGAGAGCACGTTGGAGAAGATCCACTGGCCAGAACTTCTGTGCCAGCCACTCACCGCCTCTGTGTAGCTGTCCACATTCTGTTCCTCATGGGCTTCCAGCAGCTTCTGCAAACAGGGTCAGAGTCAGCCAGACCCAGCAGATGTTGTGGGGTGAAACTGCAAGGAGGACCCCACACTGACAGGTTCTGCCCCAGTTGGGACAGTGTGGTGCATGTGCAGGGGAAAGCCCACCTCCTGGCCCTGCCCACTTCTCTCCACGGTCCCTGCGTTAACTGTACTTGTTTCAGGTAGAGAACTGAGCAGGATGGCAGGAGAAAACCAAATCAAACACAGCCCCGAGAGGCAATTTTGGTGGTTACCCCAGCTGAGACCCAGATCTGGGCTTCCCTGCCCATCCACACCCAGATCAGGGCGAGCCAGATCCGATGCTCACTTTCATCAGCTTGCATTCCCGGGAATCCGAGAAGGCCGGGAAGAGCTCCTCATACTTCTGAACAGCGAGCTGAGCAGCAGGAGAGAAACGGCGAGAAAAGCTAAGAAAGACTGGAGCACCAAAACCACCGGCTGGCAGTTCTGATTTGACGCTTCATGCCCTGGTCTCCAGGATCACCTGACTCGGGCCTGATGGTGTCACCCCCAACTCAGCTGAGTCCAGGTGGCAGGGGTGGTGGTAGAAAGGGGCAGGCTTTCCAGGCATGGAGTAGGGAAGGATGCAAAAGAGCCTACTGCACATGCCAGGCCTACAGCTGCGCTTTCACACATGGAACCCTGTGAGGGCCTTGAGTGGGTCAGTGGCAGTGGGAAAACTTACTGGGGATACTAGGTGAGTTGGGGGGGGGGGTGCAGCTTATTCTGACAAAACCCAACTGCGTGCTCATAATTCATCAGTGCAGGCCAGGATGTGGCTCAGTGGTAGAGCATTTGCATAGCAGACATGAGGCTCAGAACCCATGCCCACCACAGAAAGTAAAAACAGCAAACTGTTCTACCTCCCCCAAATGCACAGCTGCCAGCTATACTCAGGCAGGGAAGGAGACTGTGGGGCAACCAGACATCATATAGCCCCTGTGAGGCTATCAGGGATTGAAAGCCAACGTCCAGTTTCCAGATCCTTCTACCAACCATTGCTATCCCTGTCTCTGACCTCTTGCCCAGAAGCACTGAAATTTAGTGGGCAGGCATAGAGCCAAAGGTAAAGTTGTCCCACCAAGAGTCCCAGGTCTTGGTAGGAACTGTGCCTGGGGTTCAGCAGCTTCTGCACCATAGGTAAATGGGACAGTCAGGATACACAGTCCCATAAAGGGGACAGGCCAGCAAGGAGCCAGCCAGCAGCTGGGAACTCAGAAAAGCATCCAGACTGTTTTCCATCCTAACCAAAGGGTAGGGGCTAAGTAGATAAACCGGCCTCTGACACTGAGGAACATCTTGGCCTGTTGACAATGGCAGCCTGGAAAGGTGGTCTGGCTGGTGGGGACTCACCTTGGCGTTGAGCATGTCAATGCAGAAGTGGCAGAGGGCCGCCTTGAAGAAGTAGTCTTTGGCGCTGTACTTGAGGAGGGGACTGTCCATGGCACTGGTCCCCACCTGTAGCCACATATCACCATGAGCTTAGGCAGGCAACTCAAGGGTGAAGGTCATACCCTACTGTGAGGTCTGGGGACCTCAGGATGACAGTGAACAGAGACAGTTCAGCAAGGTTACGAAGTGTTGCCAGAGTGACCAGAGACATGACTAGGGTGTGGGTGGAGCAAGGGAAGCAAGTCAGTGGCGAGGGGGCACCACTGCAAGACACGCAGGAAACTGGCATTTAGTGGGCAGAGAGGTGGCAGTTGTGGGAGCATGAGAAATAGTGCCTGCCCTTCTCCCACGGCCACAGCCTGCCCCACCCCAAACACAGTGTCACATGACACTTGCTGCTGCCCATGGTTCAGGGTCCCTCCTCTGCTGATTCTTCTCCTTCCTGCCTTACTTTTTCTGCAGAGGATACCCAGCTCTGGAGACAGAGCCAATGAGGAGGGGCAGGGCACACCTAAGACAGGTTGTAGGTGGAAGAAGCATTTGGTGAGAGTGGTCTGGGAAAGAGTGGGGACGGGCTGGGGCAGGCAGAGGTGGGTGGCAGAAGCTGACAGCCAGGCAAAGCCCACCTGCTCATAGATGTCGATAGCCTTCTGGTACTGCTCCAGCTGTGCGGCGTAGCCAGCCACCTTCAGCAGACACTTGTTGGCTGAGCTGTGGGAAGGAGGGGCATGAAGGGACAGTACCAAGTCCCATGAGGAGGGGCAGGCTGGGGAGGGGCTACCTGTTGGACTCTTCTCCTTTGTAGTAGTCTGCAGATTGCTCATAGTGGGCGATGGCCTGGGGAGACATGAGAACGGGGCAACTGGAACGGAGGACAAGGTGGAGCAGTGCTTTAACACAGCCTCCCCTGCCTTCCAAGATCACAGGGAAGGGCATCATGGTGGGTGGGAACAGGAGCGCCAGAGGCCCAGGCACAGCCAGCCTGATACCAGCTCACCTTCTCTACATCCACCAGTTCTGTCTCATAGATCTCAGCGATGGAGATGTGGTGCTTGGCTGCGATTGTGAATCTGCCCTGGGGGCAGGGGGAGAGCACAGTAAAGGGATGTGACCAGAGATGTATTCCATACCAAGTCTCACCCAATCCAGTCCAGCCTCCTTGGGTTCCCACCTCGGTAAAGGGTCTGACCACACAAGACAGGGAGACGACTCATGAAGGGATGGACAGCAATGAACTAATAAGAGCAGTGGCCTCGTGTGGCCGACTACCTAGCAGCTGTCTCTCAGGATAGTAGCCTTCCTAGAGGGGGAGACTGAGCATTTCTCAGGCTCCTAGGGACATCAGGGGAGGGCCAGGCAAGGGAAGTACTGCATGGACACTGCAGCCACAAGGGGATCACGAAGGGGACAGAGGCAGCATGTGCATGAGGACATGAGCAGAGGCTGCAGCACACACCCCGTTCTGTAGCTCAGCTCAGCGATCAAATCCCTGCCCTCTAAAGCACAGCATAAACAGGAGAGGACAGAGCAAGGCAGGATCAGCAAGCAACCCTTACCATGTCTGTATAGATCTCAATTGCTCTCATCAGACAGTTAATGGCCTCTAGGGAGCAAAGAGAAGATGAAGAGGTCATTATAGCAGGTCCTGAAGACAGGAGGCAGACTGTACTCCCTGAGGGAGATGACAGGCACGTGGTTGCCTTAGCTTCAGGGCTCTTAGGATCTCCAGAGCAACCGGAAGGAAAGGATGGGAGACCTAGGCCCCGGGCAACCTGGTCAGAGTGGGTATTTCTGCATACGAGACATACTGCACACATCTTTCCAGGGAGGCCCTCTCCCTTAGGCAGCCATATTCCCAGCTTTCAAGCAGGATCAGGGCACAGTGGCACAGTGAGACTCCCACAGAGTCTGAATCAGACTATCAAAGCCCTACCATCAAAGGGCAAACTGACAGCCAGTGCTAAGCTGGGGCAGGGGCTACAGTGCTCAGCATCTGTCCTTGGAGGCTTTACTTTGAGCAGGCCCTATCCTTGATACTGGCCTGACTGGCCCCTCCTGTAGAGAAGGCTGGATGCATTGAGCACTGGGGACTCTCATGGGGGCTCTGCACCCCCAGCTCAAGAGCACTGTCCTCTCCTTAGTGTACCCAAAAGATCCTGGCCCTGCTGGCTGCTTGAATAGCAAGCTGTACCAAACACCAGGATGGTACCAGGCTACCTTCATTGTACCATTTCTTCTAAGATTTTAAATTGGGAAAAGGATTTTTTTTTAAACAAGTTATTTGGAGGAGAGAGGCCTGAGTGGGAGGCACATTCTAGCAGATGGAAATGAACTCTCAGTATCTTCTAACCACCATCTCAGGAGGGGAGTACTGGGCAACGAATGGGGTTGGGGAGGCATAGCCGGTCAAGGGTCTAGAAGGACTATAGAGCACGTGCTAGGAAGGCTCCAGGGCTGCCTGGGCTCTCTTGGGATGAGGTTGCTTCCTGCAGGGATTTCAGTAGCTAAGGCCTGTTGGCATGGGATCGGTTGGTGGGGCAGTCTCTGCCACAGAAGCAGGGGAGAAACATGGATTCACAGAGCCTTGGCTCCTTGCTCTGGGAACAGCTTGGAAAGTGGCAGGCTGACACCCTTATCTGCTTTCACCAAAGGGCTTATCTGATGCCACAGGTCTGTTCCTACACTCCTGGGTGTTCAGCCTGTAGAGAGCAGGTAGAGGGTTACAGAGCCCAGCTCAACTCTGCATTACCTTGAAGTCCCTGGCCATATGCAGATAGAAGCAAGCACGGTTCACAATAAAACAGGAACAAATTGCAAGCTCCGATAAGGAGAGGGGATGGATGAAAAGGCATCTTATACATAGCAGGCATCCAGGAAACACCAGTGGGCGTGGGGTTAGATAGAAGACATGTGAAGACAGACTATTTCCCTGCCCGTGCACATGCACAGCAGGCTCCTACTTTCAAAGGGTTAAATTCTCAGGCCATCAGCTGCTGCTAATGGAAAGCCTCAGGTGAGATTCCTAAAGAGATGATGGACGAGACCATAGGGCAGGTGATCAGACAGGTAAGGGAGATCCCTCATGAATAAACTGGGTGTTCAAGCCTCCCCTGGCCTTCCAGCTGTTTCCCAGGACACTAGCCACATGAGGGAAGCTCTAGAGCTCAGAGTAGCTCCCTTCTGGATATCAGAAACTGCTATGCACACGTCACGGTAGGTCTACGCTATCACTGAGGAGAAAGCAAAGCCCAGAGAGTGATGGAGCCAGGAAGCAGTTTCATGGTGCAGCCCAGGGCCCTGGGATCCTCGGGGAGGGGAAGTGAGCTCAGGTTCCCGGGCACCTTCCCCTGCTTGGCTACTCTTCTCTGTGAGCCCTGTCTCCCATGCAAACACTCTCCTTTTCCCCATCTGTGCAATTGTGACTGGGGAGGGCACCCTGGCAGTAGGACTGGATGTCACACAGCTGCCATCCCTCCCTGTCCAGCCTGAGTCCCTAGTCCTTAACAGCCCTTAATAGTTGTGTGAAGCTCTGCTCTCACAACTGTGCTTTCCCTGCCCTGTAAGGCAGGCCTCTCGCAGTCTACCCTCTGCACCTTCACACCCCTGGCTGCAGCAGCCTCAGTACACCTCCACATTGCCCACACCTGGGTCTCCAGAGGAAAATGACATGACCAGAAGCTGGGAGGTCCAGTTCTGTTCAATGAGCTCCTGACGCTCTGGCATCCTGCGGGCTGGCAGCCACTACCACCCAGGAACTAGTCCTCCCGGCCACTCCTGATGGAGCGGCAGCCGAGGGGCACAGGTGCCAAGCAGTATCTCCAGAAATACAAGAGGGGAAAGCACGAGGATAGCTGTGTGGAGGAGAGCACTGCCCTGAGCCCCTGGGTGTATCTAAGTCCTAGCCCGATGAGAGCTCATCCATCTCGCTCTGCTTGCCAGGCCTGAGCCCCACCACATCACAGCTAAACAAGCAGGAGTGACCAGTCAGCCCAGGCACAGAGTCAACACTGTCATCTCTCTAACTGGGAGTGGTTCTGAGACAATGGCAGCTCTTCACTGATGCTGGAGAAAACAGGGTGCTTGCCTTCTCCCCAGAGGTGGGCCTTTGTTCAAACACTGAGCATCCTCCTTTGAAAAGAATATTCACTTCTTTTCCATTCTCCCAAGGGGAAAAGAAATCCTAGATATTTTAAATTTTTATTTATGAGACTTAGTCTCACATAGGCCCAGGCTTGCCTCAAACTCACTTGTACCAAGAGCTGAGGATGGCTTTGAATACCTGATCTTTCTGCCTCTACCTACCAAATGCTTAGATGATAGGCACGCATCACCATGACTTCATTAGACACCTCTGCTTGCCAAAGTTTAAAGTTAGCAATCTATGTGGCTCTAAGATTTAAAAAAAGAACCATCCTGGGAACTGGGGATGTGTACGACATATTCTCAGCACATCAGAGGTCCGGGCTGAATCCCTAGCATCACAAAAATAAGTGAATAAAAATATCGAAAGCAAACCCCCTAGCCCAGGAAATCCAACCCTGATGTCCATGCACTGGGCTGTGTCCAAACCAGGCTTCTGTCCCCATAGGTTCTGCTTTAAGGAACTGGGCTCTGGCAACTCGCTCTGCTTCTTCCTGGAGTGCAGGGAAGCGAGGTCAAGCTGATTTCCACTTTACTTGGCTCATCCTGGACTGCCCTGCTCTCTTCTGCATGCTAATTCTGACAACTGAACAGCTTTGCCTGGCTCCCTGGCAAAAAGTGGGTCTGAAATGGAACTCCCACTCCCAAATGCTCAAAGCCGGGGAGGGGGTGATGGTTGCACACCAGGGTGGGAGAGGTGCCACCTGCAGGGCAGGACGCCAGTGCCAGCCAAAGACCAGCCAATTCTGAAGTTAGGGCTTGTTTTGCTCCTGGCCTATCATGTGTCAGCCACTGGAAAAACCCAGATCTGCACAGACACCTGAGGATGTGGGGACAGCACTCAGCTGCTTTTTATCCGTGGCTCACACAGGCCCTTACCTTGGGGGTCAGCTTTCTTGAAAGCATTGCCAGCGTCCACAAAGCAGGTGGCTGCATCGTGCTTGCTTTGGAGCTGTAGGTGTAGTTGGGCAGCCTGGCAGAAAGCGTTCCCAGCAGCTAGAATAGAACAGATTGTCCCAGCTTCAGTCGCTGCCCCAGGAGGCACTTTGGGCTCTCAAGAAGACAGCTAAAGTCCCAGGTAGAGGCCAAGATCAGCCCACTCCAGCCCAATGGTAGCCTTCGCAGAGAGAGTTTCCTTTCTGGTTGAATGAGGATGTCAGAAAGCTGCCTTGGGAAGCCTAGTCCCAGGTATACACTGGGTTCAGCCAGCGTGAACCCAGTACCAACCCCATACCCTCCACCCAGCCTGTGCCAGCAACCCCAGAGCCACCACTTCCACAGAGAGAAATGAAAGGCAGGCATAGCTGAGCATGGCAAATACAAGACATCCAGGCTCTTGGGTTTAGCAACTCTCCCCTTGAACAGGGAAGCCTGGACCTAAACAGAAAGCAAGGGAGAGACGGGGAGGGTATGAGGGGTGCTCTGGGAAGGTACAGGGGAGATGAACCCATTTCTCTCCTCAACTCCCCAAAGCTCTCAGGTACACCCCTATTACGAGTCCTCGCCTAGAAAGGGAGACAGGATATGGACAGCAAGAGCCAGAGTCCACAAAGCCAGTGCTCATGCCTGAGAGCCAGGACATCCTATTCTGCTCACAGACCTCCCCAAGCCTGGCCAAGGGGAGGCAGCAGGTCTCCCCCACTGTGGCAGTGCTTCAGGATCACCTCAGCTGGGCTAAAGTGTTCCTCCAGTCCCAGCCGAGCTTGGGAGGACTGGCTTGCCTCTCACCTGAGTACAGCAGGACACACAAAGCTTACCAGGGCTTTGCGCTACCATTATCTGACTACCTCATCAGTAACAGTAGCAGTACTTGCCATTGTTACCCTACTGTTTCGGTTTTCTGAGACAGGTTTTCTTTTATTGCAGAATAATCTCAAATCCCCAACGTAGCCCAGGGGGTCCTTAAACTCTTGCCCCAGCTCTGGAGTGCTGGAACACTTGGCTCCTGAATTATTTCTAGGAGATCTCTACATAGTTAAAAAACAAAGTTGAAAACATGGAACAAATGGTCTAAGACTTCTTTCTGTTTTGAACATGGGGAGGGGCAGGAATACAACCTGTGATTAAAAAACAGGCCTTGGAGTGCTAGACTTTGGGAACTCCACTCATAGGATGTGGCAATAACTGAGTCTACTACCTTGTAGCTCTGGACCCTACTGATCAACCTTGCTGACAATGGAAGCCATACTATAAGATCAAGCTTGGTAGGCTCCACACAGTGATGGGCTGCCCCAAAAGATCTCATCTGGAGGCAAGTGAATGTCCTCCATGCCTCCTCTCAGAAAGACATCCTACCACCATCCCAACTCAAGGGGCAAAGCACCCCATTTGGTCTCATGCTGTGGCATCCTGAGGATGAAGAGGGGACTTCAAGGCCACACGCAGGGCCAGGCCTGTGGGCTGAGGGCACGCACCGCTCCAGTTCTTGGCCATCTTGAACATGTTCGCCGCTCTGGCATAGATCTCGCATGCTTCCTCTATTTTGGATGAGCCTCTAGGGGAGAAGGGAAGGGAAGAGATGAAGAGATCATCCAGTCTTCTATCAGAAAGCAAATCCGTGCTCTGCCCTGCTGTCAGCTGAGCAGTGCTCTTAGCCCTGCATACAGGCAATCTGCAGGGAGGAGGTTGTTAGTGCCATCCCTAGAGGGGAGTGTGTGGGCTCCCATGGTAGTGGTGATGTTGATTCCTGACCTCCCCTCCTCCACAGCCTGATTCTTCAGCCCCTTCTAATTCCTGCCTAGGTGGTATACTTAGACCTAGGAAATCTACAGATTCCTGTACTTGAGGAGACTGCAAAGCATTCTGGGGGGATCCTCAGGACCCTGATCCTTGCACATGGCCATGGTTCCAGAAAGGCCTCAATACAGAGTGTGTTGTCAGACTTCAGAACAAGGCAGATACGGCACATGACAGCCATATGGAGAAACACTATCACAAAACATAAATACAAAATGCTCCCAAAACACACGTATTTATATAAACACTGAATATTTCTGGAAAAATATACCCAAACCTAGTAAGAGCATTGTTTGCTGAGGTAGAGCCTGCAGAACTGGGGCTGGGGGTGGTGGCTTATCCACTGTACACATTTATGTTACTAATTTGTTTTTTACCATCTGCACATCTTAGCTTTCCGAAAATTTATATATTTTATTACCTTATTTTTAACCAGGCTTTCTTGTTGTCTAGGCTGGCCTCAAACTCTGGATCTTCCTGCCAACGCCTTCTGAGTGCTGGGATTACAGGTATGCACTACAGACCCATGTGGTCCTGGGGACAGCCTCATACATGCTAGGCAAACTCAGCTCTATCTCCAGCACTGTATGTTTTATTATCAGGATTTATATTTGACCCTGTAGCCCAGCAATGAACAACACCATTTGCAATTTATCCTAAGACACAAACCAGAAGAAGTGCAAAGGCACTTGGCATAGCATTCTGGAAATGCAAAACCACCCTGTACACTCACTGCGCCAGGGTAGTCGCCTAGGAGACGCACAAGTGGAGAGGACTTTTAGTCTCTTTGCTGGGTCAGGGTTTTATACAGCCCAGGCTGGACTCAAACTTACACAGTGGGAAGGGATCTAAGACTCCTCAGCCCACTATGGCCTTGTACTGTCACATCTGACTTTGGCTAGACAAGCAAGTATTCTGCCACTGAGCTATATCTCCTGCCCCAGTATCTTGTAGATATTTTGAAATCAGGGATACCTCTTTGGGCTTTACTCCTGCTTCTCAACCTCCTAGAGGTTCATATGAACCTTCTGGGCTGAGGGCGGGGAGGTGGGCGCGCAGGAGAGGGGAGCTTCCTTACTAGCTCAAACGCCTAAGTCCCTTCCGTTCAGTCTTCCAACGAGCACTAGCCCATGAAGACTGTGACCTGACAAAAGTTCAAACTCTCATCACCACATGATCAGTTGATGACATTCTCCAATCCCATCAAACGGATTTGAAACCTTCCCAAACTGGTAATGATTAAAAAACAAAAACAAAAACAAAAAACCAAAAAGGAACATTTCCTCATGAAGAGCCACATACACTATCCTCACCACCTGCCCTGTACTCCCCAAGTTAACAGATGCAGCGTGGATGACAATTGGGAACTTGGCTCTATCACACAGCTGTGGGGGCTACTGTGTTCATGTGTGATCTAAGACAGAACATAGCCCTGATCAGTGTGGGGCAGCACCCACAGCCCTGAACATGCCTGCGCATGTGCTCAATAGGTGGGTGGGCCTGGAGATCTCCTGAGTCCAAACAGCACCAGGTAAAGTGTTTCCTCAGAGTCCACCCTCTCCTCTGACTCCATGTCCCTCTCCCCCACATTACTGGGACCCTGTCTTCTCTTGAGCCACTCCCAGCCATGGTGAGGTCAGAAATGTTCATGTTGCTGTCAGCACAGGATAAATCAGGAAGGCCCCTTGAACCTGGATGTAAAACACCCACAAGGACCTTTGGAATGTACTAGATGTACATGTTTCTCGGGATGTACTAGAAATACAATCAGAGCCTGGCACATGCTCAACTGCTCTGCCATTGATACCTGGAGCCCCAGGAATATTCATATTCTCTGTCTCTGACAGAGTCTCATGTATCTCAACACCCAGACTAGCCTCAATTTTGTTATGTACTGAGGTTAGCCTTTATGCTTGATTTTATGTGGTACTCGGAACGTGGGACCTTGTGCATGCCAGCCAAACTTACTATCAACTAAGCTATATCCCTGAAATTCTTTTTTTATATGTATTTTATGAATGAGTGTTTTGCCTGCATGTATGTATGTATGCATACATGCATGCATGCCATCTGGGTGCCGAGAAAGTCAGCTGAGGCCATCCGGTATACTGAAAGTGTAGTCACAGACAGTCGTGAGTCACCATGTGGATTCTATGACTTGAATCTGGGTCCTCTGGCAAGAACAACATGTGCTCTTAAGTGCATCTCTCCACCCTTTGGAATATTGTCTGAATAGTCCCTGCTCACAGACATCAGCCACACATCACATTCCAGTGATCCCCAGCTAATCAGTACTTGGTGGGTAGAACTAAGTCCTCTGAGGCCCCAAATGCTCCTGGCAGAGCAGATGTGTCCAGTGTCACCAAGAAGCCTGAGGCAGAGTGGTGATGAACAGTCACTGCTGGCTAGGTTGGCTTTAGCTCAGCACAACAGGCAGACTCAGCACTAAGTCTACCAAGCCGCTGCCTGAAGCTCTCTGATCCCACGCTAAGCTGGGCTGACCTGTCTACAGCAGGGGAAGCCAGAGGGATTACTGCCTGCTTTGGCCCCAGGCTGCCTCCTGCCCTATCATACCCTGGTCCTTGCCCTGCCTCTGTGAGATGGCAACAGAAGATCTCCAGAGTCCCAATTCCTTTTGCTGATGTGAGGAAAGTCACAAGGGGCAAATCCACTTGTGTAGGTTACCCAGTAAATCCTGAAGAAAGCCGTATGCACAATTCCTTAGCTGTGAAAACAAGTATCTGAAGGTTTGATGATGGCTGTTCACCGAGAAGGAAGCCTGCTGTCCACAGTATCAATATGCGTGCTCACAGCTGCTTAGCATGAGGGCTGTACCTGAGGGTGTGAGGCCAGGGCTCGGTCCTCAGTGGCACTGGAGGTGAGATGCACAGCGTGTGCAGAGGCTGAGTCAGCAAACATGGTTGAGGAACCAAGGAAGGGAAGTCAGCAGGGTGGATAGGGCAGGGCATAGCACAACTAGGTTGGAGCAGGCAGGACAAGAAAGAGTAGAGGGCTTGCTCTGTCTGGCTGAGTGAGAGTGGCGGGAAAGAAGATGCCCTCAGATCCACTGTGCTATGCTGCTCCTCTGCTGGCTCACCAAGGCTTCCCACACCAGCTTGGGGAAGCTGTTTCAGTCACCTCTTTACTGTGTGGCCTGACTAGAACTGCTGACCACTGAAAGGATGCCTCCTGCATGAGGCACCACAGGCTCACTGGCTGCGCCCTGAAGGCTTTGGGTAGAGCTGCATGTGACAGCTGACAGCCTCCCCCACTGACCTCCTCCAAGCTGCCTCGGTTGCACTCTTCAGCCCACAGCTCCATGCCTCACTGGGAATAGAGGGAACTGGTTGGGGCTGGCCTGGTGCAGGCTGTCTATAATTACCGCTCAGCTCTGCTCCCCCAAGAGGCGGAGGAAGCAGCCTCAGGCCTCCCAGGCACAGCTGCCATATGGAGTGCTGAATGCTGCCAGGGAAGTGCAGGCGCTTTTGGCAGTGGCCAGGGGCTTCTGCAGGACAGGCTTGGCCGGCCTGACTCCTGCCTCCATTCCCTGAACACTTTCTTGCTCCAGAACCATGCCATTTCATTCCCTTTGCAGCCCCCAGTTTGAGTCTCGAGTCTGAGACTGTCCCTTCTGTCCTTCTGGCAGCCACAGCCACTGGTTCCCTGTTCTCTCCTAGGACTTAAGGCTCACTGGCCAGATTATCCACCCAGGGTACTTAGTTTCCACTAATACAATGAACCCATGGCCTGCCACAATCACTCCTGGCTCCCAGCAGGGTTCTCCACTGGTGCTGTTGCTGGGGGACCTGTGGGAGCATGTGCAAGCTGACACTGCCTGTCCCTTGTTGAGTACCCCAGTGTCCTCTTGAAAATGAGGGTGGCCAGGTGCATGCCGGTCTTGAGTACACAGAGAACAGCACGCACTGCTGGGCTGCTGACAGAACAACTCTGCTCTTGCTGGAGTTGCCAAGCATCCTCTAGGTAACGGACACATTATATAGCCAGCCCTCACAGGTCAGCACAGGCAGGAGGACCCAGAGAGAAAGGATCACCAGCTCGCCACCATGCCCTCAAATCTTCTTGGAACCCTCTCACATGTGTCTGTAAGACAGTGACTAGCAGGAACTGTTCAGGCACTTGTCTGTGTCTGTGACCTTGGGCTAGTACCCCAGAGCCTGCCTCTCCTCAGCTGCACAATAGACTGAACCTGACCTGGGAGAAATCTGAGAGACAGCACACACTTGGTACCTGGCCTAGGCACAGTGCCTGGGAGGTGCTCAGGAGGCTGCAGAGCAGAGGAAACAATCCCCTCCACAGTGAGCGCTTTCAGAGTAGTTGTGATGCATCCTTGCCTTTCCTGTCACAGGGACAGGGCTCTGCACCTTGCGGGTGTGTCACTGTCATCAGACCACACAGAGGCAGACTAAGGAATGTTTCCCCACTTCAGCAGCTCAGCGTGGGTTCTGAGGCCTCCTCACTTGTGAGCTGTGCACACCTCCTTTGTTTCTAGAGTCCCGGGTCTCCCCTTCCTGCACCAATCTGCCACTGTAGACAGGACAGTGGCCTATGTCTCTGGGTCTGCACCCATGGTGGGGACCCATCAGGATCACGAATGTTCTAAAAACCTATAGCTGTCTTCAGTATGTCCTAGCTTCCCCCTTGTCACAGGGGGGCAGGCAATCCTTCCACGCTGACATTGCATAAGGAAGTAACCTGTGACTCAAAGGGTACCATTTGTTTATATAAACGCTACCCCCTCTCATGGAAGAGATCTGAGCAGATGCTGATGTCTGTGGGGTGGGGGGTGGGGGTGGAGGGTGGTTAGGGGAGGACACACTGGGACAACACTGTAGTTAATAGTGAGTCTACTGTCCCATCACACTGCCAGCTCAAGGAAGGGTCACAGGTGTTGCTCATACAGCCTGGAAGGCCTCCTCTGTGTGCCCCGACAGGATCTCCCTCCTTATGGCCCAGAATGCTGACATTTGCTTTCCTCAAAAAAAAGTGCTGGGGTTGCCCCGGCCTCTCAGCAACTTCTTCCACACAGGAGGTGCCAGGGAACCTCTGTGTGACTAAGCCAGGAGCCCTAGGATTCCCCGACAAACCTGCCCTGCAGACTGGCCAGGAGCCATCCTGCTGTGTACTTCAGCTGTGTGTCCTTGCAGCTGTTGAGCACTGTGGCTCCTACCGGGAAGGACAGTGAACTTCTTCCAGATGGCAGGGGCGCCGACACAAAGCAGAATCGCCCCAGGCTCTGCAGAACGCCTGTGGGCCCAGCTGGAGGAACCCTCCCTTCCCAAGCAGGAGTCCGACTCCCTTCCAGAGCTGGCCTTGCAGGTGCCTGTCTTCAGGCAGCTCAAACGGAACCAGCTTGTCAACATGTCATCTGGCTGTTTGTATACAGAACACTCTGCCACCTCCTCCAGTTTCCCCGAGCCTCCAGCTCAACTTGCAGCGATGACACCAGTGGACATCTCATACTCACACCCAGTAATCCCTGTGCTCCCGGCCAGCCTGCTTACTCTACAGAAACATCCGGGGAACAGGGCTCACTCTGAGCTTGTCTCGTCAAGGAAGAAACTCCCCAGCCACACTGGCATCCCACAGGAAATGGTTTGTCCTGGAACTCCCTATGTATACCAAGCTGACATCAAATTTACAGAGATGTGCCAGCCTCTGGTTCCCGAGTGCTAGTCTTTTTGTTTTTGAAGAGAAGGTTATAGGGCGAAGTTAGGGATCAGGAAGAGCCCTACAGAACAGAACTGTCCTTCAGGACCAATTCAGTCCCTATGGGTCACAGCAGAGGGGCAAAAGGAGGGGAAGGGTATCAGACTCTCAGGCAGGCATGCCCATCACCAAGGGAAGGTGCTAACCGGCTTTGTCCTTGAACTAAATGGTGTTTTAAAGCCCCCTAGTGTCTACCAGCCCAGAAATCTAGACGGGTGAAGATGGGTGAGAGTAGCCTACTTGCCCCATGTAACCTGAGCAGAGGCCGGGGAAGCTGTCGTCACGGGCATTCCCAAGAGCAGAAGATGCCTCAGAGAGCAGCTGAGCGAGGGCTGCTTGTCAAATGCTTACCAGGCAGCCCCAGTTCCAAGAGGTGGGCCCGTCTGGTGGTGGTTTCTCTCCAGGTGATCTTGGGGTACTTCCAAGGCCCCTGAGTTCCAGTGGGCCCTGCTCACTTCCCTATAGTACATCCTCTAGTCTTCCTGGAAGGACCAGAAGAAACCCACTTGCTCTTTCAAATGTTTGTAGAAAACTACTGTGGGGGCAGGCAGCAGTCTAAGGGAGGCAGCACCTCAAACTAGTCTGCCAACACCCTCCCTACACACAGTGTCCACAGCAGGCATGAGTGTCCTGGAGTCTCTGGGCTTCAGAAGCACTAGGCTAATGGAGGGGGCTATGGAACCCCAGGGGCCAGGTCTGACCACCTGGTGTCCCCTCTGCTTCTTGTGCTGCTAGACAAATAAATCAAGTCTAGGCTGCCCACTTTATCCTTTACCCACCTCCACAGTGTGCATACTACATAAAGTTGACTACCTGGCCCAGGCAGGGCTGGGCAGCAGAGTGAGCAACTGGCAGGCATGATCCACTATTGCTGTAACAGGGTTCCTTCCACATCACTGTCCCATAACCAGCTGTTATATGTGTGTGTGTTTTTTTTCTAAAGGGTAAAAGAGGAACCCACTGCAACAGGCCCTCACTAAAATCCCGCAGGCTCCCCAGTACCTCAAATCCAAGCCCATGCTCACAGGCTTCATCTATGTCCAGCCCCCACCCCCCAAAGTCATGGTCTGCCTTGGAACTCTGCCTGTACTAACTCTTCCTTCAGCAGGCAGGCTTCTGGGCCTTTTCTCAAGCTTCTCCCTTCTGCTGCTCTCCAACTGAGAGTCCCCTAGATCTCCTGCTCAGCCCTGGATGAAAGCCCACCCTCTAAGAAGCCATCTCTGTCCCTGTCCCACCATCCCTGATGCCTAGACTGCCCTCCCAGGCCACTGTTCCCAGCTTCACTCCTCACCAAAAGCCTCCCTCAAGTTCTCAAAGTTTCTTTTCAGCTCAAGAACTTTAAGTGCATGATACAAACGTATACCTTATACCAGAAAGCTCTGCTCTACCAGTGGCTGGGAAGTGGTAAACAGGTGGACACACAGCTGCTCCCCTGGGAGCAGCCCAACTCTACACTTATCTCTCTGGGCCAAAGAGATCAGACACTGAGCCATCAGGAAAACTACTGCTGAAAACTGAGCGGGAGGCACCGCCCCAACACCACGCCTAACCTGAACTTCTTCCCTTGTGAAGACTGAAGAAACACACACACACACACACACACACACACACACACTCACACTCTCTCTAATGAAACATTCTCATCTAACTGACATAGCCTGTCATTAACCAGATGTCTGTGCAGCAGGTATAAACATTTTTCAAGTTCCTTTGCTAAACATTATCTGATGGCAAACAACAAGGGATGGCTTCATCCTCTCCCTCCCCTTCATGTCTTTCTGTCCTCACCCAGCTTATAACAGTCTCTCCCAGAGCTTTCCCCAACTTCCTGGTTGTCTTCTGTATCCTTCCATCCTTGCTTTGGAGGCTTCTGATTTTGTGTCCTACCCCTGCACAGCTCTTCCTCAACACCTGCCTGGACCTTTCCCCAGTGTTCCTCTCTGCCTGTTCCTTCAAGAGCTTTGCCTGCTGCCATGTAGTGTCGTCTCCCCCTACCCCCTCCTATATCCCAAGGCTCTGGCCCTCTCCCCAGACCCCTCAAGCACTCCAATTCCTACCATCTTGGTTTCCCCATCAGCATCTTACACTCTCTGAGTCTGCTTCTTCCTGCCTGATGAGCCTTTCAGAGGGCCAGACTCAATTCTGAGCACAGTACACATAGTTTATACTCATAACAAACTTCTGCAGTTAGTTTTTACCAACAAGCCCTTTCAGAGAGACCTACTCCCTTAAGATAAAGAAACCTCGGAATCGCATCCCAAGCATGGGTTCTGCTGCTCCTAAGTTAATATGGCTGAAGATGGCAAACTTGCATAAACTTTGTGTGAGGTATTTGCCACCTCCTGGGTGTGTTCAGACTCCAGACTTGAGGACCACCTAGTAGGCGGTGGTCCTACCACCCTAATGATTCTCTTGTGTGCCTCATCCTCCCATCACCATTGTCTTGGCTAAAACCAGTGTCACTGTCCATTCATGCTTGTTCCCCAAGCACAAGTCTCCACCTCTCAGTCCAGGCCTCGCCATCAGTCACTCTTAGCAGGGCCCCACTCACCCTCACACCTCGTACTCCGGCTCATCATGCCCAAGGACGCCCCAGCCCGGGTCCCCTCGGTCTGGTGTCCTCACCCCGGCAGCCTGGGCCGCACAGATCCACGGGCACCGGCCTGGGAAAGGCGCGGCCACCAGTCAGCGGGTGTCGTCAGCCATAGGGCCACGGCCAGGGCCTGCAAGGCCGCTGAGGGGCTCCCAAAGTGCAGAGCAGAAGAGCCCGCTCTTCCCCGCCTTGGGCCCAGCCTCGCCCATTGCTCACCCAAAGAGGCCGGAGAAGAAGGACTGCGAGTTCTTCACCTTGCGCTCCGCTTCAGCCAGCAGCGCCATAGCCTCAGCCTGCTTCCCGGAGTTGTCCATGACGTCGCGCAGCTGCTCGGCTCAGGCCCGACACAGCCTGGCGACGACTCACAGGCCCCGGACACCGCGCACTCAGCGGAGCTCCGCCCGCTGCGTTGACGTCACCCAGGCCTGCCACCCCACGTGAACCCTGCGAACCAACCAGTGGGCTCAAGCTGCGAGGCACTCTCCTCCCGGCACGCCCCCTCCGGCTACCGCACTCAGCACCTTGACCCCCCCCCCCCCAACACGTGAGCACACGCCGCTAGCCTCCTGGAACCCCCACAAGCGCATTGCCACGTGACACCAAATAAGCCAATCATAAGCCCGAACCGCCAAGAGCCCACCGCCCCCAAAGCGCGACCTTTGACTCCCTCCAACCAATCAGCAGGCTCTATAGACTTGTTCTGCCACGCCTCGGCGGAACTGGGTCACACTAATCACCTGACCAGTGTCGCGGCGCTCATGTGACGCCTCTAGGTTCATGCTCCAGGTTTGACTGACCCAGCAGTTTAGCTCCGCCTCCTGTTTCGCTTTACGTCATAGTCACTTGGGAAAAAACTGTGCAGTGAAAACGAACCTTCTTACTCCCTCTGGCGATCGTCTCTAGAATTGGCTTGGGGAATCCAGAAGGTCTCCATTTCTAGCTGGATGGCTCAGCTGCTAAAGGCATTTGCTACCAAGTTTAACAACCATATTCCTATTCCTGGGACCCACATAGTAGAAGGTGAGAACTAGCTCCTCCAAATTGTTCTCTAACCTACACACACAATGCCTTTAGGGAGTATCTTGCAGTGCCACACACAGAATGTCACTAGATACTCAGTCCCATGTAAAAAGCTGGGTGTGTCAGCGGGCACCTGTAACAGGAATGGGTGGGTGGGAGACAGGCATATGCCTGGAGCTTGCTGGCCAGCCAGTCTGGCAGAATCAATGAGTTCCAGGGCCAGAGAGAGACCTGGTTTCGAAAACTAAGGTGCAGAACAACTGAAGAAGACTCCTGACATCAACCTCTGGCCTACACACACACACACACACACACACACACACACACACACAGTTAAAAATTAGTGGAAAAGTCTAAATAAAGCATGGACAGTCAGTTATTGACAGTGGTTCAGTATCTGTACTAAATACACTATGCTATAGTAAGAGCAACATCTTACTATAGGACAGAAACTGCTATGTGGGAACTAGCATAGGCTAGTTTTCTGTAAATCTACAGTTATTCTAAAGGTCAGTCCCCAGGGCCCTGCCCACAGTGATTCCAATCCCTATAGTGTGCTGTGGTGCAGGAATCTGTATCTCTTCTTTACTGAACTTCGCTGATTAGCAGGGAACATTTGAGGAAAGTGTTATGTGAGTTGGGTGTTGGGGACAGGAAAAGGCAAAAGACATCTTCCTCTGACCCTTTCCCATTGAACACTTCCCCAAATGTACCTGTGCTCATCATGACTGTACACTGACCTCAGAGCTGGTGAGTCTGGATGGCCACAAGCAGATATGGTTCCACTTCCATTTGCTGCAACGTGTCATCCTTTTGGAGCAATGAGCTATGCAGCAATGGATGACTATATGCCCTCAACCCATAAGGCCAGAACTGCATTTCCACTCATGGAGTTGGGTCACTCAGGGTAGAGCAGTGGAATGAATGCTCACTGCATAGCAATGCTCAGGTCACTGGGAACACCCACCAAGCAAAGTGCATTTCCTAATTTACCAGCTACACACATTGGGAAAAAATGTTCAAGTAGGAAGGAAGACAGCCATTCTGGTTCTGGGGCTGCCTTGTACCCCTCATTTCCCTCAAACAGGATGTCTCAACAGCTCCAAAATCAATTTCCTCCCTGCCTTTAAGCTTTAGCTGAGATGTTGAGACCTTCTGTGTAGTGCTGGGATCGGGCCCTGGGTACAGGAGTTGAGGCATGGCTCTTGCAGGCTGGGGTTGGTATAGATGTCCCTGACCTTACATAGGCTGCAGCAAAGGCACCATTCTGCCTGCTGTTACGGTCTTCCTCCTTCATTTCAGGTTGAGCAGCTACATCCACACATGCATTTCTGGCTTTAGTCTAACCAACCCAACCCTTCCCATTTTCATGGCCAAATCATGCCTACTGTCATTACTTTCTCACGAGTGCACTCATTCACAGCTGCTAGAAGACCCCTCCTAAAATGAAGCTCTTTGATGAAGGGGCTTTCATTGCTGTGTGTGTATATGCCCATCTACAAGAGAAGAGCTGGTGTGTGGTGCTAAAGAGAGCACAGATGACTGTGTGCCCACCTTCTCCCCTCTCTCTGCTCACCTCCTGGTCCCAACTATGGCCCTGAAGCTTCTGCAGAGCACACAGGCTTGGAAGTTGGAGGACAGCTCTTTAAGAACCCAATTTAATAAGATATAAGCAGACACGTAAAAAATACACCTAACAATATACAGTCTTTGCAAGACTAGGGATGGTGGGAATGCAGAGAGGCCCTGCCCAAGGAGGGCCCAGCTCACTGTGTCTCAGGTGTCCTTACTGATTCTTTCTAACCAATGTCAGTCCCATGCCAGCTCAGATCTAAATGCCACTTAGACCAAACCTTCTGCCTCCCAGGGTCCCCTCCAAGTGACTGGGACGGCAAGTAAGCAACTATTAACCAGGAGATAATGGAGCTTCTGATGACCCACATGACTGCAGAGCTACCTGGAGGGCTTCTGCCTGTTCATGTCCAAATGCTAGCAAGGCTGGAAGTGAGAGGACAGAGAGGATAAGAGGGCCCCAAACACTTCTGAGAGGCCCAGGGCACTGGTTCAGAGCTGAATTCCCCTCTCCTTGCAGACCAAATTCTAGCAAGAAGTCACCACTGCAAGGGGCCCATGTCGGCCCCCAGCTCCTCTTCTTCCTCCTCCTCTTCCTCCTTCAGTGGGTAGGGCTTCACAGGCCACTTCACCCTAACGGGTTCCACATGCTCCTGGAGGCGGTGGCGCTTCATGTGGGCATTCCGACTCTTGATCTTGTCGAACACCCTGAGGAGTCAAAGGATGTGGGTCAGAGCCAGAGGAGCTTGGGAAGCAAGTCAGGCCAGAGGGTGAAGGTCCAGAGGGAAGGCTGGTACCTCTCACACTCTCTGCAAGGGAACACGCCCTGGCTCTCCACACTCCCTGGAGGCTCAGGAGTGCGCTTGGGGGCTGCACTTGGGCTGGAGTGAAGGATAGACTCTCTCCTGTAACTCTTGGTCTTTATCTTTAACTCAGGAGTTGGACGGTGGGTAGGTCTCTCTCGAGGGCTGCAAGTCACCTACAGAGAGGGTAAAGATGACCTAAGACACTGGTGTGGGACCATGTCTTCTTCAGGGAAACCTTCCCTTGAGAGCCTCCACCACCCTCTGACTGGACCACAGAAGTACCCAGACCACTTCATCATGCATCTTCTACCTTGTCTTCAGTCCTTTCTACTTCATCCAGCTCTCTTCTGCCCCTCTTCTCCAGCCCAGGAGCTCGGCCACAATCAAACTTAACCATCTTTTTCCAGATGTAGTAGTACTCGACACACTGTGCTACACTTTTAGTCTGGATCTAGTGGGAAGGAAGATACAGAAGCAGGTTGTGGGCAGTACCTCACATGTGAACTCCACCCTGGAAATCCCTTCCCCAACGTCTCTGCCCATGGCTGGGCAAAGGCAGGGATCTTGGTCCTTCTGGGTGGTGAAGGGTCCAAAGTGAAGCCACACAGTAGCCATCAGCACTAAGTCCAGCATGCTTCTTCCCTGTAGGAAGACACATAAAGACCCACAGGTAAGGAGGCTCACTGGGACATTACAGCAGGCAACAGCCAAACTCGGTGAGATTAACACAGAATGCCTTTCCTCTCTGGTGAGCTTCCAGCCACCACAACTAAACATAGCTGAGGAAGCCCTCTAGGGAAAGTAGCCCCATGAGAAGGACAGTTATGAGTGTACACAGCACTCAAGCCCTGTCACTTATTCTTGCAAAAATACGACTCCTGGGCTGAATGTCATACCGCATGTCTCTGGAGGCAAGGCAAAGGCAGCATGATTTCTGAGAGTTCCAGGACAGGCTGGGTACATAGTGAGTTCCAGGCCAGTCAGGGATATAGAGCAACTATTTCTCAACAAACATGATTTTTGGTGGATGTCTTTAATCCCAACACTTTAGGAGGCAAAGGGCAGTGAATCTATATGAGTTCAAGGCCTGTCTGGTATATAAAAAAAGTTCCAGGACAGCTAAGGCTGCACAGAGAAACCCTGTCTTGAAAAACAAAACAAAGCACCAATCAATTAAATAAACAACAAACCAATGACTTCTAGATCCCAGTGTAGTGAGTGACATGGGGCCATAATCCTAGATCTCAGGAGGTTGAGGCAGGAGGACTGAGAGCCTGAGGCCAGCCTGGGCTACACACTGATGCCTTATATCAAGAAAGAAAGAGCCTCTGGATGGTGGTGGAGGGAACAGAAATGGAGAGCTGGAGGTGGGACCTAGTGGTAGAGAGATTGCTTACTATGAAAGAGGACGTGGGTTCCATTCCCAGCACCAAGCAGAGGAGGCAGCAGAAGGGAGGTAGGATGGGAGGAAACTTTGGCTGCCCAGGAAACTTTCCCAGGAAATTAATTGGCCAAGTGAGCACCTCACTCCAGAGTACACTTTCTCCACATGGATCTGAAACTGCTTATGTGCTGTCACAAACTAGAAGTCAACAAGCACATCCTCTGCTTAGGAAACAGCACCAAGTTAAAAGGAAATGGAAGCTGGTTTCTGCTTCTGAGAAAGATAGAAAGAACAACAGGAACGAATTCACCTTCTAGCCAAAAACGACCAAAGAAACAGTGCTGGGAAGGGTAGTGAGCTCTGAGAGCAGACTCTGTACATGATGCTCATAACCACTTTATTTTATAATTGCCCAGCCTGGAACCCCCTCAAATGCCCATCAACTACAAGTGATTAAATACAACTGTAGTACATCCATGCAGCACAGTATTATTTAGCAGCAGAAAGGGTGAACTATTAATAAATGCAACACAAATGAACCTCAAAGTAAGTATACTGAGTATAAGCAGCTAGATAAAGTGTGAAACAAATGCTGTTTGGCTGCCCTAGTGATACAAAAGTCCAGAAAGTACAGCTTTCTTACAGACCAGGGCTGACCAGGGACATGGAGGGTTAGGCACAGTGGCATGTGCGATAGGCTGTCAGGGAAGGAAGAAGTACTGGGGCATCACAGAGACGTGGCTATCTTGCCTGTGGTGACAATCCTATGGATTCATACATATGTAAAATATTTGTCCCAGTACCTTGATTATGTGTAGTTTTATGTCTTAAAAAACAAAACAAAACAGAAAAGAGTTGGGTGGTAGTGGCACATCCCTTTAATTCCAGCAAAGGCAGGTGGATCTTTGTGAGTTTGAAGCCAACGTGGTCTACATAGTGGGACAGTCAGAACTACATAGAGAGACTGTCTCAAACAAACAAACAAACAAACAAACAACACCAAAAAACAAACACCAACAACAAAAACAGAAGAGAGAATTAGGTTTTATGTTCATGTATTTTTCAGCACATGCACAGGAGTAAATCAGGACAGAGAAAGGCAGCAAGTGCTGAGCTGGAGTGAGCAGCACTTACTGATGAGAAGCAGTGCAGCAGCAGGGTAGCCTTCTAAGGTACTGAAGCGTAACAAGCCGCTTACAAGGTACTGAATGTGCTGCAGGCAGGTAGGGACAGTTGTGCCCTCGAGGCAGGGCTTGCTGCCCCAGCCCTCTGTCATCTTACCATCTTGTGTATCAGGTAAAAGTCCTTCTTGTGGGCACAGAATGCCTTCTTGAAGAGCCTCTTCTCCATGGGGGTCCAGATGTCTGAACCTGCCGGGGAGCAGCCAGGGCAAGGTAGGTTTTTCTCAAGGGACCACAGCCTGACTGACATTATGAACATTGATGATGTACTAATTTCAGTCTTCCCTGGTGTTACAAAGCTGGGGACTCACTATCCTCATGCTATAGATGTGAGCAACTGGCTGGGGCCTTAGTGGCCTAACAAAAGCAGGTGGGCTCAAGCTGCCTGACTTTGATGTGCTCAGCTTAAGTTCATATCCCCTGCTCTAGTCAGGAACACTGATCTTGCTGGAAGAATTCTGAGTGAATGATGGAACAGGGCTGGTGGGTTTAGTGAACTCAAGGCAGTGCCTGCTGAATCCCCCCTGGAAAGAACAGACCCCTTCAGAAAGACAAACAAAGGCTCTGGAAAGAAGGCCAAGGGGAAGAGGCAGAAGTGAAGTTTGCTATCAGCCCTGGCAGGAATCAGCCAGGTCCCCGCTATCATGCAGCCCTTTCTCTTGTCACCTGTGTATCGATAGTCAGCCAGTGGGTGAGTCCGGGGCTTCTGGGGTCCTCTGAGTAACAGAGTCTCCAGGGCAACCTGGAAGGACAGGAGATGTGGGCCAGTCACAAGGCATGGGAATCAGGGACTGTCTCCATTCTTCTTTCTTTCATTGAAAAACAAATGTCTCTATAGTCAACTTGTTCAAGGTGACCTACAGGTGTTTGGTCCTTATGCTGGTGGAAAATTTGTTGGCCCATGATGACTTCACTAAGCACCCCTTTGAATATCATATTTGCCTTCACAATATGACATTTTCATGAAGAATACTGTGTGTGGGTTTGGGAGGCACATTCTCCTACCCACCAGAGGCTGCTGCCTAGAAGAGTGCCATCTCAGTGGGCACTCCGTTTTATTCCCTCTTCTGCACTTCATCCTGGGCTGCCTTTTCCTTTCAGCTCAGCCGGGGATGGAGCCTGGACCTTACATATGAGCTATGCCACTGGCCTTTGACTTTTGAGACAGAACTTCATACTGTAACCCAGGCTGGTCTTAAACTTATTCCAAGTGCTGGAAGCACAGGTGTGAGCAACCACATCCCTCAGCAATATACTTTTAAAGCTTTTGACTCTCGAATTACAAGCCCTGTGAGGTATGGGCTACTCTAATCCCAGTGAGGACTAGACCTTTTTTAGGATCTGATATAAAACAAAAATGAGGATTTCCACCTAGTGGTGGTCACACCTTTAATCCCAGCACTTGGGAGATAGAGGCAGGTGGATCTCTTAGTTCAAAGCCAAACTGGGATACAGAGTAATTTCCAGGACAGGCAGGGACACTCTGAAAACAAAAACAAAACCAAACCTCCCAAAGATTTCCATTCAGAACGTCTAAAGACTCCGTAGATAAGACAATGGAGTATTAATAGCAAGAGCAGAGCCCTGCATGGTTGAGTCCCAGTGGTACTCAGTATACACATGTCAGACACTGTTCCAGTGGTACTCAGTATACACACGTCAGACACTGCCCCTCAGCTTGGCAGAAAGCATGGTCCAGGACTAAGTCTCAGGTCTTAAACACTGCTCCTCCTACACTGTCCCAGAACCCTTTCTCCCGGAGTAGTGGTTCTCAACCTTCTGAATGCTGTGATCTTTTAATACAGTTCCTTATGTTGTGGTGACCTCCAACCATAAAACTATTTTCAGTGTTATTTTGTAACTGTAGTTTTGCTGTTGTTATGAATCATAATATAAATATCTTTGTTTTTAATTGGTCTTTGGGTAACTCCAAAATGGTCATGGCCCACAGGTTGAGAACTGCAGTCCTAGAGGATCTATAATTGACAGACAAATCCTGTAACTGACCAGCCTTTACTCCCGTACTCTGCAGACTTAGATCTTCACCTTCCCTCAGCTGGGCCATCCAAGTCCCAGAAAGCCCAGCCTCAGGTGTACAGGGTGCCTAGGGTCTCACCTGAACACTGCCCTGGGCATCATGCAGGCAGTGCAGGGCAAGCTCCAGGTTGGTGCCCCCTCCTGGCATCACACTGGAGCATGCTACATTGCAGAGCTCCATCACTGTGGTCCCAGCAAAGCCGAAGAACATTAGGAAGAAGAAATGAAGTCAGGCACATGAGACAGTTAGCCTTCCCCATAGCACAGGGGCTTCTGGTCAATTCCCTTTCCCTTACATTCCCAAGGTGGAGGCAGTCTGAATAAGGGGAACAAAGAGGAACCATAGAAGCCCTGGCCTGGCACCTGCACTGGCAAGTAAGAGGTGGGGGAGGGCAATGCAACGAGGGAGAGATGCTGGGCCGAGGGTACATTTCCTGGGTTGGATAAGAAAGAAGGAGCCCTGGGATCTGACTCAAAGCCTCAGCCACCTCTGTCCTGGGTCTCTGGGTTGGTCATCACATCTCCCCATGGCTTCCAGACCAGAGAAGCTACATTCTCATCCACTCTGGCCAGCAGCCTCTCCTGCAGTTCTGGGATCTCCGCCTGAAATCTGCTTCCTACGTTGATATGTCTGAAACAAGGCCATACACAAACATTGAGATGCAAAGTTGCTTAAGCCAGGAGACCGTAGAGATGTACCATGCATTCTGCTCACAGCCACAGCCTGCTCAGAGCAGTTTGCTGCCATTTCTCAGACATGGTGGCTGCTTATTACCTTCATCACCCGACAGACACAGGCATTTCAGAACACTCTATGTGCTGACACTGACCACCTGTGTCCAGTCCCAACCCACAAATGCCCTTGCCTCCTGTACTATGCTTTCACCACTTCTGCCCAGAAACCCAGGTCCACAGTAGAGATTCTGTCCCACCCCATGCTCATCTGTGTTACAGAAATAACAGCAGAAACTCTTGACCTACTATTGGAGAAACCCAGAGCTTCTATATGGAATATCTCCGTCTGGTCTGCCCTCCCTTGGAAGACAGTCCTGGGAAAGGAGACTCTGGAAGGTCAGGCTGATGGAAGCACCCTCACTAGAAGGACTTGGGCACTAAGGGTTCCAACTCACGGTTCGATGCTGATTTTAGTGTCATCCTTCACCACACAGATGCCAAAGGAGCTGTCCACTTGGTCTAGAAAACACACAGGGAAAGGCCTCAACAAGACTGACCTAACAAGATCCTCTGGGCCTTCTACCTGCCTCTGTGAACATGGTGAAAACAAACTATAAGGCCCAGAGAGAGAAAAAGACCTCTGAAAAAAAGCAAAGGAAGAAACTGAATAATTTAAAATAAATAAATACAGAGCAGCAGAGACAGGCAGATCTCCATGGGTTCAAGGCCAGACTTTTCTACACAGTAAGGTCCAAGGCTTCCAGGGCTACACAGAAAGACCCTGAATCAAAAAACCAACCAACTGGTAAGGCTGGTAAGGCGGCTCAGTTGGTGAATTTGACACTAAGTCTGAAGAACTTAGATTCATTCATCTTTGGGGCCTGCACGGTGGAAACAGGGAACTGACTGCTACATGCTGTTCCCTCCCTCATTTCACATGTGTCCACACACAAGACAGACAGATGGAGAGGTAAACATAAATAAGTAAATAATGATTTAAAACTAATAAAAAACCCACACACATATTAAAACAGTTAACAGGCCAGTGAGATTGCTCAGGGCATAAAGGCACTTGCCTTAGACCCTTTGATTCAATTCCCAGGACCCATTAAGTGGAAGAAAATATCTGACTCATGAGTTGCCTTTTGAACTCCACACATGGCACCCATGCACATATGATTAAGCACATATAATCAATCAATAAATATAAGCTTTAAACATTGATAAACAATAGAAACAACTTTCTCTTGATAATAATCAGAATCTGTGAGTCCTGAACAAGCTTGACTTTCTTCCTCACAAGCTCCTGGCTTGGGTAATTGATGCTTTCTCCCAAGAACTTCACTCAAAGATGGGGCTACCCCACAACACACAGCTCATAGGCTTAAGAAAATTGCAGAAGGGCCTGTGAAATGACCCAGTGGGTAAGAATGTTTACTGCCAATCCTGATGACTTGATTTTGATCCCTAGGCCCCACACAGTGGAAGGAGAGAACTTACTCCTACAAGATGTTTCTGACCTCCACATGTACCCACGTGCGCAAAGAGATACATTTCTTTTTTTAAACAAAAGCAAAATTTAAAAACTGTACAATTAAAAAAATAATGGAAGGCAGAACGATGAATTTTCATCAAGGAGTAACTTAAGAGGTGGAAATCTAGTGATAAAAAGTACAATAATTCATGTTAAACTTATCAGGTTTGCCTGAGTTGGTAGAAGGAAATGATCAGCAAACCTGGAGAAGAATGAATTAAGAACCTGAAGAGGGAAAAGAATGCAGAAGGTTGGACACCACTGAAGGCTGAAACCACATGCAATGGATGCCCCAGACAGAGAAGAGAATGGAAAGATGAAGAGAGAATGGTAGGAGAGCCCACAGACTTGGTGAGAAACAATGTACACATCCAATAAGCACTGTGATTCTAAATAGGACAAACACAGAGGGAAAGATGCAAAGTCAAAGATTAAAATCTCAAAAGGAGCCGGGCGTGGTGGCGCACGCCTTTGATCCCAGCACTTGGGAGGCAGAGGCAGGCGGATTTCTGAGTTTGAGGCCAGCCTGGTCTACAGAGTGAGTTCCAGTTCAGCCAGGGCTATACAGAGAAACCCTGTCTTGAAAAATCAAATCAAACCAAACCAAACCAAATGAACAAACAAAAATCTCAAAAGCAAAATGAGAAAAAAAAAAAAAGCAAAAATAAACCCACCTCACCCTATGCAGAATTCCAGTAACACTCACAGCTGACTTCTAATAGATTGGTGGTCAGAAGATAGGGGCACAGCACTGTGCTGAAAATAAATGTCAAGTCTTATACCACAAGGTTAACCTTAAAAAGCAAAGTGAAAAAGATCCCCAGATTTAAAGAAGATTGAGGAAAATATGTTGCTATCAGTCTTGGCTTATGAGAAATATTAGAGGGGGATAATCTTCACCCTTAGGAGAAGATACTAAGGCATCCCACAGCACAGATGGAACTTGAACACGGCTGAGAGTAAAGAAGCTAAGCATAAGGCACCACATACTGTGATTCCATGTGCTTGAAACCTTTCAAGCAGCCAAGCCTACAGAGACAAAAACTGGATGAGCTCAGCCCAAACCTGGGCAAGAGACTAGGAAATGAATTGTGATAGAGTGGAGTTTCCTTGTTGGAAAATAAAATAAAATAAGTTTAAAATAAGTTGTGGGGCTAGAGAAAGATGGCTCAGATTGCTCTCGCAGAAGACCCAAGTTCAGTTCCCAGCACCTACATGAGATAGCTCACAACTACCTATAACTTCAGCTCCAGGAGATCCAATGCCCCTAATCTAAACTACACAGGCACCTGCACTCTCATGTGCATATAATACCCACAAACACATACATACATACATACACATAGTTTTTTAAAATTAAGCTAGGCATGGTAGTAAACACTTTTAATACCAGAACTCGGGAGGCAGAGGCAGGCAGATCTCTGTGTGAGGCCATCCTGCTCTAACGTGGTCCAGGCTAGCCAGAACTACACAGTGAGACCCTGTCTCAAAACAAACAAGGATTAATTATAGAGCATGTGAATTTTATGCCATTAAAGCTATCATTACCTTTATTAATCTTTAAAAAGAGGTTGTAAAGAGTGCTCAGGCAGTGGTGTGGCTCCGCCCTCTAAAATGCTGGCAGAAGTAACTGTTCAGGTAATTATAAAAGGTAGTGTAATTTGTTTTCTCTTCCTAATTAACTTAAATATGAGATGTATAAGGCAATGCATATCATGGTCCTGAAACATCTAGAAATGTAATATATGTTACAGTGACAGTACAAAGGACCGAAGCTGTCTTCTCTGGAGATAGCAAAGTCAGTTTGGAACTCCTTAGATCAACCCCCAAAATGCCAATAGAAGGAACAAACAAGAGAAAACAAAACAAAAACCTGTGTGTTGGGGTGCATATTTACAAACCCACTGCTGGAGAGACAAAACAGAATCCCTAGGTTCACTCAACATCCAGCCTACTTTGTTCCATGAGCTCCAGGCCAGGAAAAACCCTGTCTCAAAAGAAAGAGGCATTGGCAGGGTTATCATCTAGCCTCCACACATATGGTGGCTTGAATATGCTTGGCCCAGAGAGTGGTACTCTTTGGAGATGTGGACTTGCTGGAGGAACTATATCACTGTGGGCATGGGATTTAAGACCCTCATCCTAGCTGCCTGGAAGCCAGTCTTCTCCTAGCAGCCTTCAGATGAAGATGTAGAACTCTCAGCTCCTCCTGCACCATGCCTGCCTAGATGCTGCCATGCTCTCACCTTGATGATAATGAACTGAACCACTGAACCTGTAAGCCAGCCCCAATTAAATGTTATCTTTCTAAGAGTTGCCTTGGTCATGGTGTCTGTTCACAGTAGTAAAACCCTAACCTAGACAACACACATGTGTACCTGTATATACACGAACACACAGAGAGACTGCATGCACACACACAAAGAAGAATAGCACCCAATGGTAATAGCCCCATAGGAATTACAGCAAGCATAGAATGGCAATGAAGGGTACAGCAAACTCAGCAGGCAGTGCTTGCTTTCTTCTATTGCTTTGACTTCATGTGACCAAATCTATAAAATTGTACATAAAGTTGTAAGGACAACAGTTCAGAATGGAGTCTGCTGACACATCTGCTTAGAAACAGATGGCACAGGAAAGGCCCATGAGATGGAGAATGCAGTGTCTCTGCCCTTCACCATTACTACATGAACACAAATCTAAACGGATTCTGCTAAGGAAAGATGTCTACTGCACAACAAATGGCATGTGCCTGCCTTTCCACCACTTGGGAGACACAGGTGGGAGAATGGGGAGTTCCAGGCCAGCCTGGACCGTATAGAGATCCTATCTAAAAAAAACAGCTACAAGCAAAGATATGTAAGACACACACTGGGAAAAATGATTGGGACAAAGTACAACAAGTCCTAAATAAATGGGAAGATGGTCTGGTCCATCATGAATAGAAAGGTCTAAATTATTTAGGATAGTAATACTTTCTAACTTATGTACATATTAAACAGAGTAACTATTAAAATAACCACTGATCCTAAAATTCTACAGTAATGCAATGGACCTATGGCAGCTAACACAATTCTGGAAGACAGAACAACATAAGAGAATTCAAATACACCTATTTGAAAGCTTACACAAATCTACAGTAGTCAAAGCACTATGGTACCAGCATAAGCATGCAGATCATAGAAAAGAACTCGTCTGTGGAGCAAACACATGCACTGATGATTAATGGAGGTGTGTGTTTGCATTTGCAAGTGCACATTTATTCAGAAAAGTATGCAAGTGTGTATGGGGCACAGGTATATGTCACATGTTATTCCTCAGACATCACTCACCTTGTCTTCTGAGACAAGATCTCTCTCTGGCCTACAGCTCACTCAACAGGCTGCACTGGCTGCCAGGAAAGCTCCAATCTCCCTATTGCTGAGAGTACAATTGTATGCCACTACACTAGGCTTTTTTTCTCATAGGCTCTGGGAACTGAACTCAGGTCTTTGTGCCTTGGTAACCTGATTTTAGTAAAATCAACTTGCTAAAACCAACTTGATGGGAATTATATTTTCAGCAAATGATCCTGAAATGAATGGAATCCATACAAAATAATGAACTTTGATCCTTACCTCATACAATATCCAAAAGCTAGTTGGAAATCCATTAAAGATGTAAATTTAAGAGTCAAAATTATAGCTGGGCAGTGGTGGCACATGCCTTTAGTTCCTCTCCTTGGGAGGCAGAAGCAGGTGAATTTCTTTGAGTTTGAGGCCAGCCTGGTCTACAGAGTGAGTTCCAGAACAGCCAATGCTAGACAAAGAGATCCTGTCTTAAAAAACCAAGCAAACCAAGCCAAGCCAAGCCAAACCAAACCAAACCAAACCAAACCAAGCCAAGCCAAGCCAAACCAAACCAAACCAAACCAAACCAAACCAAACCAAACCAAACAAAATTATAAAACTCTCTCTCTCTCTCAAAAAAAAAAAGATACTGTGCGTCTAGTGTCTCAAGAGGCTGAGGCAGGAGGGGTATGAACTCAAGGCCTGCCTGGCCTACAGAGTAATCAGGAGTGGAGTGGCTCTTCATTACTCTGTGCCAGTCAACTGGTCACATATAAAGCCCAGTGCACAAATGACACTAGGAAAATAAAGAGATCTCCTTAGTTTATAAGGAAGGACACACAAACAGCCAATGAACACCCAGCAAGATTCTTGGTACCAGTAGCCAGTAGGATAATACAAATCCAAACATAACAAAAGATAACAATAGGTACCTTTCTTTCATCTGACAGGACGGCTAGAAAGAATCACAGTCTAAAAGTGCAGGCAAGGGGCAGAGGTATCAGGACTCTCCTGATTGTTAGCAGAAATCCAAAATGGGACATTCTGGCACTAGTTTGGCAGTTTCTTAGATGTTTAAATAGAATTTCCATGTGACCAAGCTTTTCTTTGTAGGTATTTATACAAAAGGAATTGGTACATAGTCCCCCATAGGAAGTTATACACAAATGTTCTTACAACATTATTTATGAAAGCTACAAGGAAAACAATACCCATACCTATCAACTGATGATTTAAAAGAGTGGTCATTGAGTAGACTATTACCAATAAAAAAGAAATTCTAACACACACTACCACCTGCTGAACCCTGAACACACCGAACTAAGTAAAATGGGTGATACATAAAAAGCCACACATTGTATGATGTCACTTATATGCAATACCCAGCATAGGCAAGGCTATAGGAACAGGAAGTAGATGAATGGAAGCCAGGAGGGTGGTGTAGCTGCCTGGAATACAAGCTTCTGGGATGGCAAAACCCCTCTAAAGATAGTATGCAGGGAAGCTCAGAGGCCAGAGAGCAGCCTCAAAGCACAAGCTTGAAATGGCTGATCTGCATGGCAGGCAGGCATGGTGTGTGTCTCTGTCTCCATAGACTGGCTATAAAAATGAACAGAGGAGGAATTGGGCTGAGTGGCCTCTATGTGTTCTTTCTGGCTGTTAACAACAACAACAACAACAACAACAACAACAATCCAACCAACCAAACAAACATCTAGAAGAATCATCTTGGTATGTTTCTGAGTAGCAATGAGTCCCCCAGAACAGACACATACAAGGCTGGAAAGAATGGCTGGATCATATACTGTAAGGCAGAGAGATTGTGGGCCATAGGAGAAGCACCTGATCCTGGAACAGAATAGCTTTCTGGCCTCACTCACCAAGTACAGGGCTGATAAGGTGGGGCCCAGCCCTGGATGTGGAGCAGAGGGTATTGAAGTACAGCCCAGAGCCCTCACGAATCGGGCTAAGCATAGGCGGTGGTGTGTAGGGAGAGCACTGAAACAAGCCCTTCAGGAGGTGATCCACCAGGAACACAGGAGAGTGCAGGCAGCTCTGGTGGCACCCTCCTGGGCCTGGTTCCCCGAGGGCAGAGGGTGCAGGAGGGGCAAACAGGGCCTTGGGCTGGGGCCGCTTCTTCCGCTTTCTGTACTGGCAGCTCTCCTTGCTGTCTCTCTCTTCCCCATCTTTTTCTTGTCCCTGAAGAAGAGAGGACAGAACCACAGGTGTCACCTGAGAGCACCTGTTGTATCAACTCAGTCTTCAGCTTGTTCAGGGATGGGAAAATGGGGCTTGTCATAGGGACAGGGGGAAGGAGGATGTGTATGTTTGCCATAGCCATTCCCGGGGTTTAGCATAGGAGCTGAGTAGGACCTTCTGTTCATAGCCCAGCCCCACATGAGCCAGAGCTGACTAACATACTCAGTATGGTGACATCCTGAGGCTCAGAGCTGCCTCATATAGTCATATAGGGATACATGGGGGCAGTTCAGTGGCTCAAGTGACAAGCTTCCAAGAATGAGGGTCAGATACAGGGTGTATGCCTTTGATCTCAGTACATAGGAGGCAGAAGCAAAGTGGATCTCTGTGAGTTCAAGGCTAGCCCGATTTACATAGCAAGTTTCAGGTAAGGCAAGGCTATAATAGATACCCTGTCTCACAAAAATAAATAAGCAAACAAACAAAAAAATCCCAGAAAGTAACAAAAATATGTATAAAAAGGAAAAAAAGAATGGGAGCCAGAGACAAGAGTATTATGGCAACAAAAATGTGTTCTCCCAGATGCCTGTGTCTTTTATGAGCCAACACTGGCCTAGCACTGACACAGAAACTTCAGGCCAGGGTCCAGTAGTAAAAAGATGAGACTCAGGGAGCTCCATCACTGCAATCATAATGACGTTTCATATCTTCTACTGCTCCTTCCTCCCTGCCAGCCTTCCTTTTCTTCCAGGTCTTAGCTCTGACATACCTTCCTGCCTGGCCCCCCAGCCTTCCTCAGTTCCTTCTTCTCCTGCATCCCAGCCCTGCAAATTTTGGGTCACTGCTGACTAGGGTCAGGACTTGGGCTGTCAATATCATTGCTGTCAGTGGGGCTACTGTAGGCCTGCACAGATGGCCCTGGCCCTCATGTCACCCCATGCCAGGATTCTGCCTTTAACCTGAGATGGATGACATTGTCTCTTCATCTATCCCCAAAGCCTGTCTAACCCTGGACTACAGAAGCCACCATTTGCCCCTTCACCTGTTGCTCCTGCTTCCCTCGAGGTGATGGCCACTGGTCACTATGGAAACACATGTGGCTGCTCAGCCCTTTCTCGGTGTAAAACATCTGGCTGCAATTCTTGCACACAAAAGTGCTCTTTGACTCCATCCAGTCTGTGGGACCCCCATTTGGCTGATGGCTGTGGATAGAGAAGGCAGAGGGAGAATGGGAGAATGAGGCTCTAGCCCTGACTGCCGCTTTGTTGTTCCTGACTTTGCTTTTGGCTTGGTTTGGATTTTGTTGTTGTTTTTGTTTGGTTTTTTTGTATGTAACCCCAATCCACTGAAAACTCGTAGTAAACAATAAAAATGGAAGACTATATTCAACTTTCCAAGGGATGAAACATTCTCTGCAGGGCTGGAGGCATCTGGTTCCCTCACTCAAGACAGTACAGAGAAGCCAGAGGACTTTCCAGGGGAGTGCCTTGGTGGGGCATGAGGGCTTCTGAACTTACCATCCGCCTGCCAAGCTCTCTTCCTTCACTGGATGGGGGAGTCTGTAAATGTTTCCACCCTGGAGATGAGAAGATATCTGAGCCAGCAAAGCCCAGACAAAGGAACAAGGAAGACAGCATTGGGGAAGTCTGCTTGATGGTGCTCTGGGCAATGGTGTCTCAGATTTGACACCAAAGCAAAGCAGAAAACCCAACAGACACACTGGACTCATTAAAATTAAAAGCTTCAATCCCACAAATATTCACACATAAGATGAAAAGGCAGCCCACACAAGGGAAGATAAAGTCACATGTCTGATGTACATACAGAATATATATACATATGTATGTATGTATGTATGTGTATACACACACACATACACACACACACACACACACACACACACACACACACACACATATATATGCAAGTCAGTAAGACACCACTTCACAAGTGGTCTATAAGCACACGGGAGGATTCTAATGCCAGGGCACGCCATTGGCAGCAGCAGCAGACAGCACTGCATGGCCCAGTGTGACTGTGACAGTGTGACTGTGACAGCACAGCGCATGGAGAAACAGGGCACTTGTGTACAGCAGCGGCACTGGAAAGCGGCTGCTTCCTAGAAAGTAGTCTGTACTCCTTAAGCACTGAGCACGAGACTCTAGGATCCGGTGATTCCAGGCCTTGGGTCTAGCCAAGAGAAACAAGAACATGCATCCACAAGAAAGAAGCTGTACACAGCTTCCCAGTAGCCACTCACATGAGCCACAGTGGAAATAGTCCACTGATGAATGGCAAAATAAAATCTGGCCTGTCTACCCACGGGACATTGCTCAGCCAGAAAAAGGAATGGAGTAGGGTAGGTAGCAAAATGGGGGGAGGGAGGAAGAGGCACTTGCTGCCAATCAGATGAAAGGAGAAAACCAGCTCCCACAGGCTGCCCTCTGAGTCCCACGTGACCTCTGTGGACCGCTCATGATCATGCTAATACCCACCCCCAACAAAAAATGTGCCAGATGGAACAGATCTTTAATTCCAGCACTCGGGGGAGGCAGAGGCAGGCTGATCTCAACTCAACTCTGTGAATTCAAGGCCAACCTGGACTATATAGCAAGTCCCAGGTCAGTTAAAGTCACATACCCTGAGTCTAAATAAATGTAAAAATTGTTTTAATTTCTTACAAAAAAATGAAGCACTGACAGATGGTGCCATATGAATGGACCTTAATCATGTGGTACAAACAGGCAATGCCAGACACAGACATCTGACTCTACTGACATGAAATGTCCAGAGCAGTTAAGCCAATGGAGACAGGATTTGTGGGTACCCAGGGCTGAAAGGATAATGGTAGAAGGAGCAAAAGACTGGGGTGATTACTAAGGGATGCAGGGTATCTTCTTGGAGTGATAAAGTTTTCTGGCCAACAGTAATAGTTGTGTAAACTTGTGACTATACCAATGTCTGCCAAAGCTCCAACTTTGTAAGGGTTCATTATACATCATTTGGCTAACAAAGATGTAAATGTTTATAAAGTGGTAGCTGTGAGATGGAAGGAATGATGCTGGTTTCACTAAGAGGAGTGGCTAAGTGCCCAGAGCAGATGGTCACTGCATGATGCACAAAGGACTTGGGTTCTGTGCACGTGTGGGGAATGCACAGCCATCACATGTAGTTAACAGTTAAGGGAGGAGGCCTGTACCTTTATCTTGCTCAAGAGTTGAAGGAGGGGAATCTAGGTGGAATTAGGAGGCAAAGGAAAGCAAGGAAGGTAGCTTAGTAGACAACAGCCATCAGTGCCTCTTATAAAGTCACATCTGAAGACCTACTACAGTGAGGGAAGTACCTGGACAGTTAACCAATGCTATAAATCCAAGGACATACACATAGCCCTGCCACAGCCCAGAACACAATAGAGGACTACAAATACCTGGATTCTGTTGAAGATTGTCAGCTTGGACTTCATGTCTCTGGGT
Organism: Mus musculus; assembly: GCF_000001635.26. NCBI lineage: Eukaryota > Metazoa > Chordata > Mammalia > Rodentia > Muridae > Mus > Mus musculus. Next base: position 16,079,780 of record NC_000073.6, on the reverse strand, counting down.
GGATCTGCCAGAGGCCCAGCCGATGAAAAGGAGGCCATGGCCACCTGGCTGGGAGAAGCTGCACAGCACACATCCATCTTCACTTTCTCCTTCCGGAAACCTGAGAATCTCTGGGCCCTGGGGTGCCCTGAGAAGAGCCTGTAGCCTCCACCTCGGGGGCAGGCTGGACCCTTCTCACCTCTCATGGCCCCTGAAGCCAGGCCATTTTCTCCTTGCCCCTGTTTCCCAACCAGCTGGGTTCCAGCTGGCTCATCTCCACCTAACTGGGACTGCCTTGAGCCTGCATTGGGGATAATGTCCCCCAGGTCCAATGTCCCTTTGGCCAATGAAGAGCTGTCTGGATTCCGGGAGGGGAGCAGGCCTGGCCCTGTGAGGGATGGTGGTGCAGAGGCCACTTTGGGGCCTCCTTTTGTGTCTCGCCTAGGGCCACCAGGAGATGTTTCTCTGGACACCGCAGGCATAGTTTTCCTCCTGCGGACTGGGGATCCTTCTGGCTCTGAGTGTCCAGGGCCTATCTGGAAAGAGTCTACAGTGGGTGCTGGTGGCAGAGTTTGTGGTGGCCATGGCCCCTGCAATGGCTTCAGAGTGGACTGCTTGCCCTCGGGCCCTGGTCTCTGGGCTGAGGCTGTAGCCACCTGAGTATGGGAGAAGATCCGCTGGGACTTGGCAATCATCTGGAGCACCTGCATCTGCTCATGGCTTACTAGAGACTCCTGTGACTTCATGAACAGCTGCCGGAAGAGGGGCGTGGCATCTGAGGGGAGCCCACCTGGGTTCTGTGCATCTTGGAGCCCAAGCTCAGTGGGGCTCTGCCATGGGAATGACTCACAGTCAGGTTTGCACTTTTTGGGAGCCCAGGTTTCATCTTCCCCAGCTGCCTGCCGAACTTCACTGGAGGCCTCACCAGGGGCCTTTAGTAGTGCAGGAGGAAATGGCAAGAGTTCCTCCTGGGTGGTGCCCAGGCTGGGTGAAGGCTCCACTGAGGTAGGGGTGCTGCTGGGTCCAGAGCCTCCTCCCTCAGAGCCCTCCCGGGATGCCACTGCAGGGGGCTTGTGGACCATAAACACATTGCTGCCTTTGTTCTTGGGACAGCCAGGCAGGTTCCGGAGCCACTGGAAGTTGTGGCTGGAAGGCTGGGATCCTGAGGGGACAGAGTGGCCTCTGAAGAGAGGCAGGCAGGCAGGCAGAGAGCTGCCCTCTGGCCAGCCTTCCAGGGAGGATGGCCGTTGAAGCCGTGGAGACTCTGACTCCAACTCTGACTCTGGTGGATCGGGGACACCATTCTCAGCTGCCCTTGACTGGACAGGTGTGAACACTTCGGTGGCAGCTTCCTTCCGTGGGGGATGAGTTTCCTCAGGAATCTCAGAGCCCAGGGTTCCTAGGGCCACTGGGGTGCTGGCTGGTGTACATGATGATGATCCCAGTGAGGTGGGGCAAGCACAGGCTGAGCTCCTTGCTTCAGTATCAGAAGGCCCCACTGCTGGGCCAGGAGAAGGAATCTTCTGGTGGACGATGCTGCTCACAATACAGCGAAGGAGGTCTCTGTTGGGCAAGACAGAGCCAGGGGACCTAGCTTCTGGGGGCCCCAGGGACCTCAGGCCACTGGGTGGAGGCTGGTTAGCCACATCATGGTTGTGAGTTGGGTCCCCATAGGCCTCCTCTTCTGGTGGAGTCTCCTTCAGGATGCATACTCCATGCTGGACTTCATAGTGGCGGCGCAGCGAGCGGTAGTCACAGTAGCTCTTGCTGCAACCTTGCTCAATGCACACAAAGGGCTTGGTCTTCTGGTGGGTGAGCATGTGCCCAGTCCTGTAGTGAAACATGGAAAGGAGGTCATCAGGAGAGCCTCACACCTCAACACAGGAAGTGCTTGGGCCCCCTACTTTGTCTAACCAACGGGGGTGGGGGGGTGGCTCACTTCTCTGCCCTCATCGCTAACAAACACTGAAATCCCATGCAAGCCAGATCGGGTTTCCCCAGAGTGGGTTCACAAGAGACAACAACAGTTCTCTAGAGGTAAGCTCTGGGGACCTGGGCACAACAGGGGTGTGTTAAAAGCATGCATGCATGCATACACATGCACACACATCACTTTGGAGGTTCACAAAGCGTTTGGTGTGTGTGTGGGGAATCATCTTTAACCTTTGCTTTCATATAGCTCCACCAGCATTCCTGAGAAGTAGAGCTCTGTAGAATACATTTGAGGAGATGCCAATCTTGGACTACCACAGTACTGTGTATGGGGACAGCTTCCTGGAACAGCTCCCCCTTCAGCCAAGAAACTAACTTACAGAGAGTTAATAAAACTAGAGCCAAAAGGCAGTGTGTGGAAGTGTAAATGCATGTACATATATGTTGTACCTACTCCTGTTTATGTGGACAATAACAGAGTGAACAATGAGCCCTCACCCTTGGGGTTCTAACAATCTAGCTTTGGACAATCCCAGTGCACATGGCTGGGATGTTTTAATGACTACTGTCTTTCTATAGAGAATGTCCATGATCTTGTGAGGGAAGGACTCAAAAGACCTAAGGATTAGTCCTAGAAGAAAATGACTTTTGCCTAAGGTGAGTCTAGGCCAGAGGGTGAAGAGAGGTTATCAAAACCTCTCCCTCTAGCTAGGCATTGTCCTCTTCCACTCTTTGAGCCTCACAGCAACAGAGACATTAATAACAAGGGAACTTTGCTCAAAGCTTTTATACAGCTTTTGGTGGGGGGGGGGGCATGACCAGGTTGCAGACCTGTTGTCCTTAGACAGCTGCTAGGGACTTAGGGCATCTCTTTACTAAGTTAGCCAACTTCATTTGTACTGTTTTGTTTTGCTTTCTCATATAATCCAGGTGGGCTTTAAACTTGTAATGTATGTAGTTGAGGCTGGCCTTAGACTCTTGATCCTCCTGCTTCTACCTCCCCAGTGTGCCAGCACGCCTGGTAACTCATCACATTTAGAAACCACAAGAGCCATGTCTGCAAATAGACAGGGATTTCCTCACTGGTGTAAATTTGGGGCTTAGTAAAGAGACTGCCCCCAGACAATAGCAGTGTGAAGAGAACAGAGTCCACACTGGAGGACAGGGGACATACATCTGAGAAGCACAGAAGTGGGAACTCAACAGAGGACCAGATGGATGGGGGAGAGGGTAGGAGGACAGGTGCATGCCCCCTGCCCTTCTGGCCAGATTCTTGACATACAGGTGGTCCTGCCGCTTGAAGGCTTTGCTGCAGACTTTGCACACGTGTTTTCTCTCCTGGCTGTGCGTCAGGTAATGCTTGCTCAGGGAACTGGCGCTGCTGAACACTTTCCCACACAGGCTGCAGTCCAGGAGTGGATTCTGAGGGGAACTGTGCTGTCGCTTGCCTTTCCTTGTACTCCCAGTGGCCCTGCCTCCTTCATCAGCCTCTTTAGGCACCTTGAGTGCGCCCAGCCCCAGGTCTAAACAAAGGGAGAAAGCACAGGTTATGCTGAGATAGGATAGGGGAGTGCTAAAGCAATATAGACCCTCAGCACAGAGCCCTGTCCCAGTAGTCTGAGACTCCCCCACCTCAGAGGCTCTGCACGGCCAGACGACAAGGCTTAGCTGAGGTCTGGACCAGGCCTTATCTATAGAACTGCACCAGGTCTTGGTGCAAGATGTGCAGGTATGGATCAGGTTGAGCTTCTAGGGTAGCAGTATGATAAGACAAGCAGGGGTAGAAGCCAACCTACCCATACAATGTCTATCTAGAGATGCATTATCCAAACCAAAAGCACTCGCCATCTTGCTCTGCTCTTGGGTTCTCACCTTTTTATAAAAAAAAAAAATCTACCTGCTTTTTCTAGTAAAATGTTAGAAACAACCTTATATCTGATTAGAGAGCTTAGAGGAGGTGAGTGCTTTATTTACTCGCTCTCTCTCTGTCTCTCTCTCTCTGTGTGTCTCTCTCTCACACACACACACAGAGAGAGAGAAAGAGAGAGAGAGAGAGAGAGAGAGAGAGAGAGAGAGAGAGAGAGAGAGAGACTGGGGATTGAACCCAGGGTCTGACACATGCTAGTGCTTGGCAAGTACTCCATAAGTGAGCTACATGTTGGCTTGTATTATGACCTAGTAAACAACTTTTCAAACAAAAATTGGAGAAATATCTAAAAAAAAAAAAAAAAAGGGAAGACTGATCATACCATACTACTACTAAAATAGAAAGGAAAGAAGAAAAGAGAAAGCAGCCTATTTGAAAACAGAATTACCCCAGGTGAAAAAAAAGTAAATTTAAAAGGAACAGGAAGATTGGGGTTCAATGCCAGAGAGATGGGCAGAGAGATTCTCTCACCCATGTGTGTATCTGAAATTACCATATTTTCTGTATCCCTTGGTAAAATGTTAGCTATTTTTATGAATTATGTCTCCTGGGGGGCAGCTGAAGGAATTGGAGACATTCAGGTAGAGGAGGGGGTGTTCAATTATTAGAAAGGCCAGTGTGTGGAGAAAGAACAGATAGCCTGTGTTTTATTTCAGGGGGACAGAGAGAGGCTTGGGACAAGAAGACTGAAGGGAGAAAATTCACCTTGGGAAGCAACTGAACAAAGAACTCTAAAAGTATAAACAAGATAAAACCAGGCTCCCTCAGATATTGTCCTCACACTTGGCTGGGGTACTTTTAAGTATACCTTAAAGCACCCGAGTTTTATAGAAAGCAGTGTCATGAAGCTGAAAAATTGTGAGCAGAATGTTCAGTGAACCAATCCAAAAGGAAATTCAGTATGTAAAAAGCTGTTCTCACTAGGAGCTGGAAAGAGTGAGCACTGGCTGCTCTTTCAAAGAGTCAGAGTCCAGTTCCCAGGACCCATGTCAGGCAGCTCTCAACTGCCCATAACTCCAACTCCAGGGGATCTAGTGCCTGCTGTGTCCTCCACAGACACCTACATACATGTAGTATTCACACCCACAGAATTCACACATACACATAAATAAAATATTTTTAAAGCTGTTCATAGAAACCCTTTAACAATCCAACAAGACTGTGGTATGATAACACATTAAGACATCTATGACACTGGGCGTGGTGTCGCACACCTTTAATCCCAGCACTTGGGAGGCAGAGGCAGGTGGATTTCTGAGGCCAGCCTGGTCTACAGAGTGAGTTCCAGGACAGCCAGGGCTACACAGAGAAACCCTGTCTCAAACAAACAAACAAACAAACAAACAAAAAGACATCTATGACAATAACAATCAGTCCTCTCTCACATAAGACTCCAAATACACCAAGCTTTTAAAACAACAAACACAAGCATATCAATTATGTGTGTGAGTATACTGTTGGAGGTTGGAACTCAGAGCCTTTAATGTGTACTAACTTAAAAAAACCCAACGTATATCTGAGCAATTTCACCCATGAACTTGAAGATTTATGAGGTAAGACCTATTGGTTTACACCTGTAGTCCCAGCTAAGGCAGGAGAACTGCTGACTTCAAGCTAGTCTGGGACACACAGTGGACAGTCCCCACAAAACAAAAAACAAAGTATTTATGTGTACTACATGGCTTAGAGGTGGGTTTTTGCTTCATACTTTATGTTCTATAATAAATACATTTTCCTCTTTTCTACAGAGACAGAGTTTCTCTGTGTAGCCCTGGCTGTCCTGAACTCACTCTGTAGACCAGGCTGGCCTCAAACTCAGAAACCATCCTGCCTCTGCCTCCCAAGTGCTGGGATTAAAGGTGTGCACCAACATCCTCCAGCACATATTACTTTTCTAATTTAAAAAATTAACATAGTCAGAAGTGGTGGCTCACGTCAGTGGTCATCAGCACTTGGGAAACTGAGACAGGAGAATTATTCAGACTCTGAGGACAGCCTGGACAACACAGTGAGACCCTGTCTCAAATAAACAAGTAAAAGTAAATGAAAATTGGGCATGTACTACATGCCTTAGTCCTAAGTACTCAGAAGGCTGAGGCAGGAAAATCACTTGAGCCCAGGCACTCAGAGCCAGCTTAGCTTAATCACTAGCACAGTAAAACCCCCATCTCAAAAACAAAAAAGAAAAAAATGACATATGCATATTTACTTATATGGGCCTTAATTTAAGTTTTAAAAGCATAGAGTTGAAATTTAATGCTTGGGCTGGGGGCATTGTAACAGTTGAATATAAAGAAAGGCTAAACTGAGCAGAACCCTAAGAATAACTGATGACAATTAGGGTTCCTGTGTCCAGGAAAACACGCATCTCTTTCACGAGCACTTTTCAGTATCACCACGGCCCAAAGTGAGTGCCATATTACAACCCTGGGCCTGGCTAGTGCCATAGTCAGTCTTCCCATGTGCACTCTCCTAAGTTCCTAAGACTTCCTGCTCTGCCATCATTCCAACACAGACACAGGCCTGGTCACTGCTTGGTAATCTTTGGAGTGGGGCCTGCAGAAATCTTTCCCAGTAGCAAGTTCTTGCTACTTCCTCAGACACAATCCCAATTACTGAGTTTCAGGCATTTAGATGTGGACTTCCCTTCAAACAGTGGGATTATAAACTCCCTGGACCTCTACCCAAGTCAACCCATTGAAGCAACTTTCCAGGAACCAATAAAGAGGATCAGAACCAAACCAAAATTAAACAAGAGAACTCCCTTCCACAGGAGACCAACAGCAAACTAAAATGACACTCACACAAGCTGCTCAATTATTTCACTAATTCTCTCCTTTTCTTCGATGGTTGAAGAGAAAACCTTGGAACTGAATCAAGGCCCTATTTAAGATGAAGTATTACTGACAATATTGGTTGTAAAAAACAACTAGCTGGGCATGGCACAATCTATAGTCCTGGTTCCTGGACAGACTGAGGCAAGAGGTCTGATGGAGCCTCAGTGTTCTGAAAAGATGGCAAGACCTCCCTCTTTTAAAAAGACAAAGCAGGATTTAATCAAGCACCTGTCTGGTACATTATGGTCTATGGGAGGCTTTTGCAGTCTTCTCCTTTTCATGTCTCACCATTGTTCTAGAGCAGTGGGCATGTGAGGATTGGGGTCCCCTTATTTTACATGACATGAGGTCTGGAAAAGCTGGACTAGTACAAGACAGAATGGACAGGATCCCCACTTACTCTGGACAAATGCTCTTGAGATACAGCAGTAATATAAACGTCCCCTACAAGCCTGATGGTCTGCCTCCACACAGATCAAAGATGGGGATGCCAGTCTGTGGGATGGCTCGGTGGTAAAAGCACAAGCTACGGAAGCCTGAGGACCTGTATTTAACACCCAGAACCCACAAGCTGACAATTCCAAAGTAGGATAAAAGCCTCCTCTACAAGAAGAGATTTTTGTTTTGTTTTTCCTTTCCTTCCTTCCCTTTATTAGCATGTTGAAGTCAGGGTCTTACTATGTAGCTCTGGCTGGCCTCTATTTGCAGTGTTCCTCCTGTGTTTGTATTCTACATGCTGGAGTTATGAGCAGGCATCATCATGCCCAGCTAAGGAGACCTTTCCTAGCCAATGCCAGCGGATTCAGTCCCTGGCTACCTGCAGGAACTGTAGGTGCTCAGTCCATGAGCAGCCTCACCTTGTAAGGAGGTCTGTGACTCAGAGTCTGCATATTCTTCCAGCAGCTTCACAGAGTCACTGTCCTTCCCCGAGTATAGGGACAGGGTGTCCAGATTGTCCTCTAGCACTTCACTGGGCATATCAGATGTGGAGAGACTGGGGTCAAGGTCCAAACCGCTTAAGCCAGCGTAGAGCAGGTCCCGTGTGCTGGGGCCCAGGTCCCGGTTGAGTGTGTCACTGCAGTTGAGCACTTGACTTTCAGAGAAGGATGGGAGGTGCCCTTCTGATGGAAGTGCTCCCTCTTCCCCAAGACTGTATGGCTCCATGGCTTTCCACTGCCAGGTCCTGGCTAGAGCCCGTCTCCAGACAAGCAAAGCCGTGTCCAGAGTCAGGAAGGGAAGAGCCCTCGCTGGCAGCTAGCTCCTGAAAATGAACAAGGACGTATTAGAATCAAGAGGTGGTAGGTGTAGTAGGCAGAATGTAGACTTGAAAATGGAGCCACTGAGATGGGTCTGTTCTTAGCCATTTAACCTTGCTGCACGACCTTGGGCAAGATCCATGAACTCCATTTCCTCATCTGTCAACTAGACAAAAGAATAACACATGGTGGACTGCAGAGTCCTCTGCCTCCAGTTATAAATATTAGAAAGATCAAATAGACTTTAATGTGTGTCTAGGCAGAAAAGACAAGCAAGGAAAATCCCAAGGCCAGCAACAAGGAAACTCAAAGTTAGAGTCTGTGCAGGCACAAGTCAGTCCACTGGGACATCCAGGCCCAAGTTTAAGCCTGGGGATGCTTGTCCACTTGTTCCATGTGGCCAGGAGACACATGAAATACCACTGCACAAAGGGAGGCTTACTGTGTGTGTAAAAGAGCCTGGACTGGGAAAGTCTCATACAAAAAAAAAAAAAAAAAAGTAAATACAATGAGTTTTAATATAGAGTAAATGTTGAAGTTAGGTTGGGGGTGTAGCTCAGTTAGTAAAATGCCTATCCTAGCACACTCAAACTTCTAGGCTCCACTCAGCATCACATAAACCAGGCATGCCTGTAGTCCCAACATTTGGGATATGGAGGCAAGATATCCTTGGGTAAATAGATAGTTTGAGGCCAGCCTGTGTTTCATGAGATGCTGTCTCAATAGTCCTATCACCCTGATCCCCAAAAAGGAATAAAAGAGGAAGTTTTACTAACCACATTCTAAAAATAAAAAAGATTACAAGGAAGTACTATGAAGAACTGTGTTTAGACAGTGCACTCACACAGAAGATAGGCTACAATACACACCCAATGTGTTAAGTCATTGAACTCAGATACAAAAAAATCAATGAGCAAATTTCTAGAAATAGACAGATTATCAAAATTCACTCAGAAGAATATATGAATGATCTTAAAACAAATTAAAAGATAAGGGGATATGCAGTGGTGCCCACCTATACTTCTAGCATGCCAGAAGTTGAGCGAGACAAGTCCTTGAATCCAGGAGTTCAAGACTGGCCTAGGAAAAACAAGCAGGAGAAGAAAAGAAAAGAGAAGAGGGAGGAAGGAAGATAGGGATGAAGAGAGGAGAAAGATGGGGAGGGGAAGCAAAGGTAAGAGGAGAGAGAAATGAAAAGGGAAGGAAGGGAAAGAAAATACTAAATTCATATTGAATTCAAATAATTCTCACCTATCTTACCACAGAAACACAAAACAAAACAACAAAACTTTATTATGTGGTGATGAAACATGCCTTTAATTGCAGCACTTGGGAGGCAGAAGCAGATGGATCTATGTGTGTTGAGGCCAGCCTGGTCTAAAAAGTAAGTTTTAGGACAGCCAGGACTACACAGTGAAACCCTGTCTTGAAAAACCAACAAAACAAAAATCTTTATTAAAACTCTTAGTAATGGTGAAAGGTTCAGGGGCCCAGCAGGCCTCTACAGGAAAATATGACCTGCTGGATGGAGCAGAGCTCTAACTTACCCTAGCCCATCCCACTCCCTGGCTCAGCAGTGGTCATGAAGAGTTAGCTATGTGTCTGGTATGGGTTCCTGATGCTGAAAGAACAGAGTAGAATTTGTTCTTAAAGAACCACAGCCTCCCATCTGACCTATCCTGGTTCCCTGAAAGCCCATGGCAAAGGTCTTGACCTTATTTTATCTAATTTGGGAATTCCTCAGGATGGAGATGAGCTGCAAGAGGACAGCTGCTGCAGTCTGGGGCAGGAACTGATAACCTTAAGCCAAAACAGAAAGCTGGGGTGATGGTGCACTGCAGGATAACAACTCTGAGAAGCTTTCATCTTAGGTCTCTCGCAGCACTAGACACAATCATATCACACCACCCAGCAACCGCTCTCCCTGGAGCCACCTGTATAGCTCAAAGTACATGACCACACAAAAACCTGCACACACGTTTTCATGACAGTTCCAGCCATAGATGTCAAACCTGGAAGTTATCAAGAATCTCTCACAGGTGAATGGAGTATTATTCAGTACTAAAAAGACAGTTAAGTGGAATATTGTGCATGATGATGCATGCTTTTAATCTCAGCATTCAGGAGGCAGAGCCAGGAAGATCTCTATAAATTTGAGGTCTGGTCTACCTGGCATATTCCTAGACAGCTAGGGTCCCATAGTGAGACCTTGTCTCAAAAACAAACAAACAAACAAACAAACAAAAAGGCAGTAACCAGGACTGGAGATCACTCAGCAGTTTAGAGCACTGAATTTTCCTCCAGAGGAACTGGGTTCAATTCTCAGCCCCCACATGACAGCTTACAATCATTTGCAACTCTAATTTTGGGTGATCTGATGCCCTCTTCTGAACTCCATAGACATATATGCAGGCAAAGTACCCATACATGTAAAATAGAACAAATTTAAGGGGATGGAGGCAATAAGCTATCAAATCACAAAGGAAGGGAAGGACCAGAAATGCAGAGATTATGAGAGTCAGCAGAAAAGGCCATATATTGTATGATTTCCTCTATGTGGCATTCTGGAAGACCATGCTTGTCAGGTTGGGAAAGAATAGGAGACATACAGAAAGCACTAAGGTGGGGCTGTGTATTCTGTGTAGAGAGCTGTAGTGGTAATGGTGGAGACATCACACATTAGTCAGGAACCCCAGAGCCACACTGTACCAAGGGTGGGCACTAGAGTAAACATGGGCTTAGTTACCCTCCCTCTGAAGCTGCTCTGTATCATTCTGGGAAGTTAGACGGCTATGACTACGTGCGCAGAAAGGACCTGACAAGGCCCTGAATGTCCCCTCTAGCCTGTTTTGCTTAAGCAGGGAGTGAAGGCTAAGGCAGTACTGAAGTACTGCCTAGCAGTACTGAAGGGTGCTCCATACCTGGACAGGGGTCAGCTGCAAACACTGGTTGTTTTGGTTTGGTGGTTTGGGGTTATTTATTGTAGATACTGAACTCCTTTATTGATGGTTGAACAACTCTTTCACAGGAGTAACCTAAGACCAACAGAAGCTTTGTCATTACCGTACTTACTATTAAACTGACAGAACGGAACTGATAAGCATGAGGACCTGACTTCAACTCCTAGCACTCACATAAGAACCCAGGTATGGCAGTGTACACCCTTGATCACAATGCTGGAAGGTGATGCAGAAGAATCTGGGGCTTGCTGCTTTGCCAGTCTAACCAGATTGATAAGCTCCAAGCTCAGGAAGACTTGGTTCAGAAAAACTAATGTGAAGAAGATATGGTTTACTATAACGTGTTTGCTGTACAAGCCTAAGAACCAGAGCTTAGGTCCTCATCATTCTTATAAAAAGCTGGGCTAGCATGGGTTCATACAAGCTACAGGTCCTGCATTATAAGACACTTGAGACCTTTAACTTGCTATGTACTAGAAGCTGGCCCAGAACTCATAATCTTCCTTCCTATACCTCTCAAGTGCTAGAAATGACACCACCTACGTTGCTTTTAAATAAGGATCTTGTCATTTTCTGTTTTTACTCTGAAGATAATCTAAAAGAAAAAGGGGCAGCAAGGCAATCAACAAGGGAGCCCTTTCCAGGAACATTAAATATACATCGAGATAGCCATCCCCCTTATTAAATTAGTGTATGCAATCTGATTAAACTGGCTGGGCTACCTTGTTTGCATTTCATTTGCAATTTAATTTTGGTTTATAGCTGCATAAAGGCTGTGAGCTTTAAAACCATATGGCTTGTTTTAGCATCATGAATGACTTGTTGAGAAAAAGAAGAGAAGAGGAGAGGAGAGGAGAGGAGAGGAGAGGAGAGGAGAGGAGAGGAGAGGAGAGGAGAGGAGAGGAGAGGAGAGGAGAAGAGAAGAGAAGAGAGGCCAGGTAGAGGTGGCACATGCTTTTAATTCCAGCACTTAGGAGGCAGAGGCAGGCAGATTTCTAAGTTCGAGGCCAGCCTGGTCTACAGAGTGACTTCCAGGACAGCCAGGGCTACACAGAGAAACCCTGTCTCAAAAAAACAAAAACAAAAACAAAAAACAAAAAAACAAAACAAAAACAAAAACAAAAAACAAAAAACAAAAAACAAAACAAAACAAAACAAAAAAACCAAAACCAAAACCAAAAATCCAAAAAACCAAAAAACCAAAAAACCAACCGAATGTCTTGTTGAATGGTTTAGAAAACAATTTAATTCAACACTGGGGATCCAAAGCAAAGTAATGCTTTTTTTTTTTTTTTTTTTTTTTTTTTTTTTTTTGTCTTTTAAAAGAGGCCTATCACAAGCTAGGGAGAAGGTTGGGTTGGTAAAGTATTTCTTGTGTGTGCATGACAGCTTGAGTGTGGATCCCTGAAATGAGTCTAAAGTGGGCACATTGGCAAACCCTATGAGTGGAGGGGTTGGGAATAGGGCAGAGACAAGGTCCCTAAAGCTCATTAGCTAACCAGCCCAACGGAATGGATGAGCTTCAGGTTTCATGAGAGACCCTGTCTCAAAAATAAAGGTGGAGAACAGTTGAAAAAAATGCATCTTGTCATGTTATACAACATGACACACACGTGTATGTGCACATACACTAAAAAATATAACACACACCAAAATAAATGCCAGTCAGGTCAAACATGATATCATAGTTGTAATCTCAAGAGATATAAAAGATCACTGTAAGTTTAAGGCCAGCCAATGTAATGCAGAAAGGACCTATCTTAAATAAACAATAATTATAATAAAATAAGCTGTGCACGGCTAAGTAGAAGGATCTGGAGTTCAAGGCCAGCCTCAGCTGTTATATAGCAAGTCAATGTGAAGCCTTGTGTCAAACTACATACAAATAAATGAATTAAATAGGACCTATTATAAATTATAGACCTGCTTTCTTTGGCCTATATTTTTTAAATGAAGATCTATTTTTCCCAGGCACAGTGGCATTTGCCTATAATCCCAGTACTTGGGCACCAGGGTCATAAGATCAAGGCTAGCCTGAGTTACATAGTAAGACTGTCTTTAAAAAAGTAAGGGCTTGAGACAAGGCTCAGTAGTTCAACTACTTGTATAAATGCACTCTCCTTGTTCTATTCCTAGCACAATTAGACAGAATTTCCTCTACATATACAGATTTCTATCACCTCTTGAACTATTAGACTTGCTATTCCCTGACAGTGAACAACAGGACAGAGTCAGGTATAACTGTCCTCTAAGCAGAGCTCATAGCCTTTTCTGCCCATAGTCCCCACTTGTCTCCCTGGCATACCCTTGTAATAATTACTCTCATGATAGTAGCATGGACATTATTCAGGTTCTATTATATGCCCAGTCCTGCTGAGGCTCCTCACACACCATTTTTAGTTCCCTTAGCTCCTCTCTGAAGCATGTGCTACATTTTTAACCTTGTCATGGGTGACATAAAGAAAATCCAGAGAATAACTCATCCCAATTCAGAGCTACAAGAATCCTGCCCTGAGCAGTCTGATCGCGAAGCCTTCACACTTCAGCTCTCTACTGTGCTATTATTCCATACCTGACATTGGGTTTCTGCCTTGCATTCTGAGATTGAACAATCAAGGAAGACCTCCTCTAGTTAACACAGTTTTAACATGAGGGTTGACTCATTTCCTCTGATCACTTATTTAATGACTGGATTTTATCTGATGACTGTATTTCTAGCACATGGAAAACTGGGACAGAGAATTGAGAGTTTTAGGCTAGTATGGGCTGCAGAGCAAAGTTCTGCCATAAGAAAAAATGAGACATGGAGAATGAATTTAAATATTTCACACAAGAATCTGAAGAATACCCACAAAGGAAAACCTTAGCATCGAGTCAACTAAAGAAGAAAAGGAGACATCAAAGTTCTTCCTTCCCAGGAGCTGGTCCTAGCAGAGAATGCAAGGAAGCACTGAGATCTAGAATAGCAGTCAGGGTATGGTGGCACACACCTCAACCCCAGCCACAGGACCACCAAGGGTTCAAGGTCATTCTCATGAGTGCACAATGAGTTTCAGCCTGGGATCCTGTTTCAAAAAAGGGGGAAACACAAAACCTAAAACAACATTTTTTCTTTCTTTTAAAAAATATAATTTATTTTTATTTTATGTGCATTGGTGTTTTGCTTGCATGTATGTCTGTGTGAGGGTGTCAGATCCCACAAAACTGGAGTCATAGACAGGTGTGAGCTGCCCTGTGGATGCTGGGAATTGAACCCCAGTCTTCTGGAAGAACAGCCAGTGTTTTTATTTTATTTTATTTTTTTGAGACAAGGATTTTCTGTGTAGCCTCTGGCAGTGCTGGAACTCCATTTGTAGACCAGATTGGCCTTGAACTCAGAAATCCACCTGCCTCTGCTTCCCCAGTGCTGGGATTAAAGGTGTGAATTTATTTTACTAGGGTAAATACAGAAGACACCTAAGGTCTCCCAAGAATCTTTCAGGAAGTTCAGTGGTCAAAGCTATTTTATGATAACATCCATGTGTTTATTCTCAGTGAAGATACATGACATGGCATCTCAGCTGAGTGCTGAGACAGGTATGAGACTCCACCTGACTATAGAAATATAAGTCAACATTATTCTTTGCACTAAATTTCTATTATATAGCTTTAAATTAGGATGCCATTTATATTAATACGGAATTGTTCATTTGTTATTGTATTTTGCCATGAAGAATAGAATGAATTATTTACTCGTTTGGTTCTGAGACAGGGTCCCACTGTGTAGCTCTGGTTGGCCTGGAACTTACTACATAGACCAAGCTGGTCTTTCACTCACAGAGATCTGTCTGCCTCTGCCTCCCTAACTGCTGAGATTAAAGGCCTGTAGCCTATTCTTGTCTTTCTGAGACAGGGCTTTACTATGTTTCCCAAGTTGATCAGAGTCAAGCAATCTCTAGCCTCCAGTGACAGGAATTACAGGCCTAGCCCACTGTGCTCACTCAGATTTTGGGGGACCCTGATCTAGCTTTTCTCATGTATACTTCATACAAACAATAAAACTTTCAACAAGCCACATCTGACTGTATTTAACTACTGATCTCCTGTGTGTCTGGGCTGTTCCCGAAGGTCTAGTCACTATCTTAATTTTGCAGTGCTGGGATCAAACTTAGTGCTTTGTGCATGGTATACCATTGCAAATTTAAAAATCCAGAAATATTTTAAGATAATACCTTCAATACATTTAATATCTCAGAAGGCTGAATGGAGATGCCCAATAACTTAACTGAAATTCTAATAGAAAATATTGATCTATATATTTTACATCAAAACTCTCTGGGATTCTCAAGTATGAAAAGTTTTTGTTTTTCCTTAAACAGTGTCCCATTGTGTAGCTTTTCCCTTAGCCTCCTTAGTTGGGGATTACTGGTATGTGCTACCTTACCAAACTAACAGGTTACTGAGGATAAAAAGTTTAACACCTGATATTCTAAAGAGAAAAAGTCCTCTAAGGTGTTCACCCTGGTAAGTATATTTCCAATAAAAAAAGAAATCCCTACCTCTGGTGACAGAGTGTTTACTTAGCATGTTCAAGGTCTGTGCTGGCTTCCCAGCACTGCAAAATTAACAAACTTCTTAATCCTAAAACTTATATCTATTTCTATATCTTGGTTTCTCAAGACAAGGTTATTCTAAATTGCTTTGGCTGTTCTAGAACTCACTATGTATGTAGTCCAGGCTAGCCTTGAGCTCGGAGATCTGCCTGTTTCTGCTTCCAGTGCTGGGATTACAACTGTGCACTACCACACCCAGCCCAAAACATATTTTCTGAGGTCTCACTTTTTTTTTTTTTTTTTGAGACAAGACCTTTCTGAGTACTGGGATTACTGGTGTGAAAAGTACTCTGGTTTTTTTTTTTTTTTTTATGTTTTCTCGAGACAGTTATATTTATCCCTTTGTACGCTTCAAACTCAAAGAAGAGAATGACCTTAAACTTCTGATCTGCCAGCCTCCATCTCCCAAGTATTGGGAGAATAGATGTGCACGCCCATGCCAGGTTTTCTGTAGTGCTGGAGATCACATCAGGGCTTCATGCATGCTAGACAACTACTCTTACAACTGAGCTACATTTCCTGCCCTGCTGTTTAAATTTCAGAGTATGGATGTTTTGCCTGCATGCACGCCTTTTTACCATATGCATGCAGTGCCCAAGGAAGCCAGAAGGCGGCACTAGAGCCCCTGGGACGTGGCTAATAGATAGTTACTGAATTTTTTGAGTGCTAGGAATTGACCCCAGATTCTCTGGAAAAGCAGCCAGTATTCTTAACCAATAAGCCATCTTTCTAGCTCCTGCCACTTAAACTATTAAATTCATTGCTAGCATTAGTAATTTAACTTTCACATAGAGACAGTTAATAAACCAGAGGCCTCGCCTAAAAAAAAAATCTTGCAAACTTGGCCTGGTATTTGTGCTTGGTTACCTGCACTAGCTGCCATCACTCAATGGAGAGGACACAATTTGAATTGCCATAATCCCTACTAGTATGATCCCTCACTTGTTTGTCCCCATAGGGATGAGTTGCTACCCTGATCTGGCAGAAGAGGTAAAAGGTTTTTGTTTTGAAATGAATATCATCAATAAAAACATACGTCAATCTAATAAAAGATCCTGCCTTCCTCAGAAGGGGTCAGCTAGCATGTGCCCTGTGTTCTCTTCCAATGACTTTATGCTTATACTTATCCTTCTGCTGATTTTGCTAGCAACATGTATGGTCTTCACACTAGTGCAAGAATGCTGAGAAAGGCTGGGAAGTGATCCACAGAACCAGCAGGTGTCTTTGAATAGGTACAAAAGAAGAAAACTCACCAGAAAAGCAAGTGAGTGACTCTCCAGGAAACAGGAGGGCCTGGCTTAGGCCCCACTGTGAAGGGGTTTCAGGTGGTAATCAGGCCTTCACTATCTCCTCCTGGAAGGGTGAGGTGGTCATTTTTGAAAACTCATCCAATATCTTTTGCCCTGAAAACAGGTAGTGAAAAGCAGGGGAAGTCAGACCTTGGATCTCAAAACAAGCAAGGAAACAGGTATGAAACTGGGGAGAAAGACAATTTGAGGAGGAAGTGAAGCAATACTAAGCTGGAGAGAGAAATATAGAGGAAATTACTACGTCTTTAAAAAAAAAAAAAAAAACCCACCTTATTCCCTTCCCACCACCCCAGCCAGGTAAGAGGTACCTATAGGGTTTTGTGGGGCAAAATCTAATGGGGGCAGAACTGGTGAAAAGGAACTTTTGTTGGAAAAGTGAGAAGGGAGGGTTAGAGAAGCAAACACATTAGAAAAGAAACTTGAAAAAACATGAGTTGGTTGTATTGGGTAAGTATTCCAAAAGGGGAGCTTGTAGCCTAGATAATAATATTATTATTTTTCTTTCTTTCTTTTTTTCTTTTCTTTTCTTTTTTTTTTTTTTTTGTTGCTGGAAACTAGGGAGATATTGGCTGAAAACAAAAATAGTACTTTTGCTAGAAAAAGCACAGGGAGAGGCATGATCAAGGAAGAGTTGAAGAGTTTGATGTTCGTGCTGGAAGATCCTCAAAAAGAGATACATCCGGGTCCCCCAAAGCGGGACACCTGAGGAAGAAGGGGGCGGTCAGCAGAGGGGCCTGCGAATGCAAGGCCGCGGTGCAGAAGTCGCAGAGGTCGGGTAGGGCCCGCGGCGCGAGCTGGGGCACTGCGAGGGGGCAGTTGGGGGACCTGGTAGGGATCGGGTAGAAAATAAAGGTGGGTGCAGTGGGCTGGGGGCACCCCAAGAGTCTTTTCCAAGGAGGAAGGGGGCTGCGAGGGTGCAGAAGGAGCGTGCGCGACGCGGAGCTGAGCGGCGTCCTTGGACAGGAGCCACACAGGCCCGCGCTCGGGGAGGAAGACGAAGCCAAGGAGAGGGTGACGAGGGGTTGAGGTGAGAGGGAAGGGCGGGCAGACAGGGCTAGGGAGAGAGGGGAAAGGGGAAAGGGGCAAGGGCAGCAGCAACCGGGTTTTACCCGCCCCCGGGGGCTCGCGCGCCGGGCCTCGTGCCTCGCGCCTCGCGGGGCCTTCCCAGCGGCCGCCCGTCAGCCGCGAGGCGCCCGGACGACGCCCGGCACGCACGCGCAGCCCGGTCCCGGCCCCTGGCGCGTGCGCCCGCCATGGAGTGTGCGCGCAGGCATGGCCCGGCGTCGTCGCCGCGAGCGAGCGAGGCACGCGCGGCCCGGGCTCGTGGCGCGTGCCTCTGGGCCGGGCTCCCCGAGGCTTAGGGGAGAGAGGCGTGGCTTCTGCGGGTCATGTGACCCGCCACGGGGCGGGAAAGGAGGCGGTTGGTCGCCATTTTGGGAGGCGGGCGGTTGGAAGATACGGGCGAAAGGGGCAAAAGGGAAGGGCAGCAGGGGGAGGGGCGTGAACTAAGAAGAACTGAGTCCTCATGAAAACAATGCCTGTGTGCACTGGACACCCTCCAGTATAGATCCCTGGTGACAGCAGTGTTCCCTGAATGATGGAGACCACTAAAGCCGTTCTGCGCATCCTCTTGGGCAGGCTGATCGCTGGGAGCGGAGATCATGTTGTGTTGGCTGCAGGAACTGCAGGACTGGCTTATTTATTTACTTATTTATTTATTAATATTTTAAACAATATCATGGGTTGAATCCATGGCCTCATTCATTGTTAGACAAGCGCTTTTGCCCTGAACCCCATCCTCAGCCTTCAGAAATTCTAGGCAGGGGCACTGCCACTGGGTCATGCCCCTAGCCCTTCACTGAGGGCGATTCTAGGGAAGTTCTTGCTGCTGAGTTCAGGTCCTTAGTGGTAAATTCTACCCTGGTGCTCTAACACCAAGTTATGTCCTCAACTCCCTTTGATACATTTTTGAGGCATGGTCTTATTCTGCAGCCCAGTCAGGCCCCGGTTGATCCTCCAGCCTCAGCCCCTGAAGTAGCTTTGATTACAGTCCTTCCCCTCTGTTCTTGATCAGTGATCTATTTATTCTGTCTGTACATCTCACAGAAGATTCATGAAGCCACATTTTATCACATTCAGGTTTTTTTTCCACTGTTGGTAATTTTACAAATATGGAGACAAATAAATAGATATACTATTAATGGCTGTATGAAAGTACTGTGCCACTCAGCGCTTGGAGAATCTGTGGCAGAAGAATCACCACATGTTTGAGTACAGTCTAGGCTACAGTGTGAGACCTTGTGTAAAAATTAAAAAAAAAAAAAGAAAAGCATCGTTTTGCTTGCTTATCCCCTAAAAGCACTGGCTAGCAAGCTGAGAACATGAGTTCCATCCCTGAATTACACGGTGGAAGGAGAGAACCAATACCCGAAGTTATCCTCTGACCTCCACATACACACTGTGACACACATGCATAAACACACACAGACACACACATATTAAAAATTTTTAAAGTGCTTTGAAATACAGATTTGGTGCTGGAGAGATGGCTTAGTAGCTAGAAGAGTTTGTTGTCATTGCAGAAGACCAGGGTTTGGTCCATCGCCCTCATATCAGGCAGCTTACAATGGCCTGTGTCTTCTACGAGAGCAATAAACTCTTTTTAACCGCCATGCCATCTCTCCAGGTTTTCTAGTCCTCTGCAATAACAGCAAAAGCTCTTGAATTCTGTAGCATCTCTCTGGCCCCAGTAAAAAATAAATCCTCAAAACAAAACACTTTCTTTAAAAAACATAAATCTGTGGGCTGGAGAAATGGTTCAGTGGTTAAGAGCACTGGCTGTTCTTCCAGAGAACTCAGGTTAAATTCCCAGCTCCCACATGACAGCTCACATTGTGTGTAATTCTAGTTTCAGGGGACCTGACACCCCCTACACAGACATACACACAGGCAAAACATCGATGCACATAAAAAAAATTTTAAAAAAATCAGCTGGGTGGTGGTCTTTAGTCCCAACCCATGAGAGGCAGAAACAGGCAGGTTGTCTATAAGTTTGAGGCCAGCCTGGGCTACAAAGTGAGTTTCAGGATAGCCAAGGCTACACAGAGACACCCCATCTTGAAAAACCAAAGAGGCAAAATAAAAGCAGAGACATCTTTTAAACAATTTTATTTACTCATTTAGTGTGTGTGTGTATGTATGTGTGTGTCACAAGCGCACAGGTGCTCCAGTATGCCACAGTGTATGTATAATGGACAGAGGATAAATTTCCAAAGTTAGTTCACTTTTGCCACCATGAGAGTTCCAGTTGGCTAATCAAACTTAGTTAGCAAGCCCCTTTACCTGATGAGTCATCTCACTGGCCCAGGTGGAACCATTTTGTTCAGAACTTCTGTAACGAAGTTGAGACTTACATTTGATCAGAACTGAAATTCATTGAACATAACATTCATGGGGCTGAAGAGATGGTTCAGCTGTTAAGAGCACTTGTTACTCTTAAGAAGGACCCAGATTCAGTCTCCATCACCCGCATAGTTCACAACCATCTGTAACTTCAGTTCTAGGGGACCCAATGCCCTCTCTGACTTCCTAAGCACAAGGCACAATACATACATAACTGCATTCGAAATAACTCATAAAATAAATAAATCTAAAAATATACAAAAGCCAAAACATTAAGATTCCGTCTGAGGGAGGGATCCAGGAGATGCCTCAGAGGATAAATTGCCTGCTGATCAAGCATGAGACCCTGGGTTAAGATTCCCAGTAGCCATGTAAAAAGCCAAGCAGAGCTACTGGTGCCTTCTGGGAAGGCTGGATCTCCAAAGCTCTTTGGCCATTAAGTGATCTTTAGGTTAGAGAGAGAGACTTTGTCTCAAAACATAATGAGGAGGGCTGGGGATAGAGTGCAGTATTAGAGTGTGCATCTCTTACTCAGAGATACTGAGTGCAATCTTCAGCAATACCAAAAAATAATTAGCAAGGTGGAACATGTTTGAGGAAGACAGTAGACACATATTTCTGGCTTCTAACACACACACACACAGACACACACACAGACACACAGACACACACACACACACATGAAAGTGAGGAGATTTGTTCTATGTATTTAAAATCACATTTATTGGGCTGGAGAGATGGTTCAGCAGGTAAGAGCACTGACTTCCAGAGGTCCTGAATTCAATTCCCAGCACCACATGGTGGCTCACAACCATCTGTAATGGGATCTAATTCCCTCTTCTGATGGGTCTGAAGACAGCTACAATGTACTCATAAGTAAAATAAATAAATCTTTTTTAAAAATCACATTAATTTATTTTGTAGGGGTTCCTACATAACACAGCATGTGTGTGGAGGACAGCTTGTGTCAGTTAGTTCTCTCCTTTTACCATGTGGATCCCATGGATTGTCCTTGTGCTTGGCAGCAAGCACCTGTACCCACTGAGCCATCTTGCCAGCTACATCTGTGGTTTTATTTAACATATACAGACATTAGCATTTGATCAAAAATGGTCCCCAGCAAATGCATGTATTGTGTACTTGTTTCTCAGCAGATGGTACTGTTTGGGGAAGGCGATGGCACTTTGAAGGGACAGCTGTTTGTCAGAAGTAGGTCACTGTCAGACAGACACCCAAATCGCAGTCCTTCTCTGCTCCTTGGTCCACAATGTTGTAAACCGTCTCCAACACATGTTCTGATGGCCATAAACAGAACTGCTGTACCCTGAGCTACATAGGGAGAAGGTGGGGAAATCTGAACACGGTGTGCTGTATTGGTTACCTTTGTATCATGTGACAAAATATGTAATAGAAACCATATATGGGAGGGGAGTTAATTTTGGATCACGGTTTTGGAGGGATTTCTTCCAACCAGTCAGTCATGGGTCTGGTCTCAAGCTCACTAAGGGGGAGGATGATTTTGTCCTTTTGTTCCTCCTCCACTTCTCTAGTGCTAGGAGGACAGGCATGCAACACCAGAGCAGTTTACGGGAAACGGAACGTGGGACATCATTCATGTTATGCAACCACTCCACCAGTTGAATGACATGCTAGCGTTTCCTGATTATCTCTTTGGCTTGTTTGTCTTTAAACTTTTAAAGATTTATTTATTTATTTATTTATTTCACATGTATGAATGTTGTGCTTGCATGTATAGTGTGTGTACCTAGTTCCTGTGGAGGTCAGAGAGGGCATCAGATGCTCTGGAACTGAAGTTACAGATGGTTGTGAGCCATCATATGGATACTGGGAATCAAACCCTAAGTCCTCTGGAAGAGCATCCGTTGCTCTTAATAACTGAGCTGTCTCTCCAGAGCCCTGAGCATAGTTTCAGTAGAGCATGGTTCTTCAGCCACATGAGCACATTGGAGAGACAGGACAGAAGAGGAAAGGCTTAGGGTATCCCATATTTGCATTCTGAGAAGGTCAGGCCTTGGAGAAGCCTACCAGTGTGATCACTGACAAGGAAGGACCAAGGAAATAGAAAAAAAAAAAATCAGAGATTGCCCCAGCAATGCACAAGTTAAAGACCAACTCCAGCAGCACAGGCCTCCTGCTCTTCTCAGCCATCTTTTCTTCGGCATTGCTCAGCCCCTCCTTTGGTGACTCATCATTTGAATCACTTCCTGCAGGCACCCTTAGCCTCCTCACCACTCTGGTCCTCCCAGGTACTCACCTGACCAAACTTCAGCTTCCTGTATTCTCCAGGCTGGCAGAACCTGCAGGAGGAAACCACTCAGCCAGCCTGACGGGTTTTGCTTGAATTTGAAACCTCAGACCTTTGGTGAGCACAGGACAGTCTCTCCCAGTAAACTGGAAAGAACTGAGCTGATGTTGCCTGATCTGCCCTCCTCCACTGACCCAGCCTCCTCTTCCCAAGCAGGAGGAAGTCATCATTTGGAAATCCTTGATACCCATCTGCAGAGCACAGAGCAAAACCCATCTCCTCCTCCCCAGCAACCTCCCAGGGGAAGCTCTTTTAGGACCCAAGTTCTAGGGTCTATCTACTTTCAAAAACAGAGGTCAAGCCATGTGTGGGGATGCACACTTGTAATCTTGGCACACAGGAAGTGGAAGCAGAAACACCAAGAGTTCAAGGACCTCCTTGGTTCATACCGGGCTTGAGAGCAGCTTGAGATACACCAAAATACACACACACACGAGGTGTGTGTGTGTGTGTGGGAAATAGTTTTAAAATAATAATTTGTGCTGTGTAGATGGCTCAGCTGTTAAGAGCACTGGCTGATCTTCTAGAAGACTCTGATTTTCGATTTCAGCAGTCATATGGTGATGCCCAGCCATTTATAACTCCAATTCTAAGGGATCCAGCGCCCTCTTCAGACGACCATGGGCACTTCATGGAGGTAGATGATGGGAAGCTCAATAATAAATACAGGCAAAACACCTGTGCACATAAAATAAAGACAAACAGACCCTTAAGACAAGAATCATTTGGGCTGGAAAAATTACATCAGTTGTTAAGAGCACATACTGCTGTTCCAGAAGATTAGAGTTTGGTCCCCAGCATCTGGGCAACTCACATCTGCTTGTAATTCCAGCTCTGGGTTATCTAATACCCGTTTTTTGGCCTCCAAAGACACTGTACTCATGTGGTGTACAGACATGAATGCATATAAAAAATAAAATATTTTAAAAAGCATTGATCTGAAACACTTTGTCTTAATTTGTAAATGGAATTTAAGAACAAAAGGTTAAAACAAAAGTCTGGTCACAGACTATGCCCAGAGGTTTGTCTTCTCTTCTAGGTGATCCTGGATACTGTCAAGTTGACAATTAACATCAGTGTGTGTATGTGCGCACTCGTGTGTGTGTGTGTGTGGGAGTGGGGGGGTGTATGTATGTGAATGTGTGGTGTGGTATGTGTGTGGTTTGTAGTTGTGTGTTTGTGTGTGTGTGTGTGTGTGTGTGTATGTGTGTGGTATGCATGTGTGTGTTTGTACGTACGTGTGTGTGCATGTGCAACCCATGCTCATGTGTGCATGCAGGTGCTAGGACATGTATGTACGGAAAACAGATTGACATCTGGTGTCTTCCACTATTGCTCTCTGTCTTTTTTTTTTTTTTTTTTGAGACAGGGACTCTAACTAAATCTGAAACTTGCTCAGTAGTCTACCCAGCAATCCCCTGAGATCCACCTGTCTCTGCTCCCTCCCCCATAGTAGGGTAACAGATGTGGCATCACACCATCTGACTATGATCACCCTGTGTATATTGCTCTCACAGTGTGGTTTTACTTCCCTAATGACTAACGATGCTGAACATTTTTCACGTACTCTTCGGTGCTGTGCTAACCACCATTTGCACGCTGGCCTCAGCCTCACCACCTCCAGAAACCTCATATCCATATTTAACAATCTGGGGGCTTAATTTTCATTCTTTTTCCTCTCAACAACCTTACTCCTAGCACAACTATTCTTTTTGTTATTTTGTTTTGGGTTGGTTTTGGTCTCTTTGGGGGGGGGGGTGTTCTGAAAGATTTATTTTAGGCTGGATATAATGTCACACTCCTATAATCCCGTCACCGGAGAGGTAGATGCAGGTGGATCACCATGAGATACTTGTGACCCACTGGGAACTGAACCTGGGTTGTCTGGAATTTCAGCCAGTGTTCTTAACAGCTGACTCATCTCTCCAGCCCCATGGTGAGATTTAGCCCAAAATCTTGTCTCAAAAAGCCAAACCTGGAGCTGGGTGGTGGTGGCCCACGCCTTTAACCATACCACTTGTGAGGCAGAGGCAGGCAGAACTCTGAGTCTGAAGCCAGTCTGGTCTACCGAGTGAGTTCCAGGACATCCAGGGCTACGTGGAGAAACCCTGTCTTGGGGACTGGTGGGGGAGGGGAACTTGGGGAGAAAACTAGAAGAGTGGCTTGGTGACTAAGCCTTCTAGAGGACTTAGACTTTGGCTTCCAGCAACTCACAACTGTCTGTAACTCCAGCTCCAAGAGATCCAGTGACCTCTTCTGGTCTCCAAGGGCGTCTGCACTCTTCAAGCATTTATTTGCACAGACATAGGACATACACATAAATAACAATAAAAAAATCTTAAAAATCAAAAATAAAATCCCAAGGCTGGCAAGATGGCTCATCAGGTACAAGGCTTCTGCTACCAGGGTTGACGACTGGAGTTCAATCTGCACACCAACATAAAGGAAAGAGGCATGCCCACCACACACACAGACACACACACAGACACAGACACAGACACACACACACACACACACACACACACACACACACACAATGTCATTTAAAAATGAAAATAAAGTATAAAAATTAGTGAAGCTGGATGTGGTTGTGCATGCAGTTGGGAGGCAGATGGAGGCGGATCTTGGTAAATTTGAGGCCAGCCTGGTCTACATGGTGAGGTTCAAGCCAAGTGACATAGTGAGAAAATGTCTCAAAAGCACACACACACACACACACACACACATTGGTTAAGTTCTAAGTAGCTTTTATTAAGTATATTGTTATAATGGGTCTATTTTGCTATTATGTTTATATACGTATATATTTATTTATTTATGTTTTTGGAGACAGGGTTTCTCTGTGTAGCCCTGGCTGTCCTGGAAGTCACCATCTAGACCAGCTTGTCCTCCAACTCACAGAAACCCACCTGCCTCTATTTCTCAGGTTCTGGGATTAAAGGCGTGTTGATTGAAGCCTAGCATGGGCTACAGAAAAAGAACCTGTGGTAGAGCTCTTGATTAGAAGACACAAAATCCTGGGTTCAATCTGGTGCATACCTAAGGTTTTAGTGCTCGGGAGGTGGAGGCAGGAGAATCAGGAGGTCAAGGCCAACCTTGACCCTATCTCAAAAGAATTGAAAAAAAGTAGTATTCAATGTTTAGTATTATCTGTTTTCAGGCATCCACGGGAGGCTTGGAACGTGTCCTTTGAAGATGAAGGGTCTGACTCCTCCTGTTATTATAAAGCCACTCTCTTCTGCCCCAGCTGTGATGGCCCATGATGAATAAATACATCCCCTGTGTAGTTTTCTCACTCAGGAACTAAGACCTGGTCTTCAGAAGTTAATTTATAATAAAAGTAACAATAATTTTTATGTTCTTAAGACAGGCTTTCTCTACTTAGTCCTTAGTGTCTTGGAACTCATTAGGTAGACCAGGCTAGCCTTGAACTCACAGAAATCTACTTGCCTCTGCTTCCAGATTGTTGGGATTAGAGGTGTGTGCTACCTTTATATGTAAGGTGTGGCTTAAATTTGTATTTTGTTTATTTTAATTTACAGCATATTTATTTGAGTAGATGCTACAAATTTCTAACTTTACAAAGTTACAGAACGAAGTGGGCAGTGGCGACCCAGACTTTTGATTCCAGCACTGGGGAAGACTACAGAATAAGTTCCAGGATAGCCAAGGCCACACAGAGAAACCCTGCCTCTAAAAACCAAACCAAGCTAAAACAAACAAAAACAGTTACAAAATGAGCTAGGATCCACCCAACTCCTGTCCATTCATTTCCATTTTGTAAGTTATTCTGTGCAATTCATCAGCAAATGATTCGTGTCCATTTTCATCCATACTTTTGGCATTTACAGAACTCCCCTTCTCCCTGAGTGGTTGCAAAAGCTGTTGTGTCACTTTGCGGTTTCCTTGTTTATTGCAGTGACTTCCTGTCCCACTGTGGGCCAGGATCATAGCTGATTTCAGAGTTTTTCATTGTTGGCCAGCTAGGTTGCATCTGCTTTTTAAAACATAGTCATGGTTTTTGTTTTATTTTGTTTTAGGAATGTTTACAAAAACGTGCGCCTCAGTTTCTTGACTGGCCTTTATTAAGGAAGCTGACAGAAACCCCAAAAGGATTCTTCAGATCCAAAATCCCCTCATTAGCGTTTCGGTACTCTAAGAGCTGTCAGCCGCCGGCCCCGCCCTCCGAGGCCACGCCTCCGAAGCCCACCCGCTCGGGCCGATTCAAATGCAGCCAATAGAAGCGTGTAAACAAACATAAGCCACACCCACTACACGAATAATTTCGAGCACCAGGGCGCGAAGCCTATTTTATCTTGTGTGTGGGGGGTAGAGGTGGGGCGGAGCTGTGGCCACGCCCCCACATGCGGCCAATCAAAGGCCAGACTCCGCCCCTCGCACTTGCGGTGCTGAGGACCCCAGGCCGGGCTGGGCTAATCGCTGCCTGATTTTGCTGCCGGATTACAGCGCTCCGGTCTTGGCTGTCCTCAGAAGGGGTACCTTATGGCCACAGTGGAAGGGTATAGCTAGAGGACAGAGACTACGAAGGAATCCCCTTCTCTTCCTCCTCCTGGCCACCAAGACCCGGGCCCTTGGAAGTCTCGTAAAAACTTTCTCTTCTCACCCTTATTTAAAGCAACCTGGAAAGGCAGGAGTGTTTCAGGACGGGAGTCAGGCTTTGGTTGTTGAAGTGTTATATGCAAAAGAAAAAATGCACCAATCGTGTGCCATCAGTTTCTCGGATAATGAAACAATTGGGGCGCAAAGTTTGAAGCTTCCATTGCCTGACAGGAGCCGCGGGGAAGTGTTTCTACTTTCAGTGGAGGAAGCCATTTATTTAAAATCCGGAGGTGGGGAGGTGGAAGAGGGGCTGACGAGGTGGCTCAGTGAATAATGGCGCTTGCCACCAAAACTTGATCTGAAATTTATCTCCAGAAACCACGTGTTGGAAGGAGAGAAACATACACACACTGAAAAATAGAACTGGAGATGTGGTGCAGTTGGTACTTAATCTACTATCTAAGAAGCCCTGGTTTTCACAGCACCATCCAGGCGTGGTGGTTAAAGCTGTAATCCCGGAAGGTGGAGGCTGGGGGGTCAGGAGAGTTCCAGGTCCGCCCTAGGCTACAGAGCAAGACTGAAGCCCACCTAGGCTATTAAGCGGATGCTATTGACACCGTCTGTAGACAGATGGCGCTGACGAGGTTCTCCAGGGTAGGAGCTGGGCTGTAGTGAGCTGAGTTTCTGAAAGGCTCAGGGCTCTGATAAGAGCTAAGGCATATGCAGAAATGTGCGGAAAAAGGCTGGAGGAGGGTTCAGAGGACAAGATGATGTCAGGCCCTTCGGGCAAGGCAGTTCTCCAATATCTGGCCTTGTCCACAGCAAGAACACGGGGCTTCTACCTTTTCTTTTCCACTATACTATCATAATTAAAACTGTCAGCCTAGCCTGGTGGTGCAGGTCTGTCATCACTGCAGCTAAGGAAGCTGAGGCAGGAGGATAGCAAGTTCAAGCCCTGAACTTTAGCAACTTAGACCCTGTCAATATAAGAAGTGAAAAAGAAGGCTAGGGATGGTGACTTGCTGTGTGAGACCCTGGGTTTAACCTGCAAAAGAGGTTTGAAAGAAAGAAAGAAAGAAAGAAAGAAAGAAAGAAAGAAAGAAGCAGCAGCCATCTGAGCTCTTTTTTTATTTTTTATTTTTTGGTTTTTCGAGACAGGGTTTCTCTGTGTGGCCCTGGCTGTCCTGGAACTCACTTTGTAGACCAGGCTGGCCTCAAACTCACAAATCCGCCTGCCTCTGCCTACCGAGTGCTGGGATTAAAGGCGTGCGCCACCACTGCCCGGCACCATCTGAGCTCTTTAAAAAATATTATTTCTTCATCAAGTAAGGGTCTCATTATGCAGGCAGGCCTTGAACTCAAAAAGACCCACCTTCATCTGCCTCCCAAGTGCTAGAACTAAAGATGTGCTGGGTCATGTGTAGCCCAAGTGAGCCTTAGATTTGATATGTGATTGACTATTGTTGTTTTTGGAAATTGATTTTTATTTCGAACTATGGTATTCTTGTTTGAATATATACACGTTGAATTCCAGTGCCTAAGGAGGCTAAAAGAGGGTATCCATGCACTCTTCTGGGATTGGAATTAAAGGCTGTTGTAAGCTGACATGGATGCCGGGAACAGTCCCTGGGTCTTCTTGTAAGAGTAATTCAAAGTCTTAACCGCAGAGCTATGTCTCCAAGCGCTGATCCTAAACTTTTGATGCTCCTGAATACATTCAGAGTGTTGGGGTATAGGTGTGCAGCCCACTATGCCTAGTGTATGTGGACCTAGGATAAACTCTAGCAACTGAACTGTGTCACCAGCCCCACAGTGCTTTTTGAATACCTTGGGCTCTTGTCACTAGCTTGGAAGCCTGGATGGGCTTTCAGGGATGCTCAGGGAAAATAGCCATTTGATCTCCCAGGTCTGTGCCAGCTCTTGCTCAGCTTGGGGGCTGGCTTGTCTTGGCTCCTCCACACCCAGCCAAGGACTTCCAAGTAGCGTGTGTTTACAGCCCTCGCCTAAGCTAAGAGGTCTGGGGTATTCGTCATAGATAGTATCTTTCCAGCAAACCTTTGTTTTTGAGGCAAGGTCTTGTGTAGCCCAGGCTTTGAACTTGCTGGACATCAGAAGATGACTTTGAACCCTCAGCTAACCTTTCTTGTATACTAAGTGCTGAGTACCATCATAGGGGTAGAAGATATACCACAGTGCAGAAAGACCCAGAACCTAGACAGACATGGTAGCACAGCACTTGGAGGAGCTGGGGCAAGGAAATAGCCAGCTCAAAGTCAGCCTGGGCTATGTAGCAAGACCTCTTTCTCCAAACACTAAATTAAATGAAATCTGGTGCTTGTAGAGCATGATCTACATGTAGAGAAACTGAGGCTGTAACTTGCTTGCTCCTTGCCTCACCTAATAAACTAAGGTGGATGCGAGGCAGGAAGAACAAGGGAATGCATGCCTCTCACTGAATTCCTGATGCAGCTAGTTAGAACACGTTTCCCATGTGAATGTATAAGCTCATGTAAAGTCAACCCCTTGACCTCAAGTCATCTAGCTCTTTGTCCTGCTTTAAGTTCTGAGTTTTCCAGTGCTGGTAGCTCTGGTACAGACAACCAAATGCCACCCAGGTCAGGTCATTTTGCACAGAGGACATTTTCAGCAGAGGGTTGGGTCCCACTTCCTGGATGATCTTGGACAAAACACTTCCCTTTTGGTGAAAATGGAGGCTAACCCTTTCTCCTTTGGGCAAGTCCTGAGACTTTTTGAGACAAACTCTCCTGTAGTCCTCAGGTAGTCGAGGATGACCTTGAACTATTGATTGTCCAGCCCACATCTCCCAAATGTAGTGATTCTGCACGTCCAGCCCCCTTGGGGCAGTTCTGATCGGAAACATCCTCAGGTCAACTCATTGGGCCAACTACACAAAAATAAAAGCAGTGTGCACAGTGCTGGTTTCCCAAGCGTGAAAGTTGAACACTCAAGGCTTCACTTCTGCAATGGAGTCTACCACGTCACCATATAAAGGGAGCAGCAGGCACTTTCTTTTCTTTATGGTCGCTCTATAAAACCGGCCCATCACATTTTAAAAAGACACCAAAAACATTCATTATAAGCATAGCGCTCAGAGGACAACTTGTTGGTTGCCGTTAGATCTCTCTTTCTACCAATGTGGCTCCTGGGGTTTGAACTCATTGCCAGGACTGGTGGCAAGCGCCCTTATCCACTGAGCAACAAACTTGCAGTCAGCGTTTTAGAAAACAGGAAATAGAGGCACAGACAGATGAAATAATTTACATCACCTCACACAGCAAGTAAGTAGCAAAGGCTGATGTTTAGCAGGATCCTGCTCGTTTGTTCATGGCCCATAGCCTCCAGCCTCTTACAATTTTTCATTGTTGCACCCGGACCTCCACATACTACAAAAACACCCTCATTACTTAACTATATATATCCTTAGACCTCACGATAGCAATAAAAAGAAATTAAGCTCGTCATAGTGACACACAAGTATAATCCTAACGCCTGGGAGGTGAAGGCAGGTAGAGCGCGAGTTCCAGGCCAGCCTGTGCTTCATAGCAAGACCTAGTTCCCCGCCAAACCCTAGTGCCGCCATGGAATCAACGATAAGACTTACAAAACAGATCAGCCAGTCGTTTATACGACGCATTTATTCGATACCTACTGTTGTGCACCAGGTTTTCTATAGCTCGGGAGAAACAAGGGCATGTGAGACCGGAACGTTAAGAAATCAGACCAGTTCTGTGCAGAAGGGCAGGCCGGTGCGGTCTGGGACGTGCTGAGCAGGGCTAAAAATGCCCGCTCACCAAGTGCTCTGGGAATAGACCTGTGAATCCAAGCGTCGCTCAAAGGATTTTTGAGCTTCGGATCTGCGCTGCCGGCCAGGCGTGAAGAAGCAGGCTATCTAGCAGGGCTAACCATAGTCCTTGCGCTACAGCGGCTCAAAATCCCCAGGCTCGGAGAGACTTTATACGCCACGTCTGGAGTCCAGGTCACCCCCAATCTCCCCATCGCCTGGCACCCTCTGGGTCCAACGCGGGGAAACACTGTCCCACCTCCTCAAGAAGCCTCGACCACACTATCTTTGCAAGTCTTCTGAAGTGCCTTGTGGAGCATCCTCCCTCAGAAGCCACCATCCTGGACCAGGGAGCACAACGGCCCATTCCTAGGCGGGCCTGGCGCAGGGATACGGACACGTATCAACCCTCTGGCTCCTCTTCCACCACCACCAACTCGAACACCAGCTCCAGGTTGCCGACCACAGCCCAGCAGACACCCAAGCAGCCCGGCCGTGCCAGGAGCAGGGGGCGGTGCCGACATTCCGTGCTCCCGCCCACAGAGTGTGCATCTTTTTATTGGCTATCAGATCTGCCGCTCTAGCGCTCTTTGCTACGATTGATTAGCTGCCACACTACAGGCGGAGCCTTCTGTGGCTCCTCCTCGTAGCTGGGCGGAGGGGAGGAAGAGGAGGAGGAAGAGGAGGGGGCGGGACACAAAACCAGCAAGGTTTTTTTTTTTTTTTTTTTTTTGCATTTAATTAAAAAAAATTTTTTTTTTTTTTTTTTTTTTTTTTGCATACCCGAGGGGCGCTCCCCGGAGCGGGGCGCGGGGCCGGGCCGCGCGGGGCCGCTTCGTTGCAAGGGCGGCGGCGGGCCCGGGCGCAGCGGAGCCGGGGCCCGCCATGCGATCAGGCAGTGCGCTGACCGGCCCGGCCGGCCGGCCCCTTCTGGGTCCTCCCTGTGCAGCCCGTGCGGGGCCGTCCCGGAGACCCCGCGCCGACGGCTGCTCAAACATCAGGGTGAGTTTCTCACAATGTAGCAATTTCTCTTTAAATCTCTTAACTCTCTCTACCTGCGAGTCGGGGCTGTGACAGGGCGCAAAAGCGAGGGGGGGAGTGGGGCTCGGCGGCGAGGGTGTGTGTGTTGGGGGGGGAGAGCCAGAGCTGGGGCCGAACCCACTCCCCCCCGACACTCCACACTCAGCCCCCCAACCGGGGCGCAGCGCCTGCTGCCGCTGCTCAGGCTGGATTTTTTTTTTTTTTTTTTTTTTTTGTGATCAGCGCCCACCACTATCCGCACACCCCCATCCCAGGTCTCTCGCGCCACCGCCGCCACCCCGATCTTGCAGAGAGCTCCCCCTTCATTGCTCCCCGATCTCAAACCTTGCGCCCCGGTTCCCTCCCTGGTCCTTCCCGGGATACAATGCAACGGAGGAGAGGGGCGAGCGTGAACGTCCCACGGGGGGGAGGGGCGGGGACCCCCCGCCCGCCTTGGGGACCCCCCTCCCTTCCTCGTGCTCCCCGCCTTTTCTGGGGAGAGCCAAGGGCCACAGAAAGGCAGCTCGATCCATCTCCCCTCCTGTCGCGCGTCCCGTGCGCCCCCTCCCCAAGTTCCTCTTGGGGGGTGCCAGGGAGAATCGGGGGTCCTCTGCAGGCTTGTAGGAAGAGATGAACTGGGATGCAGGCCACTGGGTCTCCCCTCTCCATCGTCCCTAAACAATGAGAGGAGTTGACTTGATTCTCCTATCCCCGGCAGAGAGCGTAGGGGACCCCCGCCCCTTCAGCTGGCTAGTCCTGCAGGAGGCCTGTTCCTAGGGATCAAAGGGAGGGAAAAAAGGGAGCCTTCACGCCTGTCACCTTCTGGGATTTGGGGCGGCCCCTGAACTCCAACTCCGTGGGCCTAGGAATGGGAGGCACCAGGCCCAGCCCGGGCACCGCGCTCCGGGTGGTGACCTTTAGACAAAGGCAGTCCTTTCCCCGGAGTGATCCCGGCCAGGTCCCTGCGGAAGGCGGCCAGGCCGCGGGCTTGGAGGGAGAGGGATGGAATAGGATGGATGGATGGATGGATGGATGGTTGGGTGGGTAGGTGGAGGAGGAGGGAGGAGGAGGTTTAGGACCATCTGGTT
This sequence comes from Mus musculus, assembly GCF_000001635.26. Lineage (NCBI taxonomy): Eukaryota > Metazoa > Chordata > Mammalia > Rodentia > Muridae > Mus > Mus musculus. The sequence continues at coordinate 16,046,789 of NC_000073.6, read as the reverse complement.
TTCCCATCGCCTTGGCTGCCCCACACTGCTTCCTCGGCTCCTGTCACCGGCAGCCGCGGGGAGACAAGGGACCAGGGAGCTACCCAGCCAGGCCTTGGGCCTCCGCCAGCCGGAGGACCGGGCGACGAGCCGCGGGAGGGCGCGGGCTCGGGCGACCGCGGTGATTGGAAGGCATAGTGGCTCCTTCCTCTCCGCGCCCCTTTGTTTTTGCTTTGTGGTTCTGAGCAGCTGAACGTCCCTGGAGGTGGGGTCAGAGGCTGCCGGGTCAGCTCTCCTGGGGAAGTCTTGATGACAGGGCCCTCGAGGTCCCCAGCCTCTACACTTGCATTTGGTACCCCACCCCCAAGTCTTAAACCTCTAGCCCCTTTTGTCGCTACCCCCAACGTAGTGTCAGAAAAATATGGAGATGTGTGAACATCCAAGACTCTGGGCTGAAAGTCAAGAGATCTTTGGCACACAGCCCCTCCCCACACCTGCACTCTAAGTCCACTCTGACCCAACCCCCAAGATGAGGAAACAGGGGAAGCCACGCTTAGAGACCACCCCTTTCCTAGGCGGCCCCACGGGACTTATCAGTTGTTTACCTCAGTACCGTGCCTTCCTCTGTAACTCCCCCACCCCCCAGAAGCCGGAAATAACCACTCTACCCTGGATTGGTTACTGCTAAATGCCTTCCATCCTGGCTACAGTCTGAGGAGTGAGCACAGTGAGTGTTCCCGTTTTCCAGGCAGGCTCACTGAGGCCTAGAGTAGTTAAAGGGCTAGTTTAAGGTCACACAGTTGGGGTCACTTGAGCCCCAATTCACAACATCCTAGAGTTTATACAGCCTAGCTCAAAACCAGTTGGTCCTCACTTTGTGTTACTTTGTCCCTTTGACTTAAGTGGACTTGGGTTTGGGAGAAATCTGCCAGATGTTTTCCCTGAAGAGTTGGTTTGGCAGAAGAGGATGAGGGCTCAGTCGTTTTCATCTGTGTCTGGTGTGTGTCAGGATAGGGCTAACCCAGGGCTAGCTGGATGAAGGCTTGGCATCGCTTGGGATCCAATGCCACTTCATCTGACTTAGCTTGATTGCTGTTGTTGGACTGTAAGGAGGGAAGCTGACCTGATTGTCTGACTGAGGCTGTTGTAGTGGTTTCTGCTCCTCTGGCCTGGGACCCACATGGTGTCTTGATACAACTGTCAAAGAACTTGGATCTCACACCAGGCCTAACCTTACTTAGGCAGGTCTGTAACCTGCTTGGCTCTGTCACCTCCTCACCACATACTGGAAGTTCTTTGACTTGACTCGGAGGTAGGGAAAGAAGTAGCCATCTAAGTCTTAGATGTTTGGGGTAAGGACGACCTGTGTGGTGGAGGGGTGGGCCGTGCGAAGTTGAGCAGACAGAGAATACAGTAATCAGTGGCTGGGGTGTGCTCACTAGAGGGAAGTTTACTGTCCCCAGTAAGGGAGGTGATATGGGTGGTGTCCTTTTTACAGGAAAGTAAACTGAGGCTCCTTGGCTAAGTTGTGCTGGCCAAGTTGCAAGTTTGTCGTGAGGCATAGACGAGGGTCTGAGTCTAGGGTTGTTGCTCCCCCACTGATCTCTTCCTTTCATAAGGATAACATAACTTAAGTAAGGGCTGGGCACACCAGGAGGAGAGGGGCTATTGGGAACACTGACTTTAGAGATTCAGTATGCCTGAGAGGAAGTGCCCATTTGGGGAAGATGGGAGAAACTTAAATTAGATCTAAAGAGGGACAGTCCTGTGTCTTGCCTACTGTGTACTTGTTTGCTTGCTTTCCTTCCCAGAAGCCTCTGCCACCTTTGCTAACTTTTCCTGGGATATTGGGGTAGGGGTTCCCTTAGCCTCTGGAAGGGCCAGGAATCAGCTCAGCATCAAACCTTGGGGTCACAGGAAGGATGGGGGGAAGGAGGTTCTCGGGCATATGCGGGGGTTTCCTAGCCCCAAGGGCAGCTCCCGCTCTTCATTCCCCATTCCTGAGACTTCCTTGACTCCTAGTCTCAAGAATGCAGAGGGTGTCTGGGGGGTTGGGGGGGATGTTAATTGGAAACAGAAAAGCGTGGCATTCTTTCAAGGAGCTTGGGCTTCAAGGAGCCAGGCCTGCCCTCCAGTCCCCCTCACCATCCAGCCGGTCAGGAGCTGGGGTGGGAGGCCCAGGTCATCTCATCCTGGTCTCTTCCCCTGATTCTTGAATGCAGCCAGGAGGAGCCTTGCACCTGGCTTCCTCTCCCCAGCAGGGTCATACACCCCCCTTACCCTCTGCTCGCCATTTTTTTTTTTTTTTTTTTTGTCCCCAGCTATGAAAGATACAGCCCCACCATAGCCTCAAGCAAGGTTGGGAAGTGCTGAATTGAGTGGTCCCTAAGGACTCCCACCCCCCAATTCCTTCTGTGCCTGTAGCAGCCCCTGTTTAACTGTTCCCAATTGACTGAAGCCTTTGTGTCTCCAGGACAGACACGGTCCCCCGTGAGAGGGCCTGAGGAGCTTTCCAAAGGCATTTTAGTTTGGGAACAATGAATTTTGTGTATGAGTTATATGTATTCAGGTGGTGGCTGGGGAGGGAGAGTGCCTTTGTTTCTTCAATTGTTTCCAGCTAAACTTGCTGGGGAGTTGGGGTGTGTGTGTGTGTGTGGGACTGTTGATGGATCAGCCCTGGGATCAGTGCGTTTGCTGGAAGCCAGGTCAGCAGGAGAATTGCTCCCTGCAGCAGGGCTTGATTAATTCTGTCTGGTGGCCTGAGAGACTCTTAAGGAGGAAGTTTGAGCTGTTTTGCTCTTTCCTCCCTGATTCTGATGTTTTATTTGTTTTGGTTTTGTTTTTGCTTTTATTTATTTATATACTATCTCCAATTGCTGAGATTCTGTCACACCAGATTTTTTTGTTGTTATCAAGGCAGGGTTTCTGTGTGTAACAAATCCTGGCTCTCTTGGACTTGCTTTGTAGACCAGGCTGGCCTCGAACTCACAGAGATCCACCTGCCTCTGCCTCTGGAGTACCTGGATGAAGGGTGTACACATCCTCCACACTTGGCTAGTTTCATTTTCTGAAGTGACCAATACCTAAAGGACAGATTAAAAAAACAACAACAACAACAAAACAAAAACCTGAAACAGAAAGTTACGGTTGTTCTCCTGCTGTCCAGCCTCCTCCCAGCGCCCCCCACCTCCAGCTTCCTCCCCCTAGCTTCCTCCCTGGGGATGACGTCTCAACTCTGGGTCGAGCGTGTACGCTTGCCTCCCAAGAAACTCAGTTTGTACAGCTTGTACCACATTCTATTGCTCAGTTCTTTGCTTTTTCACGTTATCTTCCTAGAACACCTCCTGTGTAGCTTTTCCATCTTGGGAGGGGGCTCTGTGATATTCCACTGGCTAGGCAAGACATTGTTTCCTGTGATGGTGTGGCTGTGTGCATTGCCAACCTCCTGGATCAAGGCCTGGGATTTGTCTCCTGGTAGCTCTCAGAGATGTCTGGGATGCTGCCCTGTAAGGAAGTCATTGTCCATCCTGGCTGTTCTCATCCAGTCTGTCTGCTGAGCTGCCTTTACGAGCTTGGCAGTATTTGTATTCCAGGACATATTTGCTTTATTCCCCTGCTCAGAACCTGTATCACATGTGTAGTACAGAGCAGAACCTTGGCTCTGGAACCCAGTTGTGGGTCTGAATTTCATGTCTGTAACTTGCTACCCAAATGGGGCTTGCTGGCTCTAGTCCTGTTTCTTCTCCTCCATGAAACCTGGGACCAGCTCTAACCGGTAGCTGTGAGGAAATGCAACTCGGGTGAAGTTCATGAGTCACTATGTCTGGGGTCTGTACCATTTCAGCCAGTTCTTTTTCCAAGCAGCCTTTTCAACCTAGCTGGGCTGGGAATTCTATAATAGGTAGGCACAAAACAGGGTGCCAGATTTCTCAGTGCTGAATCTGGAATCCAGGGTCTCATTGCATGCTAGTCAGCCATACCTTTAGCCCCTGGCTGGGGGATTCTAGGCAGGGGCTCTACCACTGAGCCACACCTCCCTGACACATCTTTTATTTTAAATTTTGTTGTCCATAGGAATGCTGGCATTACAGATGCTCGCCACCTTGTTTGGCGCCTACATAGGGTTCAGGGACTGAGTTCAAATTGTCTGCCTTGCACAGCCATCTCCCAGGTCCCAAGGTTTTGTGAACTTTTTTTGTTGTTGTTCAGCTCCCCAGTAGCTAGGATGCCAGCTCTGTGCCACAACATCAAGGTCTTCTTATATCTTACACAAGCTGTGCCCTTGAACTCCACCCAGCCCCCCCCCCCCAGCATTGGCACGGTATTGTACTCTGTGTGTATAGGAACTTAGGAGTGTGTATGTGGTAAGTGTGCATATGTGCACATTTGTGTGCAAGTGCAGAGGCCAGAGGGAGGTCCCAGGCATCCTGCTTTATCATTCCCCTTACCTTACTCTCCGAGACAGGGACTCTCAGCCTGGAACTGGTTGGCAGCCAGGAATCCCTGTGTTCTGCTCCCGCCATTCCTTTCCTTCAGTGCTGGAGCTTCGCATGGCCATACCTGGCTTTTCACCACATCCTCATGCTTGCACAGAGTAGTACCCCTTAAGCAGCCGAATCACCTCCCCAAGCTCAGTCTTGCTCTTGATTATGTATTTGTTTATTGGGGGGGGGGGGAGTACAGGAGTGAGCCTTGCATTTATTTATATGTTTGTTTCTGGTTATTTGTTTCTGGTTATTTGTTTCTGGTTATTTGTTTTTGAGACAGGGTTTCTCTGTGTAGCCTTGGCTGTCCTGGAACTCACTCTGTAGACTAGGCTGGCTTCAAACTCAGAAATCCGCCTGCCTCTGCCTCCCAAGTGCTGGGATTAAAGGCGTGCGCCACCACCGCCCGGCCTGTTTGTTTGTTTATTGTATGTGTGGAGGTGTGGGAGTGCCACAGTGAATGTGTGGCGGTCTGAGAACAACCTCCAGGGGAGTCACTTCTCTCCTTTCACTATATGGGACCTGGGGATCAAATTCAGGCCATCAGCCTTGGCAGTGTGGGTGTGTTTAAAGTTTTTATTTTTTAATTTTTAATTTTCTATATAGGGGTCTCACTATTTAGCCCTGACTGACTTGGGACTCGCTGTGTAGACCAGTCTCACAGAGATCTGCCTCCTGAGTGCTAGGATCAAAGGTGTGCACCACTAAGCTTGACTGGAAAAAAATAAAGTTTTCCAGCCAGCCCGTCAGTTTATTCATGGTGTACTCATCTTTAAAAGTGTTAATTACGTTTATTTATGTAGAGGTTAGAGGACAGATTGTCAGGTGCCATCTACCATGTGTTTCTGAGGATATAATTCAGGCCATCAGGCTTGGTGGCTTGGTGGCACTGAGCCATCAGAGCAGGCCAGGTATTGGCACTTGAAGTGGAGGGCACCAGTCAGCAGTTATGGTGGTCACAGATCAGCAGCCTCAGTTGACTTCTGGGTCACAGAGCTTCCCTCTGCTTGGATGGCTGTGATGTTTAAATGGCTGACTTGCAGAAGGCTTCCAGTACAAGCCTTACCTCTGAAGGAGGCTCCTGTGCTTGCTTTGGTGTAATTATTTTTCACATTTTTATTTTTTAATTAATAGACGTGGGAGGTGGTGGGATTGCACTTGTGAGTGCAGTGCCCAGGAAAGTCAAAGGTGTAATGTCCCCTAGAGCTGGAGTTAGTTTTGAGCCAACTGAAGAGGGCGCAGAGAATTGAAGTTGGTGAATTCGAGGTTTCTGGATAGACTTTTAACCCCTGAGCCGTCGCTCCAGCCCAGATTCTCATTTTCTATTAGAGAAATTTGAAAGCAACCACTCCAAGTTCAAAGTAGCATAGCCTGTCCAGATGTTCCTGGAACATTTTTTTTTCCTGATTCTTTCTTTGGTCTGTTACCCCTGCTCCACAGTGCATAAATCATTTTTTACTTTTGCTGGGGTGTTTCTGCTGAGTTTTCAGTGAGATCATATTCATTCACGTGGTGGTGTTTGTTGTATTGTTTCTGGGGTCCAGACTCCATTTCACCTCCTCCAGGGGACGGCCTATGCTTTGAGAAGTGGGTGGCTGCATTCAGTCCATTTCTTTGGTGGGGAAAACAGATCACAGGTCATGAGGGTTTGGGCTTGCTTATCCATTCTCCAAGGTTCCCCATTTTGGGACATTAGTGATTTCTCTGTCTTGATCTCACCCTATGGGCCATTGTCTGATTGCCTAGGTTTAGGGGTTCATACCTTGGGTGTATGGAATGTAGGGCACAGGTGCAGATATTGTCAGAAGAAATTGTTCCCATTTGTTAGGCCTGGTGGTGTGGGCCCAAAATCCCAGCTACTTGCAAAGTTGAAGCAAGAGAATCCTGAATTTGAGTCCTACCTGGGCTCCAGAGGAAGATCAAAGTTAGGCTGAGAAACTTAGTGAGACTGTGTTAGAAAAAAAGAAAGCGGGTCTGAGGGTGTAAAGTACAGTGCAGTGCCTGGAATCTCCCTGTAAGAGGTGGGGCTGAGACCCAGCAGCAAGAAGGAGGCCCTGATTTTGATCCATTGTAGCATGCACACACAAAACAAATACATTCAAGAAAAACAACAGAAGAATGGTTCTCATCAAGGAGAGTGGAAGAAGGGGGCTGTAGCCTCTGCATGGTAGTATGTCCCTTGGAAGCCTGAGTGTCTTAGTCAGGGTTTCTATTCCTGCACAAACATCATGACCAAGAAGCAAGTTGGAGAGGAAAGGGTTCATTCAGCTTACATTTCCACATTGCTGTTCATCACTGAAGGAAGTCAGGACTGGAACTCAAGCAGGTCAGGAAGCAGGAGCTGATGCAGAGGCCATGGAGGGATGTTACTTACTGGTTTGCTTCCGCTGGCTTGCTCAGCCTGCTCTCTTATAGAACCCAAGACCACCAGCCCAGGGATAGCACCACCCACAATTGGCCCTCCCACCCTTGACCACTAATTGAGAAAATGCCCTATAGCTGGATCTCATGGAGGCATTTCCTCAACTGAAGCTCCTTTCTCTGTCCAACTTGTGTCAAGTTGACACAAAACCAGCCAGTACACTGGGTCATCTGCCTGGGGTTTTAGTTAGACCTGGCTCTGCCTCTTCTAGTTCTGTGGCTAGGTGACAAGGCTGGTCATTTCCTTAAAACCTAGGGTGGGGAACCAAAAGCATGAGAATGATAAGACTCGCTTCTCTTGAGAGCCCCATTATTAACTGCAGTCTTGTGCGACCAAGTGTTCTGCATGTGCCAGGCTCCGCACCAGCACTGGGAGTGGAGTGTGTTGGGGGACAGAGTCGCTCTTTCTGCAGTTTGATTGAGTCAGAGAAATAAATGGTGGATGACTCAGGACACCCTCTATCACATACACCCCCCAGCCAGCCTCAGCTGCCTTTGCACCCTTCTGGTTGCCAGCTCCGTCCTTCCCTCTGCTTGTAGGGAGCTTATGATTCTTCAGTGACCCTTCCCTAGTTTCTTCTCTAGCAGACTCGGGGGCCCAGTGAGCCGAGATACCTGTCTAATGCGATGGGACTGTTGCTAATGACCCTAGGGACCTTGAAAGAGCCTACGGGGAGCCTTGCTATCTCAGCATCCCAGGGTACCTAAAGATGAGGTCCGAGGGCCCCCTTGTATCCTGAACCAGGTGTGGGCATTTCTGTAGCTTGTCTGTCCAGTTATATGGTGGGCTGGCTTCCACAGCTTGGAGCCCACCAATGCACTGAACATTAACTTTTCTATGCCTCTCCTGGGGTACACATAGTGCCTTGAATGCTTGGTGTAGAGGGGAGAGGTCTCAGGGGGGCTTGGTAGCTCCCAAGGCTCCTCATGCTGGCTCCTCTACTTCATAGTTTCAGTTATTTAAATTGAGCAAGAGGGGTGAATACAGGCATGATGGTAAAAATCTGTTGTCCAGCATTTAGAAGGCTGAAGGAGGATTACAAGGTAGCATGGGCTACAGAGCAAGTCCGTCTCAGAACAAACACCCTAAAAATCCCAGTGTTGTAACACATGCTTAAATCCACTTGGTAGGTGGAGGCAGGAAGATCAGGAGTTCAAAGCTATCTTCAGCCATGTAGCAAATTTGAAGCCAGACTTGGGTACAGAAGACACTGCCTCACAAAATAAAACAAATACGAACAGCAAAAATGGCTCAAAAGTACCTTCCCGGTTTAGAGAGATGCATCTCTGAAAGTTGTTCCTCACGAGCATATGGACGCGTGTTAGAATCTGAGCGCTCCCATCAGAGGCTGGGCATGGCCACTCCCATGGCAGTAACCCAGGCATAGGGCTGGTGCTAGGGGCATCATATCAGGGCTTAGCTCCAGGTTCAATGAGAAACCCTGCCTCAAAAGAAAAGAGTAAGGCAGATACTGGGCAGTGGTGGCACATGCCTTTAATCCCAGCTCTTGGGAGCCAGAGACAGGAGGATCTCTGGGAGTTCAAGGCCAGCCTGGTCTACAGAGCAAGTTCTAGGACAGCCAGGGCTACTCAGAAGCCATATTTCAAAAAAAAAAAAAAAAACAAAAGGAGGAGGAGGAGAAAGAGATGCAGGTGGAGGAGGAGGAAGAGATGCAGGTGGAGAAAACAGGTGGAGGAGGAGACATTGTCAGTGGCAGAGAGTGGTGGAGCAGGGCACTTCATGTTCTCCACCAGCCTTGGGCACCAGCACACACATGTACACAGACACAAACTACACACACAGGGTAGGGCCTGGCTCAGCTTGCCTAGCTGTGAACAAAACTCTGGGTTTCATCCCTGGTATCTCAAACTGAGCATGGTGAAGCAAGCTTATTATCCCACCACTTGGGAGATGGAGGCAGGAGGATGAAAAGGTCAAGATTATTTCCAACTTCATAGAAAGTTTATGTCCAGCCTGAGTTACATGAGCCCCTGCTTCAAAATAAAATATAAACACCTTGCATAAACCATCTTCAGAGAAATAAGATTCATAAACGTCTAGTAGATGGTTAATTGTTCCATTTTTAAATTTTATTGTTGTGGTGTGTGGGTATACACGTGTCATGGTAGAGTTGTAAAGGTCAACAGACGGCTGGGTAGTCTGTTCTTTCTTCTTTATGGTGTTTCAAGACTTGAACTCAGATCTCCATACTTGTTCAGCAATCACCTTTACCCACCAAACCATCTCGTCAACCCTAATTGTTCTATTTCATTTCTGTTGCTATTAATCTTTTACTATGCCGAACTTACAAGTTAGACTTTATTGTAGATATATATGTACATAGAATATAGAATTTTCATATATTGTTTATATATTCTTGTTTGTTATTGATATAAATAAATGATATATTAATTGGGTTAATTTATATACTAATTAATATATGTGAAAGGCCTATCAATAGTGTCTGGAACCATCCTCTAGATGCCTTGGACTTTCTGCCCCTCAGGTAATGGAGGACTGTTGCAAATCCTTATTAGCATTTCTTGCTGGGGTGTAATTTACATACAATAAAATATACAAAGTCCACACTTGTTTTCTGACAAGTCTTGGCCATAGTGTAAGTCACACCTCATGAAGACACAGCACATTCCTGGCCACACCCAGCTAGCATCCTCCCAGCAACTGTCCCTGATGACTGTCATCCTGGCCACAGCCACTGTTTCACAGTTGTGGAATGCCACCTGTAGAATGGTATCCTTCAGCGTGTTGGTAGACACAGGGTCTCATGTAGTTTGTCCCTCCTGTTACCTCCTAAGTGCCGGGATTACGGACAGGCACTGCCACGCCTGGCTGTCCTTCAGGTTGAGTGCCTTCTACGTGTGTTTATGACATGAGTTAGTATGTGTGCGGGCATGGACTTGCCAATGCATATATGTGTGTGGAATTCAGCGCAATCTGGGGTGCCCATCCTTGCCTTACACCTGGTTCGAGGTACCGTTTCTTGTTTTGCCAAGGTAACAGGCTCATAAGCACTCAGGGATTCTTGTGTTCCCACCTCCCATCTTACCACAGGATCACAAGAAATACAGATATGTGCTACTGTGACCACCCTTACTTGGGACTTGGCCGGGGGCGGGAGGGGGGGCGGGTTCGAACTCAGAGCCTCACACTTATTCAGCCATCACTTTACTTACTAAGCCATTCCATCAGCCCCTAGGGTGAGCGCATTTTGCTCAGTATCACTTTGTAGACTCACAGCCTAGATCAGGGGTATGTGGTATGTAGCTGTCCACACGAACATGTGTGTCCCTTTGGATAGAGGCCAGAGGTTAACAGCAGGTAGTTTCTCAATACCTCCACTTTCTTTTTTCCTTTAAATTTTATACTTACAGTTATTTTAAAATCACACCCTTTTTTTTTTTGGTGTGATTCCAGGCAGGGGCTCTACCACCGAGCCATGCCCTCTGCTCCTCACTGGGGGTCCTAGGTAGGGGCTCTACCGCTGAGCCACACCTTCAGTCTTCCCTTTTCTTTATAACTTGGGACAGGTTCTCACTAAGTTACTGTGGCTGGCAATTAAATTGCAGTCCTACTTTGGTCTCTTAAGTGCTGACACCATAGGCTTCTGTCAGGTTTGGCTCGAGGCTCACTACTTTATTTGTTAGAGTTCCTGGCATCTTACTTGGATGAACAGAATTTTCTAGAGTCCACCCAGACCTTTTCCTTCCTGGGTATGTCCCTTTCCATGGCTTTGTACTTTAACTTAGAGTTTAAAAAAAAAAAGTTAAATTTGTGTCTGGATATTGTGTGTGTGTTTGCACGCACACCACTATGTGTATTGAGGTCAGGTGACAAACTTTGCTCCACTATGTGGTCCACAGGGATGGAATTCAGGTGGTTACGTTAAGTGGTCAGCGCCTTCACCTGCTGAGCCATCTGGCTGGCCCTACCTCTGATTATTAAGAAGCCTGGAGCTGGCTGTGCCCCCTTTTGTTGCTGGAAAACATCAAGCCAACTTCTGTGCCTAAATTAATATCCTCTCTCCAACATAGCAGAAGTACAAGATAACTATTTATCTCAATACAAATACAGGGAGGGACAGGGGTTCCAACTAAGAATGCTTGCTGCTTTAATGTGAGGACCAACATTCAAGACCTAGCACCCGTGTCAGGTGGCTCAGAAGTGCTTACAGTGTCAGCTCCATACACTCAACACAGCTACACACATGCATAAAGAAAAACACAGTAAATTATACCGTGTGCATGTGCTGAGTGGGGGGGGGGGGTGGTTTAAGGTGATTGGTTTGCAAGAATGGGGACCTGAGTTCAAGCCCTAAAACCCTAGTTAAAAACAAAACAAAAACAAAAAGCAAAAACAAACAAAGAAAAAAGAAAAAAGAAAAAAAAAAAAAAAACAGACGCTAGAAGATGGGAATTCCAGGCCAGCCTAGGCTACATAGCAGATTCCATCTCAAAACATAAAAAGAATAGAATCACATGTGATGTGTGTACTAGTCCAGGTCCGTATGTGCACCGCTGTACATTATATGATCAGTTATGATACATCCAGAACCGTAAGGGAAGTGCGCAAACAAAATTCTACATCTACCTGCTCAGGCGTCCCTGTCACCTCAGCTGTTCTGGCCTGCGGTCACTCATCCTTTGCTGTCCCTGCAGATGGCTCTGTGTGGAGATTTTGCTGGGTGTAAAGGCTTATATCCCTCCTTGTGTCTTCCTCCCCCAGCTGCCTTTCAGATACCACGTGTGCACGCTTTTCTCTGTCTCATGTTCAGTGGCTCGCAGACACTGCTTGACTCAGTAGTAGAGCATTTTGCTTCCCCCCCCCCTTTTTTTATTTTTTTTGGTTTTTCGAGACAGGGTTTCTCTGTATAGCCCTGGCTGTCCTGGAACTCACTTTGTAGACCAGGCTGGCCTCGAACTCAGAAATCTGCCTGCCTCTGCCTGCCCAGTGCTGGGATTAAAGGCGTGCGCCACCACCGCCCTTAAAAAACCTTTTATCACATTTATTTACTGATTTGAGTTTATGAAGAGGGAGTGCATGCCATAGCACATGTGTGGAGATCAAAGAACAATATGCGTTGGTCATTTTTCTCGTTTTTTGTTTTTGTTTTTGTTTTTGTTTTTTTTTTTTACCCTGTGGTCTTGGGGAATCGAACTCAGGCCCCTGTGCTTAGCTGCAAGCACCTTTTACCTGCACAGCCATTTTACCTGCCAGTAGAATATAGTTCTCAATGCATGAGACCTGGGGTCATCCTCAGCACTGGAGTAATGGTTTGGGGTGGGGGGAGTGGTAAATGAGATGAAGTAGTTGAAAGAAATCTACAGTTTAGATTCCCAGGTTATTTCTGGCCGTCTGTCTGTTCCAGAGACAGAGAATTGACTTCTTCAAAGTCCAGTGCCAAATTGCTACCAGAGTTGAGATTTGCTGCTAGTTAATTCTAATACTGAAGTGTCCATTTTCCTGGCCTGTGGTGTGTGCCCCTCTCGGGTATGGTGAGGCAGAACTTTGCCTTCCGGGCAGATGAGGAAGGCGTTCTGGATCTGTATTCCTGGACCGGTTCAGGAGGTGGCTTCCATCTGGGTTATGCACCCTGGTAGCTTCTTGAAGCTGAGTGTTCTCTGCAGGCACTGGGCACAGTGGCTAGCCATGAGAAGACTCCCCTGGCCTGAGGGATTTTGATCAAAGCCACCAGGAACTTTTCAAGGGAGGATGGGCCTGGTAGATGGAACTGGACATGCGTGCTGTGGTTTTGTGGACGGGAATCAGAGAGCTAGTATCTAGCATGAGCCAAGGCCACAGGGATGAGTAGCTCATAGGTGGGCTTGCACGTGGTATGAGGGGCAGCCCTTCCATAAGAAAGCTCAGTCACCCCTGAGTTGGCAAAGGGAGGCAAGGGTGAGGCTGTGTGAGGGCAGCTCCCAAAGAAGGGACGCCTGGCTGAGAATCCTTCCCAGGCTGTGTACTTGTGGGGAGGAGAGTCTCACCCAGGTGTGAAGGTCAGAGGCTCCTCCTGAACAAAGTAGGGAGTTTCCAGAAGCCTCTTGGCTCAGAGGGACTAGGGTCAGGTTTCCTGGGTTAGAGCAGGTGTTCTGGAAGCTCTGGGTCAGGAAGGGAACCAGCCTGGGCCACTGTTAGGAACCCAGGAAGGTGGGAGGATGGGCCCTGTGGGGAGGCTCAGTGAGGCTAGAAGATAGAATTCAAGGCCATCCTCAGTTATATAGCAAACTCCCTGAAACAGTATCTCAAGAAAAGTCAGGGAGTGGGCAGCAAGGTGGCTCTGTAAAAGATGCTTGCCACCAAGCCTGACCCCCTGAGTTCAGCCTATGCGATCTATGGTAGAAGGAGAGAACCAACTCCCACTCCACTGGTTGCCCCCTGACCTCCACATAACACATTGTGCACACTGTGCATTCATACACATACACACATACATATAAAAGGGGGAAAGAAGGAATGAGTGAGGGCTACCTGGGTGGGTAGAGGGCAGGCAGAGGCAGCTATGAGGCTGGAAAAACCCCTCTTTTGGCTCTAGGTTCTCTGAGGTAGAGATCCCTGGCCTTCCATCCAAAGTCCTTGTACCTGGCTCCTTTCCCTGGCCTTATCTCCAGCCCTTTTATCTGCTTTCCCCACACCCAGGCTCCCAGCTCCTTCACTCTCACCTGTCTCTACTGGGCTGTGCCCAGGGCCACTTCCCCATGCTCTACTGCTGGCTGCTTAAGCAGGCATCTGCCCACAGCCCCCTGCTCTGTTGGCACAGAAGTCTCTCCTACAGGCCCTCCAGGACCTAACACGTCATTCAGTCCTTACTTACTAAGCAGAAGAAGCTACACCTAACTTTCACACAGGTTGTGGGTGTAGAGGACACCCCGGTCAAGTTCTAAGAGTCTGCAGGTTTCTGGAGTGTATGAGAGGAAATGGTGATAGAAGGTTCTGGAAGAGGCAGGGGAGTGTGGGGCTGAGTTGAGGAGAGCAGCTTTCTCACAGGTTGGCTGCTGGGGCCCCTGGGAATAACTAAGGCCACCCTGGTGGAAAAAACCACTTAGGAGGTCTTCCTGCTTGGCCTGCCTCAGGAGCCTCTGTTTCTTTGTGCCTTCTATAAGTACATGGTAGTTCCGAGGTCTTCAGATTCCTTTTAGGGGTCCTCAATAGAAAAACACATCTAGAGCCAAGCGTGGTGGCACATACCTTTAATCCCAGCACTTGGGAGGCAGAGGCAGGTGGATTTCTGAGTTCGAGGCCAGCCTGGTCTACAAAGTGAGTTCCAGGACAGCCAGGGCTACACAGAGAAACCCTGTCTCAAAAAACCAAAAAGAAAACCACATCTATAGCTGTATACCCTCCAGGTTTTTTCTTCTGAAATAGGGTCTTACTGTGAAGCTAGATAGGCTTACCACAGACTCACAGTGATGCCCCTGCCTCTGCCTGCTGAGTGTTGAGATTAAAGACATGTACTATCATCCCTGGTCCAATATGGGGAAAGGATTTTGGGCTCCTTTCAATGAGACAGGAACTCCTGTAGCCCAGCTCTTGACCTCACAGTACAGCCAAAGATGACCTTGAGTTGCTGAACCTCCTACTCCCAAATTAACTGCCACACCCAGTTCATGTTCTCCTTGGAATCAAACCCAGGTCTTCACTCTACCAATGGAGCTATAGCTTAGCCCTGTCTAAGGGTTTTATCTAGAATCTAGATTGGGACAGCCTGAGTTGGCTCTACCTGGTCTATGTCTGGGATACATCTTTTTGGAAAAGACTTGGAGTATTGTGCTGTTACAGTTGCATTTAGTAGTTTGGTTCAGAAGTGCCTTATTTCACAGAGGAGGAAACTGAGGCATGGAGATGATCATTGCCTAGCTGGGTATCATTGTCCTCGTCGTCGTCGTTGTCTTCGTCGTCATCGTCATCATCATCATAGTTGTCATCATTATCACAACACACATACCTTGCCAATGTTTATTCACAAGCTATTAGATCAGGTTCTAGTTCTCAGGTCCAAGGCCAGAAAACCCAAAGCCACTTTGGAAATTAGCTTACTTTTCTTACCTCTTGACCCTAAACCATGGTTGGTGCAGTTCAGAAGCTCCTGTCCCTTGTCCTTAATGCCTTGGTAACCTGTGGTTATGGGAATTGATCCATGGTCAACAGCCTACTGGAGTCCCTAGATATATGTGAGGGCACCTCCTCCTACTAAGGGCTGGTGACAGATCGATGTGCAGAGAACAAAGGCCCTACCCTCCCAGCTTGGTTTCCAGCTAGAGAGCCCTACTGCCTTCTTGGTAGTCGGAAGGATGACACTCTGGGTCACCAAAGCTCTGTGTTCCTCCTCACAGTAACTGATGTTATAGACATCAAAATTCATTCCCTGGCCACCCAATGTATAGTGGCTCTTGACATTAAGGGACAGTTTAGGCAGTCCAGGAGCATCTGCCCTGTGAGTTGGGGTAGGGATGGGAAATGTAGACTTCAGGTTTGGATTGACTGCTGATCCACACCGCCCCCTGGGAGGGTGGCTGTGGAATTTAATTCAGTTGTGGAATTTAGTTCCGATGACATAAGGACCCTGCCAGTTGCTCTCTGTCCCAGCTGTTGTTGCTGTTATTATTACCGAGTTTTTGCCACTTGATACTGTACCTGCCTTGAAATAGACAAAGTTAGGCTGTAGCTCAAGGGCCTCTAACGTTAATGTACTGACACACTCCTTGGAGAGCCTGGTAGCCTGGGGGCTCTGAGACACTTGCAGGCAGGTCTCAGACAGAGAGATTCTTTCTGTCCTTCCCTATGGAAAGGTGTATTTTGGCTCACAGTTCAAGGATGGTGCCTAGCAGGAGGAAGTAAGCATGGCAGGAGTGTGAGGCAGCCTGCCGCAGTCCGTCCGTCACATTGTCTACGCGGTCAGGAAGCAGAAAGAAAGGAGCGCTGGCTGGCGCTTGCCTCGCTTCTCTTTTTTATTCAGTTCAGGACTCCAACCCAGGGAATGGTGCTCCCACACACCCAGGGAATGGTGCTCCCCACATTCGGGGTGAGTCTTCCTGCTCACAGTCTCAACCTGGAGTCCTGTAATTCTAGATTGTCAAGCCGACAGTCACTGTCAACCATCACAAGTTCACTCTTTGTCAGCTAAGCACCCAAAGATACCAATTAAAACAGATTTTCTTACACTCATTTGTATGAATGTCAGTGGCGCTCATGCCATAGCACAGTGTGGAGGTCAGAGAAAAACTTGCAGGAGTCAGTTCTCGCTTTCCACTATGTGGGTTCTAAGATTTGAACGCCCCAGATTGCTAACCCTGACTGCAGGCGCCTATACCAGCTTAAGTCATCTCACAGTCCCCAAAGATAGTTAAAGATTTCTCTTTAATTGTGTGTGCATGCCCATTCAGTCCTTGCAGAGGCCAGGTATCAGATTCCCTGGAGTCACAGGAGGCTGTGAGCCACCTGAATACAGGTTGTAGGAATTGGACTGGGGTCCTCTGGAAGACATGAGCCATATGTGCAGCCCAAAGATAGTACTTGTTTTTGTTTGTTTGTTTGTTTGTTTCTTGAGACAGAGTTTCTCTGTGGAGCCCTGGCTGTCCTGGAACTCACTCTGTTGTAGACCAGGCTGGGCTTGAACTCAGAAATCCGCCTGCCTCTGCCTCCCGAGTGCTGGGATTAAAGGCGTGCGCCACCACACCTGGCGATAGCACTTTTTAAAACAGCTTTTTTTTTTTTAACAGCTTTTAGCTAGCTAATTCATGTGTGTGCACGTGTGTGCGCGTGTGCGTGTGTGTATACACATGTATAGAGGTATTCTGAAAGCTCCTGGAGCTGAAGTTACAGGCAGCTCTGAGCCATGTAACATGAATTCTGGAAACTGAACCACAACACAATCCTCTGGAAAAGCAGTAACTTCTGAGTGATTTCTTCATCCCCCCTGATTTTATTTTTATTTTATTTTATTTTTATTTTATTTTTATTATTATTATTATTATTATTTTTTTTTTTTGGTTTTTTTCGAGACAGGGTTTCTCTGTATAGTCTTGGCTGTCCTGGAACTCACTTTGTAGACCAGGCTGGCCTCGAACTCAGAAATCCGCCTGTCTCTGCCTCCCAAGTGCTGGGATTAAAGGCGTGTGCCACCACGCCTGGCTTATTTTTATTTTTTTGAGATAAAGTATAGCCCAGTCTAGCCCTGAAGTTCTGGTTCCTGAAGTACATGAACATGCCTCTGCCTCCCCAGTCCCTGCAGCTGCAATCATGACTGTCATACCAGGCTCTGTTTACTATCATCTTTGATAAGGTTGGACTTAAATATGTATTGCTATTTCTCTTTTAGATATCTCTGTGTTCTTTGCCTCCATCTGTACTCTTTTGTTGCTTCTTATAGGTTGAATATTTTGTTTTGTTTCCTCTAAGGATCAGACTTAGGGCTTCTAGCATGCTAGGTAGCTGAAAGAAGTCCCCAGCCCCTCACTGGGAGATACTAGGCTGAGGCTCTACCACTGAGCCACGCCCCTAGCCCCTCACTGAGGGATTCTAGGCGGGGCTGTACTGCTGAGCCATGTTCCCAGCCCCTCACTGGAGGATTCTAGGCAGGGGCTCTACCACTCAGCCATGCCCCAAGCCCCTCACTGGGGGACTCTAGACAGGGGCTCTACCACTCAGCCACGCCCCCAGCCCCTCACTGGAGGATTCTAGACAGGGGCTCTACCACTCAGCCACTCCCCCAGCCCCTCACTGGGGATTCTAGGCAGGGGCTCTACCACTCAGCCACGCCCCCAGCCCCTCACTGGGGGATTCTAGGCAGGGGCTCTACTGCTGAATCACATCCTCATTTCCTGAATTAGACAAGGATTAATGACAGGCTCTGCCTCTAGCCCTTTGGGTGTCTTGTTTTGCACAATATTCTGTGTTGAGCTGGTAAGCGGGTGTCTTTTTGCTCTGTAGTTTCCATTCTGTGTCTTTGGCCAGCACTTGGCTTTGATTCTGAGTGCTGGGAGCCTGTAAGAGTGTGGGGGATGGTTAGAGCCTGGGAGTGACCTGACCTGACATTTCTTTTCCATCCCTGATCCTCAGACCTCAGATCTCTTATGCAAGAGAGTTTCCTGGGAGAGGCATAGCTGAGGCAGCGGCAGTGTGCCCTTACACTGAGGAGGCTTGCCAAATTGCATTCCAGGAGGACTTCACCATTCTTGCCCCTCACACGCACAGTCAGAGCTTCTGAGTTGCTGGTTGGTAACAGGCCTGTGCTAGACTTCGGGAGCACTGGCTCACAGCAGTCTGGGGCTGGCTGCTTCATTCTTGGGCCTCTGCTATGATCTTAGAAGAGAGTGCTTAGTGGGTGGGTGTAGCAGAAGGAGAAACAAGAAAGAATTCTAGAATCCGTAGCCAGATGCTGTGGGTTGTGCCAGCGTTCCCAGTACTGAGGAGAAAAAAGGCAGGAGGATCACTAGGAGTTGGAGGCCAGTCTTGGCTATAGAATGAGGCTGTCAATGGGAGAGAGAAATAGAAACAGACCTGTTTCAGAGCCTGTCTAGCCTAGAAGCCATTGGCTTGAGCATTGGACAACAAAGACCTTTTCTAATAGCAGGAACCATGACCCACATCCCAACGCCAGCAGGTGGTGGTGGCAAGCCACTGAAGTGACTTAATGGGCCACAAGACCTGACCTGGAGGCAGGATATGTACACTCTTTTCCTTAGCTCCATGTGGATATGTGTGCATCTGGCTGGAAATTCTCCTGTCTGGTTGCTGGGTAACCCCAGAGCCCACTGTAGAGGTGCTATTTTTATATTTTATTTATTTTATGCAAGTGTACATGTGTGTGTACATGTGTGCATGTTCTAAGCCATAAGGAAGTCAGAGGACAAATCCCTTCACCATGTTGGTCGAGGGGGTTCAGGCTTGACTTCAAGCATCCTTACTCACTGAGCCCTCTTACTGGTCCCTGTTTGTTCTTTATACAGTAACTCAGATAGGCCAGGCTAGCCTTTAACTCACTATGTAGCTGAGGATGGCCTTGAACTTGTTAATATTCCCTATAGATTCTACCTGTCTTCCCAAGTACTGCACTTGCAGTGTGCATTGCTGTGCAGGCTGCCTTGGGGGCGTTTGAAGGCTCATCTGATAGGAATCCCACCTTCCTCTCTGTGTACCCGCAGGGTTGTGTTGTGTTTACTTCTTGGTTCCCCAGACCTGGCAAGATTCAGAATGACAGTGTCTGATGGACCTGTGGTGTGGTCTCAGAAGCTCGCTCTCTGAAGGCTCAGAGCTTGTAAGCCTAGCCTCCCTGGTGCTGAGGGAAGAAAGAGAAGCTCCTTGTTGGGTTAGATCAGGCGCCAAGTGCCATGGGCAAGTCACATTGGCCATATAGTTTGATGGGAAGCAAGCAAGGCCAGACCGGCGAAGGGCCCTCAAATGGAGGAATCCTTGAGGAACAGCCAAGGAAGGAGTTTTTGCTTCTCACCCTCTGTGACTCCCACATTTTCTCTCCTAGGTTGTCTGATATATTCCTCTCACTGAACAGACTCAGTTTGGACCTCATGTCCTTACTCCACTCACAACCATCTGTAATGGGATCTGATGTCCTCTTCTGGTGTGTCTGAAAACAGTACAGTGTACTCATATACACAAAATAAATATAAAGGGAAAAAAAGAAGAACTCAGACCATTCCCAATGAGGTCATTATATTAGTTATCAGAAGGTTCCTCCCTGGGGATTACTGGTATGAGTCTGGCCGAGGTATCATCTTTATTGTACTCACTGGCCTGCCCCGGCTTTGTTCTCTGTCTTCATCTGTCACTCATTCTTGCCCTTCTTGCCCCTCTGGCCTCCATCCTTCCTCAGCCAAGACGTAAGGTACCACTTTATTTATGTCCTTAGTCCAGGTTGGAATTCACTGTGCAGTTAAGGCTAGCCTGAAGCTCACAGCGGTCCTCCTGCCTCAGCCTTACCTACTTATCAGCTTATTTAAAACTATATGTTTCTAACTCTTATCTCTAGAGGGCTTTCACTCGTAGCTCTTAACAGTTTCTGACATGTCATCTACTTTACATTTAATGTTGATTTTACATACAGCCACATTTGTACTTATGAGTAATGAAATAGTTAAATAATTTGATATAGCATATCGCATGTATTTTGCATTTATAGGTATAAAATCATAATATGTTATATTTTAGTCAGTTGATAAAAGTCAAATACGTGTAAATTAAAGATAATGTAATTTGCAGTTTTATAGTGTTGTTTTCTATGTCCTCTCTCAACCTGCTTTCAGAAATACAAGTGCTAAACTGAGTGTGGTAGAGCATGTATAGAATCCTAGGACTTGGGAATGGAGCATGGGGTCCTGTTTCAAAAACCAAATCGAAGGGGGCGGGAAGAGATGACCTCATGATTAGGAGCATGCATGTTGTGTGGCTCATAAATGCCTGTAACTCAGGCTCCAGGGGACACAGTACCTCGGGCCCTTTCTAGCACCCACACTAACATGCACATGCCCCATGCACATATCCCTATATGAAAACATAAACACATAAAGTAAATCTTTAAAAACAAACAGCCAGGTGTGGTGGTGCACACCTTTAATCTCAGCATCCTGGAGGCAAAGGCAGGCAGATCTCTGTGAGTTCAAGGCCAGTCTGATCTACATGGTGAATTCCCCAACTGGCAAACAAACAGATCAAACAGGGTGCTGTTACTTGGTTCAGTGGATAAAGATGCTTGCCACCAAGCGTGACCACCAGAGTTTGGTCCCCAGAACCCACATAGCAAAAGGAGACCCAACTCTGGAAAGCTGACCTCTGATCTATTTGCTCCATTCTGTAGCATGTGTACCCATCCACATACATGTACAAGTTGATAAAATTCATATAGTAGAAATTCCAGCTAGGGGCTTGTGAGATGGATCAATGAGTAAGAGCACTGACTGTTCTTCTGAAGGTCCTGAGTTCAAATCCCAGCAACCACATGGTGGCTCACAACCACCCGTAATGAGATGTTCTTCTGGTGTGTCTGAAGACAGCTACAGTGTGCTTATTTAATGAGTGGAGCCCACTGGAGGTCTTAAGTTCAATTCCCAACAACCAGATGAAGGCTCACAGCTATAGTGTGTACTCATATACATAAAATAAAAAAATAAATCTTTAAAAAAATTATATCTAGGCGCTGGGCGGAGTTGGTGCATGCTTTTAAACCCAGCACTCAGGAGACGGAGGCAGGCAGGGCAGATCTTTGGGAGTTTGAGACCAGCTTTGTCTGCAGTGCTAGTTCCAGGACAGCCTGGTCTACAATGAGAAACCGTGTCTCAAGAAAAAAAAAAAAATCCCAGATAGGCTAGGCCTGGTGGTGCACACCTTTAATTCCAGTAGTTGGGAGGCAGAGGCAGGTAGATCTTTTAAGAGTTCAAGGACAGCCTGGTCTACATAGTGAGTTCCAGGACAGCCAGAGTTACCTGATAAGACCCTGTCTCGAAAGTCAATCTGATAGATAAATGTAAACTATAAATGAACAGATATCTGTGTTGTATTCTAGGATGCCCCCTTCACTTATAGACTGAACCCAGGCATGTTGCCCCGTGCCTCAGAATAATTGACCAACATATGAGTGTTGACTATAAGACTATCTTTAGTCATTTATTTAATTATTTTGTGTCGGCAGGTGTGTCAAGTGTGAATGTCAGAGCTCGAACTTGGGCCATCGGGCTTTGTGGCAAGCACCTTTGCCCACATTACCAACCTGTGAATGTTGATTGAACAGGGAACTTAGATGAAAGAAAGTGTGTTGAATATACAGGACAGAGTTGAGAACATTAGAGGAAAAGGCCCAAAGGCTTCAAAGCTGGGCTAGCTCGGGAATCAATTGAATGAGCAGGGTGAGTGTGTGACTGAAACCACTTCCATCATGCACATCCTGTGTGACTTGGAGTTCCCAGTTTACCCAGTCTGGTCCTCAGGGCCTCTTCTGTAAGAAGCGTGGAGAAGAAGCGTTCATTCATTCAGCAGCTATGCATTGCGAATTGACAGTTTCTTGGTGAGCACTATAGCTGTTACCTGGGGTGAATGGAGAGGGGAGGTTCTTGTTGGCTCCACTTCCTCCTTCTGTAAGCTGGAAAGGTAGCCAGTTCAGGGTTGTTCTTAAACGATCAGTTAAAAGCTGGGCGTGGTACTGGTTAGTTCATAATGTTGTTGCACCTACAGGGTTGCAGATCTCTTTAGCTCCTTGGATACTTTCTCTAGCTCCTCCATTGGGGGCCCTGTGCTCCATCCAATAGCTGACTGTGAGCATTCACTTATGTGTTTGCTAGGCCCCGGCCTAGTCTCACAAGAGACAGCTATATCAGGGTCATTTTAGCCAACGCTTGCTAGTGTATGCAATGGTGTCATCGTTTGGAGGCTAATTATGGGATGGATCCCTGGATATGGCAGTCTCTAGATGGTCCATCCTTTTGTCTCAGCTCCAAACTTTGTCTCTGTAACTCCTTCCATGGGTGATTGTTTCCAATTCTAAGAAGGGGCAAAGTGTCCACACTTTGGTCTTCGTTCTTCTTCAGTTTCATGTGTTTTGCAAATTGTATCTTATATCTCTGGTATACTAAGTTTCTGGGCTAATATCCACTTATCAGTGAGTACCCCAGAGCTCTTGACTCTAGCTGCATATGTATCAAAAGATGGCCTAGTCGTCCATCACTGGAAAGAGAGGCCCATTGGACTTGCAAACTTTATATGCCCCAGTACAGGGGAATGCCAGGGCTAAAAAATGGGAATGGGTGGGTAGGGTATGGGGAACTTTTGGGATAGCATTCTAAATGTAATTGAGGAAAATACGTAATAATAAAAAATATTAAAAAAAAAAAAGCTGGGCATGGTGGCTTAGGCACTAAAGGGCTAAGGCTGGTAGATCATCTATACAGTGAGACCCTGTGCTTTTTAAAGAGTGGTTAAGGTGTCCAGCCTGAGGCTCTCTTTGTGGCCATAGTGGCTGATAAATGGGGCTGGACACACTAGCCTGGGTCATGGAGTAGAGGACAGAGATGTGGCGCAGTAAGTAGAGAGTGCCTGCCTAGCATGTATGGAGTCCTAGGTTTGATTCCCCGCAGTGCATAATGTGCCTGTAATTCTGGCATTTGGGAGGTAGAGACAGGAGCAGGGATGAGGAATTCAAGGTCATGTTTGGCTACAGAGTGAGGGTTTTTTGTTCGGGGATTTTGGTGGTAGTGGTGGTGGTTTTGTTTTCTCTAGACAACATTTCTCTGTAGCCCTGGCTGTCCTGGAACTCACTCTGTAGACTGATCCACCTGCCTCTGCCTCCTGAGTGCTAGCATTAAAGGTGCGTGCCACCACTGTCCAGCTCCATATTGAATTTTAGGCCAGTCTGGGTTACATAAGGCCCTGTCTCAAAACAACAAATGATGAAATGGTGTATTTTATATGGTAACTCGTGCTGTACACACATACACGCACACACATGAATTTTTTTTTCCATTCTCTTTATTTGTTTAGCTGATGATTAAAGCTCACCAGCAGGTAGAGCCTACAGTTTGATAAACAGAGAATGGAGGCAGAAATATGAGGACAAAATTCAACAATGGAAGCCACTCATGGCCTGTTAATAATGCTGTCTCAGTGCCCATGGTCTGGACTCCAGTCTTAGAAGCTTGCAGGGGGCACTGGGATAACCCTGAAGGTCAGAACACAGAAAGAACTCAGCCCACTGTTCCCGGGATAGGCTTTGCCCACTCTCCACCCCCACCCTGCTGGGCTGACTTCATTTCTAGTGCCCTCTAACCCCTTTCACAGTAGCCTGGTTGTTCCTAGAACCCTCCAGACCATTTCTGCCCCAGGTTCTGTGCACTGGCTATTCCCTCAGCCTGGGATACTTTCTTCCACGTTTCCCTGGTCTCTGCTTCAAGGTTCTCATTGCTGAAAGAGGTCTGCCTCCCATGAGCACTATGTTTAAAAATGACTTGACACCCCCACCCCCACCCCCACCCCCAGGGGCTGGGGTGGGGGGAGGTGTTCAGTAGGTAAAGGCACTCACTACTCAGCCTGGTGATCTGAGTTGTTCTCTGACCTCCATATGTGTACTGCTGTGTGTGGGACCCCCCCCACACATCCTGTACACATACAGTAATTAATAATAACAGGCTAGACCTGACAGTGAAGGCATTAATCCCTGCATTGGGGAAGGAGAAACAGGAGGATGTCTGTGCCAGCCTGGACTACAGAGTTCTAGCCAGATGGGACTCCATATTGAGATTTTTCTTAAGAAAAGGGAGGGGTAGCCAGGTAGTAGTGGTGCACACTAGCACTTGGGCGGCAGAGGCAGGCGGATTTCTGAGTTCGAGGCCAACCTGGTCTACAGAGTGAGTTCCAGGACAGCCAGGGCTACACAGAGAAACCCTGTCTCGAAAAACCAAAAAAAGAAAGAAAGAAAAAAAAAGAAAAACAAAACAGAAAAGGGAGGGGTGGGGAGAGAAAGGAAGGAAGAGAAAAACAATAGTAATGAACAAAGTTGGATGCCTCCTCCACTCTCCTATCCTAACCAATTCTTAGCCCTTCACTTGGGCGATGAATTGGGTTAATTTGTTTGCTATTCTGTAATTCTGCTAATTTTTCCTTTACCAGCAATTTAAGCTCTGATGGGGTCTCCCAAGGTCTGGGACATAGTGAGTATCCACTAAATATTTATTTGTGAATTGAAGGAAGCAACTGGGTTGGTGCTCACATGCGCTCTTGTGCTCTCTCTCTCTCTCTCTCTCTCTCTCTCTCTCTCTCTCTCTCTCTCTCTCTCTTTCTCTCTCTGTACTATTTGTTTACTTTTGAGATAAGGTGTTAACATGAAGCTCTTGCTGTCCTAGAACTCCTTGTGTTGCCCTGGCAAGCCTCAGAGATTTGCATGGCTCCGGTTCCAGAGTGCTAGGATAAAAGGTGTGAGCCTCCACACCTAGCTTCTTTTGTTTTGTAATCTTGTCTGAGTATGGGTATGTGTATGAATGCAGGTCCCTAGGAGGCTGAAGGCTTACTATGGAGCAGGTGTTGTGAGCTGCCAGATGTGGGTGTGAGAATCAAGCTCTGGTCCTCTGAAATAGCCGCATGTTCTCTTAACTACTGAGCCATCTCTCCAGTTTGTTTGTTTGTTTGTTTTTAATGCCCACTGTTATGTGACAACATTTTTCCTGGGGAGATGTAACACACATATCTACTCACCCCGGATATAGATCCCATGACAGTCCAAAGTATGGATACCATCAAAGTCCAGTTTAGTAAGCCAGTGAATTTTGGGGGTTACTTATAGGAATATGGGTGAGGAGCAGAAATGACTCAAAGACAGCTGCAGCAGCATGGGTGAC